>NC_085138.1:169847275-170198832 GCF_035046485.1 Aedes albopictus
CCCTACTGCTGAGCGGACATCAAGAACTGATGCCCACGTGCAACCCGATCTGACCTGCCCGTAAGGAAGGGTATCACTACCCTTCAGGCCCTATCAGATGCACCCGTAGGTTGCGGACAGCAGGATCTCACCTACCCCGACCCTTGCCGGGGACCCCTTTCCAACCGCGGGCTCGGATCCAACCCAGTAGACCGACGCCACGACAGCACCGCTACCGGGACTTCCTCTCCGCGGCCACTTAATCGTTGTAAGGGTCGATCTCGACCGCAGGGCACCGGTATGACCTACGAAGCCGACTCCGAACCCCTGGACCACCTCTTGTACTGCATCTGGACTAGCCATTCTCCGAGTCCACGCGCCACCTCCTCTGTAGCTCCCAGACGATGTGGGTAATAGCCGTTGAAACGGCGTTCCAGCCAAACTCATCCCTACACATCCTCTGGACCAAGTTGTCCGGAGTTGTGTCTTCCCCGCATGTGGCAAGCATGCGGTCACGCATTGTGCGAAAACGCGGGCACACGAACAAAACGTGTTCCGCCGTTTCCTCTAAACCATTGCACACTGGGCATTCGGGAGAATCCGCATGCCCGAAACGGTGTAGATACTGTCGGAAGCAACCATGACCTGTAAGGACCTGTGTCAGGTGGAATGTGACTTCCCCATGGCGCCTATTAATCCAACTATCTACCCTCGGTATCAACCTATAGGTCCACCTTCCTTTGGTGGAGCTGTCCCACGCGCGCTGCCATTTGACCATAGAGGCCGTCCTGACAGTCCTGCGTATGCCTCTTGTGCCGCGCATTTCGAAGCACTCCATGTCCTCACTGATAAGAATGCTGATAGGCACCATACCAGTAATGACGCAGAGAGCGTCGTGTGACACGGTACGGTACGCGCTCGCAACCCTCAGGCACATAAGCCTGTAAGTACTTTCCAGCTTCCGTCGGTAGCATTTAGTACTTAGCGCGGTGCCCCACGCCGGGCCGCCATACCTAAGTATGGATGTAGCAACACTAGCCAGAAGCTTGCGCTTACTGGCGTACACCGCAGAGCTATTGGACATCATCCGGGACAGTGCCGCAATAGCTGTGGAGGCTCTTTTACAGGCATGATCGACGTGGCTACCGAAAGTAAGCTTATCGTCGATTATCACGCCCAAGTGTTTGACGGAGCGCTTTGACAGGATAGTACAGTCTCCTACACTGATCTCCGTCTGCTGCTCCGACTTCAGGTTGTTAACAACCGTCACCTCTGTCTTGTGGTGAGCCAGCTCCAGTTTCCTGGACCGCATCCACGCCTCCACAACCTTGATCGAGTGGTTGGTAGTCAACTTTACCTCCTCGATCGTTTCACCGTAGACTTCGAGCGTAATGTCGTCGGCAAATCCGACAATCACCACTCCCACTGGATACTCTAACCTCAACACCTCGTCGTACATGACATTCCATAACACCGGACCCAGGATGGAACCTTGCGGGACTCCTGAGGTTATGTGAAAGCACTTCCGACCCACCTCCGTGTCGTAGACTAGTACACGATTCTGAAAGTAACTTCCGAGAATCTTGTACAGGTACTCCGGTATCCCCAGACGCAAGAGCGCATCGGCAATAGCAGACCAGCTGGCGCTATTAAACGCATTCCTTACATCCAGAGTCACTACCGCGCAAAAGCGAATTCCCCTCCTCTTAGGCTCGAGTGCTTTCTCGGCGGTTTTTGTAACCGACAAGATAGCGTCTACGGTGGACCTCCCCTTCCGGAAGCCGTACTGGTTACTCGAAAGACCATTTTCGCCCTCGGTGAACCGCAACATTCTATTGAGGATGATCTTTTCGAGCACCTTCCCCGCCGTGTCAATCAAGCATATTGGTCTATATGCCGACGGGTCTCCGGGTGGTTTCCCCGCCTTTGGCAATAGTACCAGGCTCTGCCTCTTCCAAGCTTCTGGGAAAACTCCCTCGTCCAGGCATTTCTGCATAGCAGACCTGAACATCTCGGGAGCCTCTGCAATAGCTACTTTTAAGGCCAGGTTCGGAACTCCGTCCGGACCTGGGGCCTTACCTACGCTAAGGGACTTAGCTATCCCCGCAAGTTCCACATCGGTGACCCTCTCCTCATCGCCAGCCCCAGTCCCCGGCTGTCCTACGAAAGGAGGCCAAGGACTAGGATCATGACGCGGAAAAAGTCCTCCAATGATCCCCTCCAACATCTCTGGAGATTGCTCTGTAGGAGCCATCACACCTCTCGTCTTGGCCATAACGATCCTGTAGGCGTCACCCCACGGGTTCGTATTGGCACTCTGACAGAGACCCTCAAAGCAGGCCTTTTTGCTTGCTCTTATCTCGGTCTTAAGCGCGGCTTTTGCAGCGGCGAACACCACCCGCCGTTCGTTTCGCTCTTCCTCTGATCGTGCTCGCTGCATCCGCCGCCTAGCCCTTAGGCAGGCGCGGCGCAGGTCCGCAATCGCGTCGGTCCACCAGTAAGCCGGTGGCCTCCCATTTCTAGGGTGGACTCGCCTAGGCATGGTCGCATCACACGCACGTGCTTGTGAGACATGGAATCGACCATTTGATATAGTGTGATCTCACAGCCTACCAGTTCTAATTCGTATATAATTGAACATAGCCTGGACTCCATAACATACTGTTACCTATTGATATGCATTGAGCAAACTGTTATTTACAGTCATGAGCTTTGGATTTCATACTGTTCAACAAAGAATCAACTCTTTGAGATGAAGTAACCACAACCGTTAGTGCAAATTTACTGTTTGGATTCTATACCAAATTGTGTTTTTCTATGCTGGTATACCTTTCGACCACCTCTTGTTGGTGTTACGTACTGAACCCTGCATATATCGGTTCACGACACGAAGCTTTCGAGAGATAAGTTGAGCTTCTGGTGTGTTTCTTGAGAAGAGCACTGAATATCCATTTACTCATACCCCCGGCAGAAGCAGGTCTGCTGTTTATGTTTACAATTGTTAGGTTCCACGTTCTGCAGGACCCTTATGCTGAATTTCGTTTTGGGGTTCCTCCAGGGATTCTTTCAGGGATTTCATATGGGATTTCATCCTGGGATGCCTTCGGGATGTTCGAAAGGAACTCATTTTAAGATCCTTTCAGGGATTACTCCAAGATTCTTTTTTTTTCAGGGATTTCAACTGGGATACCTTCAGAATTCATTATGGGTTTCCTCCCGCGTTTCCTTAATTGATTCCTGTAAGCACTCTTCCCAGAATTCTCTTATAGAGTCCTCCAGAGATTGTTTTACTGAATTACCGAGTTTGTATTTGGATTTTCTCCCGAGATTCTTTCAAGAATTCCACCACGATTCCTTTCGGGATTTCTCCTACACTGCAAAATATTTTTGCTGGTAATCAGAAAACTTTGCTGATTTTTTGCGTGCTGATTGCATTTAACAATACAAATTACTGGTATCAGCAATAATTTTTCAACTTGCTGAACCATCCAGCAATTTTGATAGTTGATCAGCAAAGTTATGCTGAAATTCAGCAAAAATGTTGCTGAAATTCAGCAATTTCTTTTGCTGATTTTTTGCGTGCTGGAAGCATTTCAAAAATTTTGGTTCGTAGGATTTATTCATTCAATCTTGCACTGATCTCTCCCTGAATTCCTTCCAGCATTCTTTCAGGTAATGCTCCCGTGTGTTAAGGATCCCTTCGCGATTCTTTCTTGCATTGTTCCTGGAATTCCTTTAAGTTTCTTCAGGTTTCTTTTATGTATTCATTGGCGTACCTTGGATTTTTTTCTGGGGGGGGTCCAGGGGGGCCTGACTTATAATGACTTTTAAGCGGGATGGGCGCCAGATATGTGAATATGCAAATCGGCATTGCAGTTTTGAGGAATCAAAATGACTGTTTTAGATTTGTTCATTGTTTCGTAAATTATATGAGTATAAATAATTCATCCAGGATTTTCTTCCATAGCTAGTTGCAGCGATTTCATCATGGATTCCTCAAGAGATTCCTTCGAGAATTCATATATCTTCGAGGATTTGTCCTGGGATATCTTCAGTGGTTCCTCCTCTTTGAGATTTCCTTCAGGAATTTCTCCAGAGATCCTTCTGCAGGTATTCGTTCAGAGATATCTACAGGTATTTCTCCATATTCCTTCCGGAATTCCGCTAGGGCTTGCTCCAATAATTCCATCTGTGATGGAGTATTTTTGCAGGAATTTATAGAAAAAAATCATTCAGAAAATCAAGGTTGCGACCATTCATTTGCAAAGATTTACATTCATTTGCTATTATCTCAGTTCAGAAGCATGCTATCGAAAAACAATGTATGGATGAATTTAACCTTGTAGTTTTATCTGAAAGTTTGCCGAATAACATTGGGGTCGCACACGCATAGCAAAGTCGTGAGCGAGCTGTGAAGGCAACTCTCCACGCGGTGAACATAAATTACATTCACGCTGTGGAAAGTTGCCTTCACAGCCCGCTCACGACTTTGGTATGCGTGTGCGACCCCAATGTTATTCGGCAAACTTTCAGATAAAACTACAAGGTTAAATTCATCCATACATTGTTTTTCGATAGCATGCTTCTGAACTGAGATAATAGCAAATGAATGTAAATCTTTGCAAATGAATGGTCGCAACCTTGCAGAAAATTACTACAGACACGGATTTCTTCAGATTTTTTTTTCTAGGGATTCCTACAAAAATGCTACCAGGAATTCGCTAAGAAAGCTTTCCTGAGATTCCCTAAGGAATTCCTCATGGGGTTTCTTCAGAAATTTCTCCAAGAATTCCTGCAGGGAATCACCCGCGAATTCCCTCTACAATTCTTTCAGGAACAACTTCCGGGATTATTTTAAAAACGCCTCCAAGAACTCTTCTTGGGATACCTTCAGAAACTCCTCCAGGAATTAATCCACGATTTCAGGATTTCCTTAGGAATTTCAGCAATTTCTTCAGTACTGAGATTTCCTCAGAAACTTCTTCTGGAATTCCCTCAGAAATTAAACTTTGTATTTCTTCTGGAATTCTTCCTGGGATTCCTCCGGGAATTCCTCAAGGGACTCCTCCGGGAACTGCTCAAGGGATTTCTCCAAAAATTCCTCAGGAATTCTTCCAGGATTCCTCTGAGAGAGAATTCTTGCATGGATTCCTCTAAAAAAATCTACAGGGATTCGTCCAGGCATTCATTCCTCTAGATATTCCTCTAGGGACTCCTCCAGGAATTCCACCAGGGATTCCTCCTGCAATTGTTCCAGTGAGTCATTAAGAGAAATCTCCAGGAATTCATTCAGGGATTGCTCATGGAATTTTTGCAGGGAGTCCTCCAGGAACCACTCTAGAAATTTCTCAAGGAATTTCTCTAGAGATTCCTCCATATATTCTCACAGGCGGCATGTTCCAGGCATTCCCCCAGGAGTTTTTCCAGGGATTTCTATAGGGATTCCTCCAGAAGTATCCCAGGAACTCCTACAGGGATTCCTTCAAAAATAATTATCGCAGTTCCTCCAGCAATTTCTCCTGGAAATTCTCCAGGGATTCCTTAAGAAACTTCCCCAGGGATTTCTTCAGGAATCCAGGGATTCCTTCAAAAATTGCTCCAGAAATTCCTTCAGGAATTTATTCAGGAATTTATCCAGGAATTATTCAAGGTATTCCTCCAGGCATTCCTTTAGGATTTCATCCAAGCATTTCTCTGTGAACTCCTCCAGGAATTCCACTAAGAATTCCTCCAGGATTTACCATTCAGGAATTTCTTCAGGAAATTTTCCAGGGATTCATTCGGAAATTTTATCAAGAATTTCTCCTCCAGGGATTCCTCTACAGATTCTGCCAGGAATTTTTTCACGGATCCTCCAAAAATTGCTCCAGGAATTCCTTCAGGGATTCCTATGAGGATTCTTCCAGAGATTCCTCCAGGAATTCCTCCGATGATTCCTCTAGTATTTCCTCCAAAAATTCCTCCTGGAATTCCTTCAGAAATTGCTCTAGCAATTCCTCCTGAAATTCCTCGGGAAATTCCTCCAGATACTTATCTGGGAATTCCTCTAGGAATTTCTCCAGAAATTTCTCCAGGGATTGCTTCCAAAATTTATTTAGAGATTCCTACAGGAATTAATTCAAGGATTCCTCCAGGAATTCTCCCAGGGATAGTTCCTGTTGGGAATATGCAATACTGTTTCCTCTCAGTGTGGCATTCGGCGAGATCGAAGGCGAGATCAACCCTGCGAAAACTTTCCACAGCAGAGCCGAGCGAGCGCGCCACGCGTGCATAAATGAGTAGCATTATTCATTCAGTCCCTTACGTTAAACCCGTTCAGACGTGATTAAAGTATTTTTTCTAGTTTCATTCACACGAAGTGTTTCATTCCGAGTCCGATTCCCTTCTTTGATTATTTCGTTTCCATTGTGTTTTGTCCACCTCTGCCCAACAGTTCCACGGAATTGCCCCAAGAATTCTTCTAGGGATTTCTCCAGGAATTCCTCCTAAGATTCCGCCATGATTTTGTCCAGAAGTTCCTCCAGAAATTCCTCCTGGGTTTCCGACAGAAATCTGTCCAGAAATTGCTCTAGGCATTCCTCCAGAGGTTTCTCCAAAAATTGCTTCAGGGATTCCTCCAGGGTTTTTGTTTTCAAGAATTCCTACAGAGATTCTTCAAGAATTTCTCTAGAACTTTCTCTGAAGATTCCTCCAGGAATTCATCAAGAGGTTTCTTCAGAATTACCCCAGGAATTCCTTCAAAAATTCCTCCAGACATTGATCCTGGATTTCCTCCTGAATTTTCTACAGAAATTACTGCCGCAATTTCCTTCAACAATTCCTCCCGGATTCCAGGAATTACTCGAAGAAATCATCCAGGGATTCCTGCCTGAACTCCTCCTGAGATTCCTCTAGGAATTCCTTCAAGGATTTTTTTCAGGAATCCTCCAGGAAGTTCTCCAGGGATTCCTTCAGAAATTATCCCAATTCTCCTGGAATTATTTCAGATATTCCTCCAGGCATTTCTCAATGGACTTCTCCAGGAATTCCACTAAGAATTCCTTCAGGAACTACCCCAGGTATTTCTTCAGGAATTCATCCAGAAATTTCTTCAGAAATTGGTCCAGGAATTCCTCCGCGATTTTTTTTTCAGAAATTCCTACAGCATTTCATCCAGCAATTTTTGCTGGAAATCTTCCAAGGATTCCTTCAGAAATTGTTTCAGAAATTTATGCAGGAATTCCTCCAGGATTTTTTTCCAGGGATTCCTCCGGAAATTCTTCCATGGTTACCTCCAGGAATTAATCCAAGAATTTCTCCTCAAGAGAGTCCCTCGGAAATTATCACACAGGTGTTTCTCCAAGGCTTCTTCTAAGGATTTCTCCAGGAATTCTTCCTAGGTTTCCGACAGGAATTTGTCAAGAAATTCCTCCAGGCATTCCTCCAGGGCATTTTCTAGAAATTGTTCCAGGGATTCTTCCAGGGATTTTACCAAGAGTTTCTCTAAAAATTTCTCTAAGGTTTCCTCTAGGAATTCCTCAAGAGGTATTTTCAGCATTAGCCCAGCAATTTCTTTAGAATTGCTTCAGGAATTCCTTCAGGAATTGATTCAGGGCTTTCTTCGGAAATTGCTACAGCAATTCCTCCTGGACTTTCCCCAAGAATTCCTTTAGGGATTTATCCAGGAAATCTTCCTGGGTTTCCGACAGAAATTTGTCCAGTCGTTTTGTCAGGCATTTCTTCTGAGGTTCCTCCAAAAAATTCCTCCAAGAATTTCTGTACAAATATCTCTCAAGATTTCTTCTGGAATTCCTCTAAAGGATTCTTCTGAAATTTCTCCAGAGAGTCCTCCTAGAATTCCTCTAGGGTATTTTCCAGGAATTCATCCAAGAATTCCTTCAGGATATCTTCCAGGGTTTGCTCCAGGAATTCATACAGGAATTTCTCCAGGGAGTCCTCAAGGAATTTCTCCAGGAATTCTTCCAGGGATTTCTCCAGATATTCCTGCATGAATTCCTCCAGGAATTCTTCACGGATTAATAAAGGAATTCTTCCAGGGATTGTTATAGGAATTCATTCGGGAATTCCTCCAGGGGATTACTCCGGGAATTTTTCTAGAGGTCTCTCCCAGAATTCCTCTAAAGGTTTCATCAGAAATTCATCTGGGAATTTTTCCAGGGATTGTCCATGGTATTCGTCCAGGAATTTCTCCAGGGATGTCTCCAAGAAATGCTTAAAAAATTCCTCCAGGGATATGTCCAGAAGGTTCTCCAGGATTTCCTCCAGAGATTCATCAAAGAATTGCTTCAGGGATTTCTCCAAGAATTCCTTATGTGATTTCTCAAAGAATTTCTCTAGGGATTCTTTCAGGAATTCGTCCAGATATTCCTCAAAGGATCCACCCAGATTTTTTTCTTGTAATTCTTACAGGGATTCCTGATGCGGTTACTTAGGATTCCTCCAGGAATTCATCCAGGGATTCCTCGAGGCATACTTTCAGAAATTCCTCCAGGGATTCCTACAGTTTTTACTCCAGGCATACCTACAGGAATTCCTCTAGGGGGTTTTCCAAGAATTCCGTCAAGGATTACTTCGGGAATTCCTGTATGGATTCCTTCAGAAATTCCTCTCGGGATATTTTCAAAAATTTATTCAGGGGTTCGTTCAAAAATTTCAGTAACCGTCAATCATCTTCTCCAGGGAATCACTTAAGATTTTTTTTCCAGGATTATCTGAAGATTTTTGAATTTCTTGAAGGATTTCTAGAGGAATTGCTGCAGTGATTTGTATTGGAATTCTTCAATATTATTTTTCAGGGATACAGTAGAAAGGAAATTCTCCAAAAAATCATCCAGGTATTCTTTCAAAATAATCTCCGGGAAATCTTTAAGGAGTTCATCCACAGATTAATGCAGGATTCCATCCATGAATTTCTTCAAGAATACTCCCTGCAGTTCCTGCACAGTAGTTTCTTCATAAAGTCGTCCTGCGATTCTTTCGGAAATATATCCTGTGATTCTTACACAGTCACTGTAACTAACTTTAAATATATGTATAAGTACTTACATGCTAGTAGCGCTTTCGGACATTTCTCCAGGTAATCCTTCAGGAATTCGTCCAGAGAAGATTCTTTCAGAATTCTCCCAGGAACTGTCGAGGAATTCCTCCAGGGAAATCCCAGAATTTTTCTCCGAAAATACTTCCAAGAAATTGTTCAAGAATTTTTCCATGGATTCCCTGCAGAGATTCTTACTAGGACACCTCAAGCTTATATGGGATAATTACATCTCAAAGAGTTCGATGGGTACCCTTTCGGTTCGTTCTGATTTTCAGCTAAAGTCATTCACAATTGGGCGGTGCTAAACTCGTCTGAAGTTTGTATGGAGGTTCATATGGAAAAACCAGAAATTGATCACCGCTACCAGCACTACACTGATTTGTATAGGATAGGTGAGGTTTTTTTTAACGTAATGTACGAAATACATCAGCGTGAATGCTGAAGAGTGGAGTAATGCTTTTCAAGAATATAATGTTATTTATCAATTTGCTTAGGCTGCTCAATCCAACCCTCTCTTCTTTTTGGCGTAACGTCTAAATTAGGATAACGCCTGAATCGCTTAGAGTTTAATGAGAACGTTGAAAAATATTATAACTTCCTCAATGAACATTTGAATTTGTGCATTCTTTGATAGACACGCAAATACTCGATGCCCAAGAAAGTCAATGAAATTTATAGTTATCGACTAGAAATCACCTTCAGCATGGTTTCAATGAATGCACTCGCGTTTACGCTTCAGCTATATGGGCCTTTTATAATGTGACATCTATTTTCTCTGGGCTCCAAAAACTTCTGCTGTATTCCATTTTAAATTCTGACAGAGTTATTTTCACATGATACTTGAATTTCACAAGGAAGCCTTTAACCAAGCATTTAACAATATTATTCTGTGATGCTGCTAGAAATTTCAGAACTTCTTTGGGATACCCAAAAAAGAATTCCTTTGAAAACTTAAGATTTCATTATTCGGCGATTTAAAAAAGAAGTCGTACAAAGAATTGCTATTTATATATATAATTATAATTCATATTTCTGGTATCATATTTCCAAACAAAACTAATAGAGTCAATCACATAGTACATTTTGGACAATGATCTTGTAAAATGTGACAAGTTAAGAATCGTCTCCAATAACTATCAATTCAAACGCATAGTATGCCAAATCAATGTCTTTTATGGATCTATGTTTATCATTAAGACAGTGGCTCTCAGATTTTTTTCTAATTACTATACATGAAGTCATGAAAAATTCCCGGGGGGGGGGGGGGGTCGGTCTGGTGGCTGGCGGATTCTGGGGGGTGGCCTGGCCCCCCAGGCCCCCCTCTAGTTACGCCAATGTATGTATTTCTCCAAGGATCCATTTTTTTTTTCTTATAAATATATGGAAATTTATGTAGTATATTTGACGACAGCCCCTTTCTGTTCTTTTTGAGTCGTTATCATCCCATTCACTCGTTCGGCGTTGTCTGGTATCAATACGGAACAAAATGTAACGACAGAATAAATGTTGTGCTGAAAATGAGCTCGACAAAATTATTAGATGCTGACGATCTACACTGAAGTCTTTTTTGGGACTACACCATAGACTTCTAATTTCTAATCATGATTATTATTGTAACTTTTCTATTGATAACTGTTATTTAGATTAAAATAATGAGACGCCTTGGCAGTTTACGGGTTAATAACACGCACAACCTATTGGCAAAGTTTATTTCATGACGTTCTTTCTCTCTACTTTCAATTTTTAGCCAACCATCAATACGAGGAATCCTGACGTCCTGTGCCGGCGTGGCAGTGATGCTGGGCTTTTTCGTCGTGTTTCTGTTGGGAACAGTCACCACGTGGCGAATAACCGCAGCGATATGCGTTTCCGTCCCACTGGCCACGATGATCGCCATCTGCTTCGTACCGGAAACTCCCATGTGGCTGTTGTCCAAAAATCGCAAGGATGATGCCCAAAAATCGCTACAATGGCTACGCGGATGGGTCTCACCAACCGCGGTGGAAAAGGAGTTCCAGGAAATGCAACGCTACAACAAAAATGCCGCCCAGTGTACCCCTTGCCAAAAATCTCAGAACTCCAAGTGTGATCATCCACCGCCGAGCGAATGGATGAAGCTAAAGGAGCTTATGAGGAAACGAAATCTACGGCCATTCGCCTTAGTTATGCTCCTGTTTGCGTTCGGTCAGCTGAGCGGCCTAACCGGAATGCGACCTTATTTGGTGCAGATTTTCCAAGCCTACGGAGTGCCACTGGATGCAAACTGGGCCACGGTATCGACCGCCTTGTTGGGATTAGCGGCAAACATAGTCTGTATGGTTAGCATCAAGTTCGTCGGCAAACGTAGACTGGCTTTGTTCTCGTTCACCCTCACGTCGCTGTCGTGTCTCTCGTTAGCCGTATATGCCTTCAACGTATTCCCACCGGGGTGGTCATCATCCGATGCTCACGACAGCGTTAACACAGCTAACGGCTTGAACTATTTGGCTATGTTTCTGTTCTTTACTCTGGCTTTTGCCACTAGTGTTGGAGTACTGCCGGTGCCATGGATCCTACTGAGCGAGGTGTTTCCATTCAAGTAAGACTTCAAAGTATTATGCAACGATCAAACGAATATGTTTATCATTTATTTTTTATTGTCTCACTTGTTTTATAAAGATGTTTTCAAATATTGCTTTGATTTATTTTGTAGTCACTACCTATTACAATTTTCTTAAGAAACATAAAAAAATACTTAGATACATACATAATCTTTACTCCATTTTAACACAGCCATCAATTACACACTTTCGTTCAGCATTTAATCATTTCTCACATTAATTTCAGAAATCGCAGCCTTGCATGTGGAATCACTGCTGCCCTAAATTACGCCATGACATTCGTAACAACCAAAACCTATTTCAACCTGGAAAATTCCTTCTCTCTACCTGGAGTCATTCTGTTCTACGGTATCTGTGGAGCCATTGGAGTTCTGTTTGTGTATTTCTTCTTGCCAGAAACGGAGAAACGTACCCTGGAGGACATCGAACTGTACTTCTCCGACAACAACAGGAAACTCACGGATATCCACATCGAACGGTACCATCGGGACAAAGAGGCTGCCATTACGGACCATTCCGAATCGAAACAGAAGCAGGGCGTTGACAATGCGGCTTACTCGGAGAGCGAAAAATGAATCTCTTATCGTCTAACGTATTAACTTATTCTCTACTGATACAAATTTTATAGAAACTAGTTTGTAATTCTTGTTTTACCTAAGTTGCCATAAGTGGAATAAAATGACAGATTTCCAACAAACGTATGACATTCATGAAAGGCTGAAACCTCTCATTTAAACCCGAAATCATCATTCTTGGAAGGATCTGCCCGAGATATTCTGAACAGCGCAGTTGAGCATATCGTGCAGGTGCCTAGAGAAGCCGATCTGGGTCTTTACCACGTCCAAAAACTGACCGTAGGACAGGGCGTTCGGATCATCCGGATTGGGTTGCGTTGGTGCAACCGGAACCGGAAAATACAGCTCCGACGAATTTCCCTGCTGAATACACAGCTTTGCTGTTTCCTAAAATGATAATGAGCGTAGAGGCCAGATATGCAGGGTTTTCTGTATTATACCGATTTTTAGAGGACGATACAAACAGCATGCAGATTACACAAAAAAAAACAGATTTCTTCCGCCACATAGATATTGTATGTGTACTCGTATAAACGCGTGATGTGAAACGACCATTTTTGAGGGTACAGATGCATTTAGTTATCCATATTTAATGGTCAACTTCAACTTTTAATTACTCATGCTGTTGGAGATGAACAATCTGTCGCATTAACATTCATTCCCCGATTACCGTAAGGACGTGGCCAACGCCGTGTTTGAGCTTAGGACTTTCGAAAATGTAGGGCTGGTAAGTCATGCCCAGGCTCCATATTTTGGTTCTTTGAAGTTGGTCAATCACGGAATATCAGGTAAAAGTAGGTCGGCTCCAGAGACACGTTCTCCATTTGGGAAATTTGTGCCATCGCCATGCACACAAGCCTATTCATCATCTACCTGAAGAAGAGGGAAAGGAATAAAGGATGGGATGGGGAAAAGAACAAGATTAACGCTTAAGCGTACCACAATGGTTTCAAATCCCTAGTAACATTTTTTAGTTAAATCAGGTATCAGTAGGTCGGCTCCATAGCTCTTTACCACAGCAAGTTTCTGAAGTCAGTTACACTTAATAAATGTTTTCCGAGTACGCGGAAACGCAGTTAAACAAGAACTGGACAGTTACATATTAAATGATACGAAATTCCATAAACGGATTCACAGCTATTACATGCAAATGAATCAGCTTGCTGAATATTCACCATGTCAGCTGAGTCAGCAGTGATCAGTCAGAAGTTTGACCAGAATGCTGCAATTCTGCTCAGACAGATTTGTTAAATACTTCTTCACCTCTAGAGAAGGCTCAGTACAATACAGTTTGGTTTGACGACATGACTCCAAACTATTCCAGTATTGTTTGTGTTGAATGGCAGCCCAGATGTCAATCTAATGCTTTGCCCAACACTTCGATACCGGAACAGCTGGCTCAGGACCAATGAAGTTATGTGATGCTCCAGTGCGAGCAAACTCATCAGCAAATTCATTTCCAGCGATGGAAGAATGGCCGTGGGAGCTGAAGAAAACGCTTCAGATATCGTCATTCAGCACTTCTTTTACATAGAGCTGGCCTATTTTTGATTGGATTGGTCTCACTTCGCCTTTTTGCCACCACACAAGACATCCATAGCCCAATATTGGTCAAACAACAGTTGCGTAAATCCATTTGATATACTTGGATTTTAGATCCCAAGTTTCACCAATGGTTAGCCAGCATTGCCCGAAGAATAAACAAGTTTTCTTGATTCTGAACGCAATGTGAGGTGTTCAGGAAGCTTTAAATCAAGAATAACTCCAACGTACTTTAACTGATCAGTCACACCAATTTTAGAATCGAAGAAACGCAAACATCGAACGCCATTACGGTTTCGCCTTTCCGTAAAAAGAACAATAGATGCTTTACTCAGATTAACCGAAATGTCATATTGGCGACATGAACCCTCAACTACCTGAAGGGCGATCAGGTCAAAAAGGGTGCTGATGCACATACCAACTAGCAATGTTAGATAGTCGTCGGCAAAACCAAAAATAGGAAAACCGCTATTATTGAGTTGCCTCAATAGCGTATCTGCTACGAGATTTCACAAAAGCGGTGACAAGACTCCACCTTGAGGGCATCCACAAAAACTCAATTTCCAAATCGCTGCTTGACGCAATAGCGAGAAGATATATCGGGTTTTGAGGATTTGGTAAATCCAATTGGAAATCATTGGACATATACCATGGCGCCGTGCGGCTTCCAATATGGCATCGAAAGACACGTTGTCAAAGGCACCCCGATATCTAAGAAAACACACAAGCAGAATTGCTTCTTAGCAAATGCCTTCTCGATATCGTAACAAACCTTGTGTAAAAGAGTCACAGTGAACTTACCAGATTGGTAGGCATGTTGGTTCACATGAAGAGTCAATGCGTTCTAAACATTTTAGAAGAAAAGATGTCGAACTGCAAACAAGTAGTTTTTTTCAAAACATGCTTGAAATAAACAAATCCCTTCTGAAGCAAAAAAGGGTATATCCCATCTGCTCCAGGAGATTTAAAAGGAACAAAGCTATCGATTCTATAGTTATGAAACTCCGAGCCGAAGCTAAAGAGTCATAACTACAAGAAAAGGCACCATGTTCATCCGAAGATGTAATAACCAGTCTTGTGCATTATCACCATCATAACACAAAAAAGCCGCAACATCAACATTGCCCTTCTTCCTCCATCAACGCTACAGCCGACCGTCTCTATGTTGCTATCGAACACATTCGAGACGAACGCATTGATACGGTGGTTGCCGCCGCCACGCTCTTTCTCTGCAAATCTCTTGAGTAGCCGAACGCTTCTTAACCGTCGTTCCGACGCAGAGCTATGTCACTCACTGCTGGGTGACTCTCGTCTGAAAATGCCAGGATGAGGGTCAATTTGTTAAGTAGTATTGCATGGCGCAGCAAACACAAACATAGCACGCCCTATGAATAGAATGCAAAGCGTAGAATAAAAACTCGCTTCGGTGTTTCATCGTGTGGTTCGAAAACAAGAGACGATCACTGCTGTTGGATGTGGTTGACTCTGCATTGAACGAGGGTTGGCTTGAGTGGCTTTTGCGTGAATCGATTATGTTTTGATGGACTGCGTTTGTCGTATGAAGTGATGGTTAGAGCGAGTGTCATTCGACATTGACTCTCCTGAAACTGCACAACCCTGGTAATAACCACACAATATGTACTACTGATTAAACATTCCAAAACCTCCTCATCGGAAAAAGTGAAGTCGCCATTTGGTAAACGAAGTTCGTTCACTAGGAAATCCTTAGATTTTGCAAGGATTTTATTCAAACGATTGCCTTCACTCAAACTGGAAACATTCGAACAAAGGTTTTTCCGCAGCCAGATCGATCAGCAGACCGGAAAGCTTTCTGGTAGGCCTTGCGAGCAGTCCTGTCCTGAAAGTCTCCGATCCAGCCGAACGGCTTGGCCAGATCGGAGTTCTACCAAGGGGTTCCCCTTGTTGTCTTGATAGACCGTAGATGGCAAGTTTCCTCAAAAGCTTCCATGATGAGGGCCGTCGTAGTATCAACGGCATCATTCAACTCACTTGGAGTGTCAACGGATAATGAGCCGCAACCAAATCAGTAAAGATATCCCAGTTTGTTGACCGGGGATTCCTGCAACGCAAAGTTTCCGAAGTAACATTTAAGTGTTCAAAAAAGATGTAGCGATGGTCAGATAAAGATTCTTCATCTGACGCATGCCAATTGGTCAACTCGTGACTAAGTCTGTTAGAGAAAAGCGTTATGTCTAACACCTCCTCTCTAGCAGATACCATGAAGGTTGGGCGGTTGCCTATAATAAGTAATGCAAGATCTGTACTACTACTCCATCAAACTGGAGCCTCTCAAGTTAATGTCGGAGCTGCCGCAGATGATATGGTGAGTATTAGCATCACTTCCAACAATTAGCGGAAAGCTTTTTGAAGTGCAGTGTGCGATGACTTGTTTGAAAGCACCCGTAGAGGATGGTTCATCATGCGGTGAATACACCGTACAATAGACGTATTTCCTGTTGAGGTTTCTAACAGAAACATCAATTGTGATAGCACATAGATCTCTGGTGGTTGGTTCAACGATTACGTTGTTGACTAGTATACATACAGGCTCGCGGCATGACACACGAGTTTGCCATTTCATTTTTACTGAAAGCAGCAAACACCGGGTTCACAAGGTTTCCTAGATACCCCTTACGAAAGCAAGGTTTTTGGGTTGTACCATTTAGCATAAGTTTGCAATGATTGATCGTAAGTTTATAATCGTATCACACCATGAATTTGGGTTGCCTGTTTAGTGAAATCTTACCACAGAAGTCGGCAGCAGATCGTTTGTGACATATTATTCAAATGGGACAATTGCTATCGACACTACACATCTGTCTAGGCTGATCTAGAAAATAGGTTTACAATGATGATCAACATCATACTAGCCCCAACATCCATCGTTCATTTTTACCGGAAGCGATGAAACGCACCCTGGACGACATCGAACTGTACTTCTCCAACAACAACGGGAAACTTACGTCACATTTACGAGACAAAACGGCTGTCATCACGGACCAATCAAAATCAAAGACCGAACCAGAGCATTGACATGGCAGCTATCTTAGCAAAAAAAAGTATCTCTTATTATCTAATGTATTAACTTATTCCTTACAGAGACAGACTGTAGGTGTCGTAAAATATCTATATGAAGTAGAAAGTGGTAAACATTCAGGTAAATGAAAAATATTTAAAACTACAGGTTTTGCATCACTATAGGTGCAATATAATGACAGATTCCAATCACACGTGTATCATTCCGGAAAAAAGATGAAACCACTCAATCTAATCCGAAATGTCGCACCCAGTAGTGGTTCGATTCTATCATTCGCTCGGGCAGATATTTTGAGCGGCACAGATGAGGGTATCGTGTATGTCCTTGGCGTAGCCAATCTGAATCTTCACCACGTCTAAATACTGACCGTAGGACAAGGCGTTTGTTTCGGCCGGATTGGGTTGCGTCGGTGCAACCGGAATCGGGAGATACTGCTGCGACGAAGCTCCCTGCTGCATGCAAATTTTTGAGGTTTTCTAAAATGATATAATTGATGTTTAGTCTCGATGATCCATCTGGTTTCATGGAAATTATTATCTTCAGTCTACATTCTGCGGTCACAAACAAACACGGAAATATTTATATTATATATAACTATAGGAACTCAACATATATAAATTTTAATGGCCTTCAATAGAAACATTTAAACATATTTCTTCAACTTAAGCTTCCATGTTTATGAATCTTTAGTAAGAGCTGCGTGGCAGCTTAACATTTGTCAAAGCTGCAACAGTCATTAAAGTTCAACTTCTACTCAGACCTGATAATCACAATTTTGCAGTTTCCTACACTGTTACAGGAACCTGGGACCGAAAAATCACCCCTGTACACTTTTTGAGTTCCATTTTGGTCCGAAAGTTGATGAAAAATTGCAGCTTCATCGAATAAAACGTACATTAGCACTAGCCTTATTAAGTTTTCATACAATTTACTATTGTAAAAATTAATATTCCAAATAAAAATCGCCAGGGGTCACCCTGGGGAATCATCTGATGCATGTGAAAAAAGTGATTGACTGAAAACTGAAAAGCAAGAAAACGTTGTTCAATATGTAAGGAATAATGATAAGTAACAAAATCTCGTCATTTCCTCGATCGGGTACGGATTAATAACTTTTTCCACAAACGTCGAATTGTTTTGCCAAAAAAAAATGTATACCCTTCGAACCCCTTCAAGACGCTTCTTTATAAAACTTTCCTATGCCTTTGAACCAGTAACCCTCAGCCTAACCGTTTGAGCAGCCCATAATTGAAGTTTGAAAAAAGACTGCGCCGCCGTTCGTTCAAGAATTTATTTTGAACTATTCGCAGACTTTGACATGAACTATTTTGTTTGCATTTTGAAGAATTATGAGCAAGATCAACAAGCCAAATAAAAGAAATGAAAAATCAGGTAATATTATAAAAAAATAGATTCGGATTAGGAGAAGAGATTTATAGAAGAGTTCCCCATTGAAGTCGTGGAGGGATACTAGACCGGATTCCTAACAGAATGTTTAGAAAAATATCTTCCATACGGCTTTCAGGTACAACTTTAAACAAAGTTTAAGTTTGTTTTTAGAAATTTCGATGTAGAAAAAAATAATGATGAAATTCATGATGGAATTCTTAGGAATTACACAGAGAAGTTTTTAACTAATTTTCTGAGTATATTTTTGGCGGAATTCCCAGCAGAACTGTGAGTAAGTTCACCTCGACCAATTTTTATAAAACTTCTTCAAATCAAAAGTTACTCCTACCGTATCCCAGTGTAGTGACTCCACACTTGTTATAATTGCGCTATTCACAGATGAGTAATTATAACTCTCCTAAGACAGCTTATGTAATGATAAGGATAAATACAAGAGGTTTTTGTATACCATGAACCTAGCTTGTTATTTCACGGTTCCAAAGATGGCTCTTAATCATCCTTTAGTTGTTTAGTTTAGTTTCTGGAAGAATACTAGTGTATGAAATTTCATGAAACTTCGGGCGGATTCTTGGAAGACCTTTCTGGAGCAATTGCTGAACACTTTGCTGAAACTTTCGAAAAAACTTCCATAAAAATTACAAAAACTTCGGATTACTCAAAGAATTTCTAGCAAAATTGCGACTGCACAATAATGAAAATTTTCTTAATTTTTTCATGAAATTATTTCCTCCTTAAGCCTTAAAATCAAGGGTAGACACCCTATCAAATTTAACATAAACTCGTTACCCCAAGAAAATAAGAGCTATTCAAAAATTGGATCTAGATCTGTGATTTCTTCAAGAGTTTTTTTTCTGAAGTCCTTCATGAATTCCTTCCAGATATTCCCTTTTCTGAGAGTTCAATTGTCTAAGGATTTGCTTCTGATATTCTTCCAGGAATTTATTCTGACATTCTTCCAGGAGCTCGTTCTGGGATACTTCTAGGAGTTGCTTCAAAGATTTATCCGAAAATAACTAACGAGTTCCTTCCTGGTTTCATCCAGGAGTTTCTTTCGGTATTCCTTCAAGAACACCTTCCGGGATTCCTTCAGGATTGCTCCAGGAATTCCATTACATATTCCTTCACAAATTCATCCTCGGAAATTCATAAGGTATTCCATCTTAGATACCTTTAAGAGTTCCTTCTGGGCTTCCTCCACTAATATCTTCTGGGCGACAAAGACGAACCAGTCAAGGGCTGAAAGTCTCTTAAATAAAGACAAATCAATCAATCAATCTTCTGGGCTTCCTCTAGGAATGTCTTCTGGGATACCTGCATAAATTCCTTTCGGGATTCCTCCAGGAACTATTTTCGGAATTCCCCCAAGAGTTCTTTCCGAGGTGCATCCAGAAGTTCATTCCAGGCTACCTGAATCGAATCCAATATAAATCCAAGGAAGGCTCCCTGAAGAAATTCTAGTGAACTCCTGAATGAACCTTTCGAGGAACTCATGCAGAATTTTCTGGCTAAAATCTTGAAGGAATCATAGCAATATTTTTTTCAGGAATCTCTGAAAGAACTTCTTTAGAATTCTTGTAAAAATCTCAAAAGGAACTTCTGAAAATCCCGGAATAAAAGTTTGGAGGGTTTCCGGAAGAAATTTCTGGAGAAATCCATAACGGAACTCCTGGAATAATTCTGAAAGGATTCTCTGACGAAATTTTTAGAAGAAGACCGGGAGAAATTCCTGTAGGAATTCCGAAAGGAAGTCCTGGAAGAATCCCGGAAGAAATTGTTGAAAAGATCCGGAATAAATCCCCGGCGGGAATGCTAGAATTTTAGAAAGAAATTTTTGGGATATCTTTGACGAAATTCTGGAATCCCAGAAGGAATTTCTGAAAGAATCTATAAATGAAATCCTGAAGGAATCCAGATAGGGATATCTGGAGGAATCCTAGAAGGAACTCCTGACATAATCTCGGAAATTCCTGGAGGAATCCTGAAAGAAGCTTTTGGAAGAATCACGAATATTATTTCTGGAAAATTCCTTTCCAAATCCGGAAGTTCCGGAAAAGGTATCCCTAATCAAATTTCGAGAGTCCGGAAGGAAATACTGGAAAAATCTGAAAAGGAATTGCAGCTGAAATCCTCGAAAAAAATTACGGAGGAATCCCAAAAGGATCACTTGGAAATTTGCTGGAAAGAAATTAATTCCATGAAGTAGGAATTTTGGGAAGAGAACATAAGAGGAATTTCTGTGGACATCCGAGAAGGAATATGTGGAAGAATCGAGGAAGGCATTTTCTGACTCCTGGAAGCTATTTCTGAAGGAATCTCTGGGAGTTTTTTTTTTCTTCTGGAGCAATTCATAAGTTATTCCGACTGGGATAAATCCTATGGAGGACTTTGGAAGCAGTAATGGGAAAACTTCTAAAAGACATTTTGTAGGATCCTCTTGAAGAACTCCAGAAGAAATCGGTCGATATTAAGGTATCCTGTAAGATTTTAAAGAAAGAGTCTAGGAAAGAACTGCTCGAATCTTGGAAAAATGTTGGTGCTAATCCGTAAGAATCTCTGGGAGGAATTCGATAAGGAATAATAAGAAAATGGTGCGAAAAAAAAACAAAAGGTATCGCGTAAAAATCCTGGAAGGTATTTCAAGAGGTACTTCTAATTAAATTCCGGAAAGTAATTCTGACAAAGAAACAGACTTGCAGTGGTAATCAGAATCGTTCAGAAAAAGTGCGTATATGGTTTGGATTTTATCTCATACTAAATCGTTTAATTCATAATCCTTGGACAAAAAATCACACTGATGAGTGGTTCAATTAGGTATGTATTAAATAGTTAAGCTTCTAAACGCTGACATGAGTGTTTGAGCTTAAAAGTAAACTATCTCGCGTGCCAAACTGATTGAAAAGGAAAAAGTTTACTAACGAAGATGCGTGCATTAGTCGTTAGTTCTCATAATTTAAACATTCTGATTCTGAAATCATCCTGAATGTAAAACTAGAAAACAATGAAAGTTTCAAATATGTCGTCCATTTTTTTTCGGGAATTCTGGACATCTGTATACCCTCTGTCATGCATTTTTCCTACAAACAATACACATATACTGTAGACCCCTCCTGTCTCCCAGATGTTGCACGTAATTTACGAAAGCACCTGATGACATCAGGATTAAAGATAATCTGTTAATCCAACTGCGCATCGGAGTACAAAGAGATGAGAACGATTCATTTGCTTTACACATTGGTATCCTTTGGCAAGAGTAAGAGTGTGTGTCGACACAATTTATGCGTGCACATAGTCGGCTTCGTTGGGAGAGGCAAAGAACGGCTGGCACAGATATGCGAAAAAGGTACAGTTCTACACTAATAACAAGAGTGACGATCTACTCTCTACTGTCGCACATCTACAGCCTCCCACTCAGGCTTGTTACAGTAGGTACAAGTACAAAAAAAGGACCAAGAATACACGGAAGTAATGGAAAAATATATTAAAACCTTTGCGTCTGTTTACCCACACTCCTTCTTACGCAAAAATGTTCAGCTGATCGGTGTGCGAATGCTGCAGGATCACATTCGTAACAAACAGCAATAGCACACACTTATTTAAACTGTTTGTTAACTGCCGTGTGCAGCATAATTATCCCATGTTAATATGGATTTGCGTAGAATACGGAGCAACTATGCTGCACTTCGCAGTTTATCCGTGTATGTATTTATGCTACATCTGCATGTATTTTTTTTTTTTCATACGATGAACACATCGTCTCCTTAATGCTAGAACTAGGTAGCTGGTTTTGCGAAATCGCAAGAAATTTGTTTATATCTGAACGTACACCACAATAAACAAAAGTTTGTCAATTGAAACTACGAAAACACATATTAATTTACCTTTTAAGAGCAACAAATAAGTTGTTTTATAGAAAAATAAGTTTTACCAGCCAGTATTACCCGCACTTTCCAAAACGAGTTCCCTGTTCTAGCATTAAGGGGCGACATTTTAATTGACACAGCTTTTCTCAAACAAAAAGGAAATTGCTTTCAAGTGTTTGATGTGTTCGATTTTCGTATTCGTGTGGTAGACACAAAGATACGATACCATGGTAGTACACAGCGTCAAATATTTTTTTCAAACACATAGATACAAATCAATGCTCAAACATCTTGTTTGACTCAACCGAATTTTTATTAGTGTCTAACAGATGTTTACTCTTCAGATTATTCCTTGTCCTCGTGCACTCAGGGCCATACCCTGTATCCAGTCAAAGAAATTGCCATTATGTAAACTTCCTGGACCTGAGATGAACCAGCCTCGGGCTGAAAATCTCATTGACATAAAAAAAAACTTCCTGGACCGACTGGGAATGGAGCCAAGAAGATACTAAACAGACCCTTAACCAAGACATGCAAAACAGAAAAGGAAATGCACTCACCAGATTCAGTTCGATTTGATCGCAGATCGAGTAGAACTCCTCCAGATGCTTGTCAAACCTCGGAATTAAAGCGTTCATATCTCCTCCTTTCCTGAAAATATAATCCACAAAAACCATTCAATACGCCGTCATCGACGAACTTCAACTATAACTAGGTACTCACGTTCCCGCGTCGTTGAGGTTGTTTTGCTGCAACAAGAGCGCAGCGGTTTTGATCGTTGCCGCAAGCGATTCCCGCAGAGGACCGATCAGTGCCTTTACCTTGGAAATGTTATCCACCTTTTCGGTCTGCTGCTGCTGCTGTTGCTGGGACTGGTGCTGATGAGCTTGGGCCTGTTGCTGCTGTTGTTGGACGGCAACCTGCTGCTGCTGCTGCTGTTGTTGCATCTGGGGCGACTGCATCATGACGGGCGAAACGCCTACCTGGCCGCCGGGAATTCCGACCGGTACTCCGGGTCCACCTTGCACTACGCCCTGCTGTTGCATGTGCATTCCCATTTGGTTCATTTGATTCATTTTGGTCGGCGTTTAACTAAAAATTCAATGAAATTAATTACGAGAAGCTTTGAAAACTTTCCACAAGGTTAGCGGTTTCACGACTGATTATTAGTAAACAGATATAAAAGTCATAACATTGCATTGGCTGCGTGCAACGTTTTCTCGCGCAATAGAATTGGGCGTACTTGAATTTTTAATCGATTTTTTTCTATTAAGGCAGCTAAACATTTTTAGAGGTGGAAATAGTTTTTGCGAATCTTTTTGAAAGGATAAATAAATTACCGAGAAAAAAATAATATAAAAAATTGTAGTAGTGGTGTTTCTCGAAGTACAAGCCCAAAAGAAGAGGAGAGAAACTTGATCCGAAACAAAATTTAATGCGCATAATGCGAGAATGAAAGAACCCCAGCTTTTTATTTGCTGTACAAATCAGCACACTAAGATCAGCTCGGTATTTTCCCCATCTTTTTACTGAGTTCTCAACAGCAGATTTAACTCGGTACGCTCGGTTATTTATTTTGCGGATATTCTGTAAATGAGTTACCGAGCTCAACTCACAAACTGTCAAAAGTTACTGAAGCACGGTAAATATCGTTACTGGTGAACGGTAAATACGATTACCGAGGGTACCGAAATAAATCTGCTGTTGAAAACTCAGTAAAAAGATGGAAAAAATACTGAACTCAGTGAAAAAATTACTGAGCTGGAACATCTGAATCTTAGTGTGAGTACAAAACAAGAAGCCCTTGCAAATAAGGATTGCATTGTGCACAAAATTCAATCACTCATTGTTTCTTTTAATGGGACACATTTCTTAAAACTAATGCTGTTTTTGTTTAGAAGCCTGGGTTGAAACTGAATCAGAAAATGGAAACGTTGATCTGATAATATTATCGTAACCGAGGTCGTACACAAGCAAACCAATAAATTGCAACTGCGTGGTTTGTCATTGTGATCGGCCGTTCTGACGGAGGTTCTACGTTGGTTCTACCTAGAATAACATTATTATTTTAAGCTTCAATCAAATCCTCGATCAACTATATAAATAATACTAAATGATTCTACTTAGCAATTACTCACTATAGATTTCTTTCGATGCTTTTTTGGTTGCACAGCCTTAACAACTATTTTGAAACAATAATCTAAAACTTCACAGGATAACATTAACAATTTCAGGGAGAGCTCAGCCAGAACGGTGATGGTCCAAGTCGAACAAGAAACACATGAAAACTATAGACACTATAGATTCCATAGACTCGCGGAGACATGGTTGAGCAAAACGACTTTAGTGTGTTTTGTCGGGAATTTAGAGTGTACCGAGCGAATATGACGTCACGCAATCCATTGTCGCTATTGAAATCATGACGTCATGCTCGTTTGGCTACACGAACTGACAGTTCGTTTGGCTACAGTTGTCTTCGCCTCCGCGAGTCTATGGAATCTATAGTGTCTATAATGAAAACTGATGTTTTTCTTTTGTGCCTACGGCTGCAAATGTGAATTTCTGTAGGACTGTATGTACGACCGTTTCTGCTCATGGTGGTGTTGTGCATACACTGAACGAAAACCCCCGCCGAAAAAAGAATGATTCTTCATTCAATACGCTTTAGATCCGCAGAATCTCAAATTTGAATGATTGCACAGCAGAATGATTCTACTGCGTCCTACTGAATAAAAATCATCCTGTTATAAAATTATAGTTGACACAATGTTTAAACGATTTCTTGCTTGGTGTTTGTTGTGACTGATAATCATCTTCAAACCATCTGAAACCATTTTCATTGGTGTCCCATACCAAAAATCATTCAATTTAAGTTCGACGTCTTTTTTTTTTTCGTAAAAAACAGTATGGTGGATTTGAACACTGTTGGTTTGAAGAGGACCGAAAGCGAGGCCGAGGATAATGTATAATTTAAACATCATGGAAGGTAAGAATCTGTAGGAATGAATAGTTTAAGGTATTTTATAGGACTTCATTCCGACTGCTTAATATTTTACAGGATATCCGCTTCCAGCATCACATCCCGTTTTTACATATGAACCAGCATTGGATCATCGTTAGAACATTTTCGACAATATAAGCTTCCGAAAATATGCATATAATAAAAAATTGAAAAAATACTCTTAAATTTGTGTATTTAATTTTATTTTAATTCGTTATTTTTTATGTTTCATCATTAGAAACAAATCCCCCTATAAAATCAAATCGAAAAAGAAATGAATATCATTCAGATATCGGCTTCTTAAAAAGCAGTGAAAATAATCTTCGTTTTAGATGGTCATCATTCAAACTGTTTTTGTTTTAAAGGAGGCTGAATCGAATGAAAAATCATCCAAAACTTGTCTGAAAATAGGCATGGGGCTCGGGTAAGGCAAAAATCATTCAATTCATGGCGGGGGCTTTTGCTCAGTGTACGCACACGTTGCATTACACCAGGAGTTTTCAGGCCATGAACCACAGGGCTTTGTTAAGTATTTTTCTTTTTTTTTTCATCTTGACATGACGGCCCCGCACTGGGACCTTACCTGCTTCTCGGCTTAGTCACAGACAAACAGACGCAACACTTGCGAAATTTCCATCGACCACGCTTTTAACGATCATATTAAATTTGCATAGTTGTGGCTTTCACAACTAGAGGCGCGCGCATCGTTTTTCTATGCGTTTGACGTTTCACACTAGCGCCTTCTGTTGACGATATCGCACAACACAGTGATTCGTGCAACTTTTCCACTAGGTGATGGTAGTGTGAACTGGGCGATGGATTTTAATGAAAATCGTTCAAGGTGTTACGTCTGTTTGTCTGTGGCTTAGTGTTCTGTAAGCAATTCCACAGTTATTAACCCGAGTTTAGTCCATTAGGTATCGTTTGCAAATTTAAGTGGCAACTTTTGAAATGAAATAGGTACACTCTTGCGAGTTTTGAAAAAAAAAAATCCAAGAATTCACAACGGAACGGCCGAAGAAAATCTCAAAAGGACTACCAAGGAATTTCCAAAAAAATAAGGTGATTACCAGGAAGGTTCACTAACAATTTTCGAAAAGAAAATCGCGAAGCGATTCCTGAAATTTTTGAAGAAATTCCTGGAGTAATTTCTGTGAGAATTCTTGAAAGAATTCGTATATTTATTAATTACTGAAATATTTCCAAGTATTCATTGGAGAATTCCTAAATCCTTGAAAGGAGGAATTTCGAAAGCATTTTTAGCAAAAACACTCAAAGCATCCTTTGGAAGAATTCTCATAGAATTTCTTGGAATAACTTGTGTAATAACGAAGTTGTATCATTTCTTGAGGAATTTTGACATGGATTCCTTCAGGAATTATGGCAAGAACTTCTTCAAGGATTTATTCAGAAATTACTTCAAGGATTTCTTCAAGGATTCTTCAGGAATATCTTCAAGGATTCCTTCAGGAATTATTCTAATGATTTCTCCAGTAATATCTTCAAGGAATCCTTCAGGATTTTTTTTCAGGGATTCCAAAGGAATTCCTTCAAGGATTTCTTAAGGATTTTTTACATGGATTCCTTCGGGAATTACTTCAAGAACTCCTTCGAGGAATTCCTTCAAGGATTTCTTCAGAAATTACTTAAATTACTTAAAGGATTTCTTCAAGGATTCCTTCTGGATTTTTTCAGGGATTCCTTCAAGGATTTTTTTGAGGAATTTTTACATTAACCACTTCAATAAATACTTCAGGAATTCCTTCAAGGAATATTTCAGGAATTCTTTCAAGAATTTTTGTAGAAATTCCTTCGAGGAATCCTTCAGGAATTGCTTCAAGGATTCCTTAAGAAATTCATTAAAGGGTCCCTTGAGGGATTTTACATGGATTTCTTCGGGAATTACTTTAGAAATTCCTTCAAGGATTCCTTCAAGGATTCTTCAGGAATATCACAGACAAACAGACGAAGCTCTTAGAGGAAATACATCAAAAACTTTTGCCGGGGTCATTTTCATGAGCACACTATCACCTGTTGGTTGAACCGCGCGCGACACTGTTGGCCATGATGGATTTCGATTTGACGTTTTTCTGACACGCACACTACTACACAAATTGCCTGTAATTTTCGTTTGCATCATTCAGCAACGTGTACACTGGCAAGCATCAAAGCGATCGAACACTAACGCCTCTGGTGGAACGATCGCGCAAATCAAATGTAATTTGAATTGATCGTTAAATGCATGTGTCAAGCCGTTTTGAAGAGTGTTACGTCTGTTTGTCTGTGAGAATATCTTCAAGGATTTCTTCCGGAATTATGTAAAGGGTTTCTCCAGTAATTACTTCAAGGATTCCACAGTTTAAAAATTCGAGCGAAAAAACGGACGCAATTCAGATCCAGTCGCTAAGCAATCGACAGATACCCATTCCTAAGCAAAAAACTTCGGGGAATCGAATGGCGCCAATCCCTTTCCAGAAAAAAAACGTCGCCAAGTGTCTCATTTAGGTAATTTTCCCCTAAATTTGTCAGAAATATTTGAATATATCAAATCTTAATCCAAAAAAGGTGGGCGAAAACCTTAATATTTCAAAAAAACTACATGTACCAATGACAGACAACTTGGTTTAGCAAATGTTTTTCACTTTTGGTCACAATAAGTATCTCATTTTGTCCAATATTCCCTATAAAATGAGAATATTTGAGAATTTCGGATGAATTTGAACAAAAAACCATGCAAAGTCGTTAAAAAACCATGCTACTGCATGGAGAAACGCCAAACGGGTCGTGTCTTGTCAATCACATTCAGAGATGGTGTTCCATTTTGTCCAATATCCCCTATAAATAAAGAATATTTGAGAATTTCGGATGAGTTTTAATAAAAACCAAGCAAAGTCGTTCAAAAGTCATGCTACTGAATGGTAAAACGTGGTAAAACCCTAAACGAATCATGTCTTGTCCATCACATTTAGAGATGATGTCCCATTTTGTACAATACCCCCTGTAAGGAATATTTGAGAATTTCAGACGAATTACAATAAAAAAATTATGCAAAGTCGTTCAAAAGTCGTGATACTGAATGGAGAAACCCCAAACAGATCGTCTCTTGTCAATCACATTCAATGATGTTGTCTCATTTGATCTAATATCCCCTATAAATTAAGAATATTTGAGAATTTCAGATGAATTAAATAAAAAAAAACCGTGCAAAGTCGTTCAAAAGTCGTGCTACTTAATGGTAAAACCCCAAACAGATCATCTCTTGTTTTTTATATTATTCAGAAATGATGTCTCATTCTGTCCTTTTTCCCTTACAAATTAAAAAAAAAACATAAAAATATTCAAAGTCAAAAAAATATCAGACTTTTTTTGAACGACATTGCATGGTTTTTTATTGAAATTCATCTGATATTCTTAACCCTCTTCGTGCATTAGGGTCATTATGACCCCTAAACATGCACTAGGCCAGCGAGGTGCGCGCAAGTTAATGCACGAAGAAGGTTAAATATTCTTAATTTATAGGAGGTATTAGATAAAATGAGACAATATCACTGAATGCGATGGACGAATGTCCATCGGATTGTTCGGATGTTGAAATCCATATGAATTTCTTAAATATTTCTTATTTATAGGGGATATTGGACAAAATGGGACATCATCTCTGAATGTGATGAACAAGACACACCCCGTTTGGCGTTTCTCCATGCAGTAGCATGGTTTTTTAACGACTTTGCATGGTTTTTTGTTCAAATTCATCCGAAATTCACAAATATTCTCATTTTATAGGGGATATTGGACAAAATGAGACACTTATTGTGACCAAAAGTGAAAAACATTTACTAAACCAAGTTTTTTTTGTCTATATTAACATGGCTTTTCACCCTAGGCGAGTTCGCCACGGAAAAGCTAAACCAAGTTGACTAACATTATTGCTACATGAAGTTTTTTGAAATACCTATTTAGGGTTCCTCCCAACTTTTTTGGATTTAAGTTTGATATACAGTCGACTCTCCACAACTCGATGTTGTATAACTCGATATTTTCTATAACTCGATGGATTCGTCAGTCCCTTCATTTTTCCATAGACCGTACTCTCCATAAGTCGATATTTCCATAACTCGATGCTTCCTTTAGTCGATGTCACGCTTAGTATAATTTTATCTCCATAACTCTGTCGTATTCGAAATCTTCTATTATTGTTTACAAAAATAAAATTATTATTCTACCTCGACCGTTCTTCGTAACACTCGTCATATAACTGAAGGGAAATTTCTTTCGATCCGTTCGCTTCTTTTTTCTTCCCTTGAGTTCATTTCAGTATCTGTCATCAATGCACACTCAACGTAAACTACGTAAAGGTGATTCGATTTTACTCAATTCTATTCGGCTCGTATTCACTACATTCGCCTTCTTCTCTACTCTTGTGACGATGGAATGAAAAAAAAAATCATCATCATCATCATCATCATCATCATCATCATCATCATCATCATCATCATCATCATCATCATCATCATCATCATCATCATCATCATCATCATCATCATCATCATCATCATCATCATCATCATCATCATCATCATCATCATCATCATCATCATCATCATCATCATCATCATCATCATCATCATCATCATCATCATCATCATCATCATCATCATCATCATCATCATCATCATCATCATCATCATCATCATCATCATCATCATCATCATCATCATCATCATCATCATCATCATCATCATCATCATCATCATCATCATCATCATCATCATCATCATCATCATCATCATCATCATCATCATCATCATCATCATCATCATCATCATCATCATCATCATCATCATCATCATCATCATCATCATCATCATCATCATCATCATCATCATCATCATCATCATCATCATCATCATCATCATCATCATCATCATCATCATCATCATCATCATCATCATCATCATCATCATCATCATCATCATCATCATCATCATCATCATCATCATCATCATCATCATCATCATCATCATCATCATCATCATCATCATCATCATCATCATCATCATCATCATCATCATCATCATCATCATCATCATCATCATCATCATCATCATCATCATCATCATCATCATCATCATCATCATCATCATCATCATCATCATCATCATCATCATCATCATCATCATCATCATCATCATCATCATCATCATCATCATCATCATCATCATCATCATCATCATCATCATCATCATCATCATCATCATCATCATCATCATCATCATCATCATCATCATCATCATCATCATCATCATCATCATCATCATCATCATCATCATCATCATCATCATCATCATCATCATCATCATCATCATCATCATCATCATCATCATCATCATCATCATCATCATCATCATCATCATCATCATCATCATCATCATCATCATCATCATCATCATCATCATCATCATCATCATCATCATCATCATCATCATCATCATCATCATCATCATCATCATCATCATCATCATCATCATCATCATCATCATCATCATCATCATCATCATCATCATCATCATCATCATCATCATCATCATCATCATCATCATCATCATCATCATCATCATCATCATCATCATCATCATCATCATCATCATCATCATCATCATCATCATCATCATCATCATCATCATCATCATCATCATCATCATCATCATCATCATCATCATCATCATCATCATCATCATCATCATCATCATCATCATCATCATCATCATCATCATCATCATCATCATCATCATCATCATCATCATCATCATCATCATCATCATCATCATCATCATCATCATCATCATCATCATCATCATCATCATCATCATCATCATCATCATCATCATCATCATCATCATCATCATCATCATCATCATCATCATCATCATCATCATCATCATCATCATCATCATCATCATCATCATCATCATCATCATCATCATCATCATCATCATCATCATCATCATCATCATCATCATCATCATCATCATCATCATCATCATCATCATCATCATCATCATCATCATCATCATCATCATCATCATCATCATCATCATCATCATCATCATCATCATCATCATCATCATCATCATCATCATCATCATCATCATCATCATCATCATCATCATCATCATCATCATCATCATCATCATCATCATCATCATCATCATCATCATCATCATCATCATCATCATCATCATCATCATCATCATCATCATCATCATCATCATCATCATCATCATCATCATCATCATCATCATCATCATCATCATCATCATCATCATCATCATCATCATCATCATCATCATCATCATCATCATCATCATCATCATCATCATCATCATCATCATCATCATCATCATCATCATCATCATCATCATCATCATCATCATCATCATCATCATCATCATCATCATCATCATCATCATCATCATCATCATCATCATCATCATCATCATCATCATCATCATCATCATCATCATCATCATCATCATCATCATCATCATCATCATCATCATCATCATCATCATCATCATCATCATCATCATCATCATCATCATCATCATCATCATCATCATCATCATCATCATCATCATCATCATCATCATCATCATCATCATCATCATCATCATCATCATCATCATCATCATCATCATCATCATCATCATCATCATCATCATCATCATCATCATCATCATCATCATCATCATCATCATCATCATCATCATCATCATCATCATCATCATCATCATCATCATCATCATCATCATCATCATCATCATCATCATCATCATCATCATCATCATCATCATCATCATCATCATCATCATCATCATCATCATCATCATCATCATCATCATCATCATCATCATCATCATCATCATCATCATCATCATCATCATCATCATCATCATCATCATCATCATCATCATCATCATCATCATCATCATCATCATCATCATCATCATCATCATCATCATCATCATCATCATCATCATCATCATCATCATCATCATCATCATCATCATCATCATCATCATCATCATCATCATCATCATCATCATCATCATCATCATCATCATCATCATCATCATCATCATCATCATCATCATCATCATCATCATCATCATCATCATCATCATCATCATCATCATCATCATCATCATCATCATCATCATCATCATCATCATCATCATCATCATCATCATCATCATCATCATCATCATCATCATCATCATCATCATCATCATCATCATCATCATCATCATCATCATCATCATCATCATCATCATCATCATCATCATCATCATCATCATCATCATCATCATCATCATCATCATCATCATCATCATCATCATCATCATCATCATCATCATCATCATCATCATCATCATCATCATCATCATCATCATCATCATCATCATCATCATCATCATCATCATCATCATCATCATCATCATCATCATCATCATCATCATCATCATCATCATCATCATCATCATCATCATCATCATCATCATCATCATCATCATCATCATCATCATCATCATCATCATCATCATCATCATCATCATCATCATCATCATCATCATCATCATCATCATCATCATCATCATCATCATCATCATCATCATCATCATCATCATCATCATCATCATCATCATCATCATCATCATCATCATCATCATCATCATCATCATCATCATCATCATCATCATCATCATCATCATCATCATCATCATCATCATCATCATCATCATCATCATCATCATCATCATCATCATCATCATCATCATCATCATCATCATCATCATCATCATCATCATCATCATCATCATCATCATCATCATCATCATCATCATCATCATCATCATCATCATCATCATCATCATCATCATCATCATCATCATCATCATCATCATCATCATCATCATCATCATCATCATCATCATCATCATCATCATCATCATCATCATCATCATCATCATCATCATCATCATCATCATCATCATCATCATCATCATCATCATCATCATCATCATCATCATCATCATCATCATCATCATCATCATCATCATCATCATCATCATCATCATCATCATCATCATCATCATCATCATCATCATCATCATCATCATCATCATCATCATCATCATCATCATCATCATCATCATCATCATCATCATCATCATCATCATCATCATCATCATCATCATCATCATCATCATCATCATCATCATCATCATCATCATCATCATCATCATCATCATCATCATCATCATCATCATCATCATCATCATCATCATCATCATCATCATCATCATCATCATCATCATCATCATCATCATCATCATCATCATCATCATCATCATCATCATCATCATCATCATCATCATCATCATCATCATCATCATCATCATCATCATCATCATCATCATCATCATCATCATCATCATCATCATCATCATCATCATCATCATCATCATCATCATCATCATCATCATCATCATCATCATCATCATCATCATCATCATCATCATCATCATCATCATCATCATCATCATCATCATCATCATCATCATCATCATCATCATCATCATCATCATCATCATCATCATCATCATCATCATCATCATCATCATCATCATCATCATCATCATCATCATCATCATCATCATCATCATCATCATCATCATCATCATCATCATCATCATCATCATCATCATCATCATCATCATCATCATCATCATCATCATCATCAGTAGTTCTGCTGGAGAAACTCTCTCCCCCAGCAGATCCGGTGGGAAACCTCACTTTCCCATCCGGAGGATTGGTACTTCTGCTGGAGAAACTCTCTCCCCCAGCAGATCCGGTGGGAAACCTCACTTTCCCATCCGGAGGATTGGTACTTCTGCTGGTGAAACTCTCTCCCCCAGCAGATCCGGTGGGAAACCTCACTTTCCCATCCGGAGGATTGGTATTTCTGCTGGAGAAACTCTCTCCCCCAGCAGATCCGGTGGGAAACCTCACTTTCCCATCCGGAGGATTGGTACTTCTGCTGGAGAAACTCTCTCCCCCAGCAGATCCGGTGGGAAACCTCACTTTCCCATCCGGAGGATTGGTACTTCTGCTGGTGAAACTCTCTCCCCCAGCAGATCCGGTGGGAAACCTCACTTTCCCATCCGGAGGATTGGTATTTCTGCTGGAGAAACTCTCTCCCCCAGCAGATCCGGTGGGAAACCTCACTTTCCCATCCGGAGGATTGGTACTTCTGCTGGAGAAACTCTCTCCCCCAGCAGATCCGGTGGGAAACCTCACTTTCCCATCCGGAGGATTGGTACTTCTGCTGGAGAAACTCTCTCCCCCAGCAGATCCGGTGGGAAACCTCACTTTCCCATCCGGAGGATTGGTATTTCTGCTGGAGAAACTCTCTCCCCCAGCAGATCCGGTGGGAAACCTCACTTTCCCATCCGGAGGATTGGTACTTCTGCTGGAGAAACTCTCTCCCCCAGCAGATCCGGTGGGAAACCTCACTTTCCCATCCGGAGGATTGGTACTTCTGCTGGAGAAACTCTCTCCCCCAGCAGATCCGGTGGGAAACCTCACTTTCCCATCCGGAGGATTGGTATTTCTGCTGGAGAAACTCTCTCCCCCAGCAGATCCGGTGGGAAACCTCACTTTCCCATCCGGAGGATTGGTACTTCTGCTGGAGAAACTCTCTCCCCCAGCAGATCCGGTGGGAAACCTCACTTTCCCATCCGGAGGATTGGTACTTCTGCTGGAGAAACTCTCTCCCCCAGCAGATCCGGTGGGAAACCTCACTTTCCCATCCGGAGGATTGGTATTTCTGCTGGAGAAACTCTCTCCCCCAGCAGATCCGGTGGGAAACCTCACTTTCCCATCCGGAGGATTGGTACTTCTGCTGGAGAAACTCTCTCCCCCAGCAGATCCGGTGGGAAACCTCACTTTCCCATCCGGAGGATTGGTACTTCTGCTGGAGAAACTCTCTCCCCCAGCAGATCCGGTGGGAAACCTCACTTTCCCATCCGGAGGATTGGTATTTCTGCTGGAGAAACTCTCTCCCCCAGCAGATCCGGTGGTAACCTCACTAAATCACATTTCACTACCGATTGCGCCATGTCGTATTCGAAATCTTCTATTATTGTTTACAAAAATAAAATTATTATTCTACCTCGACCGTTCTTCGTAACACTCGTCATATAACTGAAGGGAAATTTCTTTCGATCCGTTCGCTTCTTTTTTCTTCCCTTGAGTTCATTTCAGTATCTGTCATCAATGCACACTCAACGTAAACTACGTAAAGGTGATTCGATTTTACTCAATTCTATTCGGCTCGTATTCACTACAAACTCGATGTTAGCTTGAAAGTTCAATATAACCAGTGCATAATAGGCGACGTATAGCTACTAAATCGTTTGAAGTAGTTTGCAATTCATTAGTACTTGAAAAGACGAAAATAAAAATGTTGATGGCTGATTGAAAATTATCACTTGTTATGTCATGCGCTACGGTCCCAGAGCCGTTTCAAATTGGACGGAAAGTTTCACGCCTAAGCTAATAGGCTAATAGCTTATTTGCTATGTGCTGTCTTCAAGAAAGTTTCTTCATATATTTTTATCAATAATATACCATAAGGGTGGTCCAAATCTTTCGCAAACCATGATATTAACTATTTAGTTTTTTTTAAGATTGAGAAATGAAGTGTTCTAAAAAGTTGAAAACAAAAATCTTAGTTCTATCTCTTAACCCTTTATAAGGCAGTGGCAACTATATTGCCACCTTATACACATATACATTTTTTTCTGTTCGTTTAGAAAATTTTTACAACTTCTGTTTTAACTGATGGATACATTAGGCCTTTGGGAACACTCATGATTTTTTTGAGCCATAACAAATATGAATGGGCTTTTTTAGAACAAAATGTCTCTCCAAAAACTGCTATTTTTGAGTGCATAAAGGTTTATAAGCTCCAACATCTGTTGTGGTAAGCGAATTGAAAATCGAATGATGGGAAATAAAAGGCCTATGTTGCTTTTACTTGTGGGCAACATTTCAACTTTATTGCTTCATTACTTTTATAAACTTAGCCTTTTGAAAAAATGTACTACAATAAATGGGCGTGTACTAAAATTGCCATATCGTCCAAAATAATTGACCAATCGAGTTTAAATCCACACATGTAACTCGTGGATATTAGGGCAATAACCTGTCAAAAAATCAGCACGATTGACAAACGCTTCACAAAATAACAACATTTTAAACTTTGTTGACAAAAAGTTGAAATTTAGACCAATTTTTTTCATACAAAATCGACCATCGAATTTTTTGAAAATAAAAACGTTTTTGTTCGTTACACCACATGTACTTTTTATTCCAATGTAGAACAGGTGGATTCCGTGCCTGGTTCTCTCGGCCTTATAAAGGGTTAAGCTATCAGTACACGCTTTGCCAAGTGTGCAATCTTTTTCGCATGCATCAAACAACAGTAAAGCATACGCCTGACATTTCCGATGTTTTGTTAATGTTGGGACCGCTGCTGGCGGAAAAATTTGCGCACTTGGAAAATCGTGTATTGAAATATTTATGGTTGAATCAGATACACTGAAATAAATTTTGTTGTCGCTTCCACCGAATCCATGGTAGAATTAAGAACTGTACCAACAATTTTCAACCGAATGCAAAATTCTGTTAATTGTACTGAAACATTGTCAATATTACCATGCGTGTATTACTGTTGACTAAAAAAATTCTTGGTTCTACTATTTGGGCATTGTAATTTCGACCATGTAGACTTGAATGTTGCGCGTCTTAGATAAACATGGTCAAAAATACAATGTCAAAATAGTAACATCAAGAATGTTTTTAGTCAATGGTACTTCACGCATGGTTCGGTGATTCGGTGGAAACAACAACAAAATTTATTTCAGTGTATTAACACAGAGATCAGACATCCAAACTAGAACAAATTTTAACTCGACACCTATGTAAGAACTCAAACATTTTTAGCGTTGACATTACTAGCGCCGCCATACAGCAAGTTGTCACAATCAGTGGTGAGTATACATATCTAGATAGGTTTCATATTCACCACTGACAACGGCATTGAAACTTTGCGATAGCAGCGCCGCTACAGAATTGCCACTTGTGTTGCCATTTTAAATGAACGTTAAATTCCTTACACAGCTTCGGAACTGGACATAGATGTCTGTTATCTGTGATATTAATTTTCAAAGAAAACATTTAGGGTGACATCAACAGAGGTTTTCTTTCGATAACATTTTTTTCGCTGATTTCTCGAGAATACTTTATTCCGAGAACTTTTAGAGTAGTCAATATTTTACATTTTTTCCCAATAAAAGCAAAGTTCTGTATCTTCAATTCAATAAGTTATCGAGGGATTCCTTTTTTTTTTTGAACATCTTAATATTTCAGAATAGCGCAAGTAGAATTTCAATCTTTTAGTATCAAGCAACTTTTTCCATTATTAAAAAATAAAAATCATAAATCATTCTGAAATATTAAGTGTCAAAAATAAACCGTTTTTAGAACAAAACCCCGAATAACTACAAAATAAAAATAGAGAACTTTGCTGAAAGTGCTCGGACCATTGTTTTTGCGAGAAATCCGCGAATAAAAAGTTTTTGGAAGAAACCCATTTTAGGTGTCACCCTAACATGTGTTTAAAAGAATAATATATCTTGAACCATAAGCGATTGAATTATATTTCTTTCGACAAAGTTATTTGGAAACAAGGTTTTTTCAACTTAATGAGATATTGAATTTCTCTTTATGTAACAATCTCAAAACAATCTCAAAAGTTGACATTGTTGTCATGAAAATTATTTGGACCACTCTACTTTAGCAATATTGAAAAGAATGTGAAGAAAAAAAATAATTGAAAAAATGAAGAAACTTTTCTGAAAACAACATATAGCAAAAACTAATAATTTAAGCGTAAACAATTTTGACCAGCCAGATGCGGCTTTGTGCAAGGTTCAATTTTTTTTCGAGAAAAAAAATTGATACCTACATAATTTCTAGCTTAAAACAGTGATGTAAGATCAACAAAGCTTAATTTCGACGTTTTTAGTTGAGAAAATTTTTTCTCCCCATATGTTCTATAACTCGATAATTCTATAACTCTATGGTCCCTTGGATATCGAGTTGTGGAGAGTCGACTGTATTCAAATATTTCTGACAAATTTAGGGGAAAATGGCCAAAATGAGACACATGGCGATGTTTTTCAGGAACGGGGTTGGCACTATTCGATTCCCCGGAGTTTTTTTTTGCTTAGGAATGGATACCCGTCGGTTGCTTAGCGACCGGAATTGGATTGCGTCCAGTGAAGAGAATTGTCAGACAAAAGAGGCACAAAACAAGCAACAAAGAAGGCGCGACGATTACTCTTTATCCCTACTGGTAACAGATAATGACATGATCTCGAAAATCTTTGTTGCAGACAAAACAGAAGCTGAATTTGTTGCGTACTTTTCAACTCGTGAATAATCAATTATTACTAACCCAAAGTCGAAACTGTTTGATGATACATCTTCAGCAGAGTTGCAGTGTTTACCGACTCGAAGTTACCGTTCGAAAATTGCAACGCAAGGCTTAAAAATCTCTAAACTCGTGGTGCACGATGTTTATCCTATTATTTTTAAGTTGGGACAAACTTATGTCGCATTGGGTGGATTGTCGCAACAAATACAGGTTGCGACATTGTTATTATTGTTGCGCGATGGTTGAATTTTGATTCACTGATTGCGTCCGTTTGACACTGTGGATTCCTTCAGGATTCTTTCAGGAATTCCTTCAAGGATCCCATGAGGATTTTTTTACATGGATTCCTTCACGGTTTACTTAAGGAATGCATTCAGGATTTACTTCAGGAATTGCTTCATGGATTTCTTCAAGAATTCATTCAAGAATTCCTTTAGGAATTTCATCAAGGATTTCTTCAGAAATGACTTCAAGGATTCCATCAAGAATTCCTTCAAGGATTCTTCATGAATATCTTCAAGTATTCCTTCAGAAATTCCTTCAAGGTTTTCTTGAGGAATTGCTTCAGGGATTCCTTCAAGAATTTGTTCAGTGATTTCTTCAGAAATTCCTCAAAAGATTTTTTGAGGAATTTTTGCATTAATCCCTAAAAATTATTTCAGAAATTACTTCAAGGAATATTTCAAGGATTCCTTCAGGAATATCTTCATGGATTCCTTCTGGAATTATTTAAAGGATTTCTCCAGTAAATAGTTCAAGGATTCCTTCAGGATTTTTTTCAGAAATTCCTTCAGGATTTCCTTCGAGGATTTCTTCAGGAATTTTGACATGGATTCCTTCAGGAATTACTTCAGCAACTTCTTCAAGCAATCTTTCAGGATTTTTTCAAGGATTTCCTCACAAATTACTTCAAGGATTCCATCAAGAATTCCTTCAAAGATTCTTCAGAAATATCATCAAAGATTCCTTTAGAAATTCCTTCAAGGATTTCTTCAGGAATTGCTTCAAGGATTCCATCATGAATTCCTTCAAGGATTTCCTCACAAATTACTTCAAGTATGCCATCAAGAATTCCTTTAGGGATTCTTCAGGAATGTCTTCAAGAATTTCTTTAGAAATTCTTTCAAGGATTTCTTCAGGAATTCCTTCAAGGGTGTCCTCACAAATTATTTCAAGTATTCCATCAAGAATTCCTTCAAGGATTCTTCAGGAATATCTTCAAGGATTCCTTTAGAAATTCCTTCAAGGATTTCTTCAGAAATTGCTTCAATGATTCCTTCAGGAATTCCTTCATGGATCCCTTTAGGAATCCTGTCAAGGATTTCTTCAACAACTACTTCAAGGATTCCTTAAGAAATTCCTTTGAGGATGTTAATTCATTCAGGAATTTCTTCAAAGAATTTTTTCAGGAATTCTTTTAAGGATTTTTCAGGAATTCCTACAATGCTTTTTCTAGAAATTACTTCAAGGGTTTCTTTCAAGTATTCTTTAGGAATACCTTCAAAGATTCCTTTAGAAATTCCTTCAAGGATTTCTTCGGGAATTGCTTCAAGGATTCCTTCAGGATTTCATTCTAGGATTTCCTCACAAATTACTTCAAGGATTCCATCAAGAAATCCTTCAAGAATTCTTCAGGAATATCTTCAAGGACTCCTTTAGAAATTTCTTCAAGGATTTCTTAGGGAATTGCTTCAAGGATTCCCTTAGGAATTCTTTCAAGGATTTCTTCACAAGTTATTTCAAGGATTTCATCAAGAACTCCTTCAAGGATTCTTCAGGAATATTTTCATGGATTCCTTTAGAAATTCCTTCAAGGATTTCTTCAGGAATTGCTTCAAGGATTCCTTCAGGAATTCCTTCATGAATCCCTTCAGTAACTCTGTCAAGGATTTCTTCAAAAACTACTTCAAGGATTCCTTGTCGGGGCCCGTGGCGTAGTTGGTCACACGTTCGCTTCATATGCGGATGGTCATGGGTTTGATTCCCAGCCCCAGCAGCAGAAAGGCAACCAGTTCGATAAAGTATAATAGAACACATCTAGGCGCTGTACAATACTGAAGATGCAGCTGTCAATTGAAATCGCTCACGTTGTGCCCTAGTGGACAATAGAGCTGTAAATTAGGTTAAGTGATTAAGAATAAAAAGGATTCCTTAAGAAATTCCTTTCAGGAATTTCTTCAAAGAATTCCATCAGGAATTCTTTTAAGGATTTTTCAGAAATTCCTACAATGATTTTTCTAGAAATTACTTTAAGGATTCCTTCAGTAATTACTTCAGGAATTCCTTCAAGGATTCCTTAAAGAATTCCTTCTAGGACTCATTGTGGAATTCCTTCAAGGATTCCTCCAGGAATTTCTTCAAGAATTCGAAGGGGGGAGGGGGGGTTGAAAATTCTCAATTTTAGCGTGACGTACTTAATGGATGCTCCCCTAATGCTATTCGGAAAACTTTTAGGTAAAACTATAAGGTTCAATTCATCCATACATTGTTTTTTGACAGAATGCTTCTGAAATGAGATATTATCAAGTGAAAGTCACTGTAATGAATGATCCCATCCCTGCTGAGGGCACTGATCGTATGCAGATCATAAGATTTTTGGAGATGTTGAACATTTTGAAATGCAATCGTACCATATAAAGTGTCGCGGTGCACTTGGCAAGGCTTCGCGGTGCACCAAGTGCACCGCGGTGCACGATCTGAAAACCCCTTTTCCAAAGGAATTCCTGGAGGAATCCTCGAAGGAATTCCTGAAGACGTCATTGAAGTAATTCCTGAACGAATCCTTGAAGGAATTTCTGAAGGAATCGTTGAAGTTGAAGGAATGCCTGAATGAATTATTTAAGGAATTCTTGTAGGAATTCCTGAGTTACTTCTTGAAGGAATTCTAGAGGAATCGTTGAAGGATATACCTGAAAGAATCCTTGAATAATTTTTTAAAGGAATCCTTGAAGTAATCCTGGAAGGAATTCTTAAAGAAATTCTCGTAGGAAAGGAAACTCTGAAAAGAATTCCTGAAGATGTCTTTGAGTAATTCCTGCATGACTCCTTGAAGGAATTTCTGAAGGAATCTTTGAACGGAACTCCTGGAGGAATCCCCAGAGGAGACTTCTGGAGAAATGTTTTTTGATGAACTCAACATAAGTTTAAATTTGTTGAACAACATTCTGTAACATGGTTTCATGGAATTCCACTGGGTATCAAGTTTACAGAAATTGTTTTGGCATTATTTGAAATGCCATCAATGTTATCCGCAAAAGTTGTTTATAAGTGATCAATTTGATTACAACCGGATAACGGTATCATTTTGAGTAGATAACAATAAACTTCACTAAAGATTTAACCCTTTGGAGCCGGAGGGGTCATTTATGACCCCAACATAGAAACGACTGTATAAATTCACCCATTCGATAAAACAGAATACTGTCTTCGACAAAGTTGTTGAAAATTGAGTCATCTATCAGGGAAAAATGGTGATATTTGTATTTTGGACTTCATTGATTACCTAGAACATCCTGAACACCATGAAAATTGCAAAAACGAAATAATTGACATAGGGGCTGTCCATTTATTACGTAAGGCAATTTTTGCGATTTTTCGATACCCCCACCCCCCCTTGTAAGATTTTTTGTATTAAAACCCAAATATTTTTGTATGGCGCGTAAGATTTTTCAAACCCCCCCTCCCCCCATAAACCCTTACGTAATTAATGGACGGCCCCATAGTTGTTCTAAAAGCTGAATTTGGATGTGGGTTTGGTGTATATGTATCCATTTAGCCTTTATCAAGAATATCAAAAGGTATTTTATATTCTGGGATATTCTAGGTGTTCCAAACTGTCCTATAGTGAAGTCCTTTAAATTCACAAGAATAATTTTATGTATTTTCGCCACAATTAATAGCATTGTATAACCTACTGAGATCCGTGAAGTTCTTGACATCTACTATGTCATTTATAGACACTATAGGGATATTCCAGGTCCGCCAAACTACCTTGTAGTTCAGGACTTCAGGTCTACACTCGTAACAGTATCCATATCTGTTATACTGAAAAACGCTGCATAATCAACTGCAGTTATTGGAACAATCTGAAGTCTACTAGCTTATTATACACCTTTGGGACGTCTAGGGTCGTCCAAATGGTTCTATAAAAGTTAAAGTCCTTCAAATCTACAAGAACAACTTAATGTGTTTTCAACATATATAATAGTATTGTATAATCTGCTAGGGTCCGCGGAGCTAAATCTCAAATGTCATTCAGAGACACTACAAGGATATTCCAGGTCAGCCGAACTATATTGGAGTGTAGGACTTCAGGTCTACACTCGTAACAACAGCCATATCTGTTATACTAAGTAACGTTGCATATTTATCCGTGGTTACTGGACCAATCTGAAGTCTACTTTTTTTATTATAACCCTTTGGGACATTCAGGTTCGTCCAAACTGTTCTATAATGAAGTCCTGTAAATCTACAAGAATAACTTTATGTGTTTTGCCATAAATAATAATATTGCATAACCTGCTGGGATTCGCTCTTGAAATCTCAAGTGTCATTTAGAGACACTACAAGGATATTCCAGGTCAGACAAACTACCTTGGAGTTCAGGACTTCAGGTCTACACTCGTAACAGTATCCATATCTGTTATATTGAGTAACGCTGCATAATCAACCGCAGTTACTGGAGCAATCTGAAGTACACTTTTTTGTAATAAACCTTTGGGACATTCACGGTCGTCCAAACTGTTCTATAATGAAGTCCTTCAAATCTTTAAGAAAAACTTCATTTGTTTTCATCATAAATAATAGCATAGAATAATCTGCTGAGATCCGTGAAGCTCTTGAAATCTCAAATGTCATTTAGAGACACTATGGGAATGTTCCTTCCAGGTCAGCCAAACTATTTATGAGTTCAGAGCTTCAGGTCTACACGCGTAACATCAGCTATATCTGACATACTGAGTCTTCTATGTATTATTATAAACCTTTGGGACATTGAGGGTCGTCCAAATTATTTTGAAGTTTAGCTCTTGATAGTAACAGTAGTTATTCTCACAATGAACTTTGGACTATAATCTGTTATCCCCCTGGCATATTATAAGTCATTTTACGATAGTTTTGAGATATTCCAGATCAACATCACTACTCCGGAGGCCATAGCTTCAGGTCTACACTGGTGATAATAGCTTTTGCCACTACGTTAAGGTGTTACATAATCCACTACTGTACTTACCATAGCAGTTAGAGAAACAATGCGCGTTGTTATATGTTTTTGGGATATTATGGGCTTCATAACAGTAGGTTAGTTAATAAAAACAATCTTTGTAACTTTCAGAAGACTTGCTGGACATGATAGATTACAAACCGTACCCAGGTAACCAATAAGCATTTAAATAAGCTGTATTTCAGCTATAAAACTGCATTATATCTGCTTGCTGCTGTATCATAGCAGTTCGACTGCTGAATTGCTCTGAATTAGCAATTCAAATGCTGCTTATAATCTGACAGCTGTTGTGTAGCATTTCAAATGCACGATAATTTTTGGTTAACAAGCATCCTAACTGCTACTTTATTGCCATAAAACCAACATTAAATCTATGATAAAACTGCTCAGAGAGATGAGCGATGCTAAAACTGTTACACATTTCAACTTTTCAATTCATGTACCACGACTATAGGTAGCAACAAAGTAAATAAATGAGAGAACAAATATTTTCCAAATAAATCGCATGGAATAAGAAACCAATTATGCCATCGTGTATTATGTGCATGGTTTAATTATCAGCACTTGTCCGAGCCGTTGTCCGGGCACAGCAAAATAACTGCCGGTGTGGTACTCAAGCCTTTAATAGATCAAAAAATCAACGCACATTATCTGATCGTTTATAGCTCATCCTGTAGCGCGGCTCAGCATCATCATCTGCCAGAGGATTGTCGGATCGAATCCCAATTTCAGCGGGAACAGCAAAAAACAACTGCAAAAATAAACAACAGCCCCAAAGTCGCACAGGAGAGTGTGAGTAAAAATAGAAAGGGAAGAATATGAAGCGACTGAAATGTGCAGGGGAAAATATTTTTGTTTATGTTCGATTTTTTGGGGATAGGAAAGATAAATATTTAATCAGCCGTATATTGGGCCAAAACCTGCATTAATTTAGCACTTATGGCGCATATACGACATATAAGCATTTAATAACCAGCAGTAAAGGCGCATATAGTGCTAAACAAATGCAATTTTAACTGCTTATTGGTTACCTGGGTAGCTTTTAATGAAAGAAGTTACCGTTACACCCGTAGACTTTACGGTCTAAACTCAAGTATAGTTTGGAGTACCTAAGATTTCTCGACTGATCTGATATTGTCCATTTACCTTTCAGAATACTTACTGGACATGATAGATTACAAATCGTAGCTTTGTAAAATGACAGAAGTTACCGTTACACCCACAGACTTTGGGATCTAAACTCGAGAACACTGCCTATATTTGCATAGTTGACGTAAGCGCCATTGTAGTTTTCAACACACTTTTGAAATTTTAGCAATGATAAATGGGAAGTTTAAGAATTTTTCTTTCACTTTGACATATAGGTAGTGATTAGATCTTGTGCTCTATTGAATAAAACTGGTAACAATTATGAACATGTGATAGATATTAGCTAGTGAATACTGACTTTGTGAATGGTGGTTACGTCGACTATGCGATCATGGGAAGAACAGTTTGGATGACCTAGGATACCCCGACTGATCTGATATTGTCTATTGAATTTTCAGAAGACTTACATGACATGATAGATTACAAATCGTAGCTTTGTATAATGAAAGAAGTTACCGTTACACCCATAGACTTTAGGATCTAAACTCAAGAGCAGTTTGGATGACCTAGGATATCTCGACTGATCTGATACTGTCTATTGAACTTTCAGAATACTTGCTAGACATGATAGATTACAAATCGTAGCTTTGTATAACAAAAGAAGTTACCGTTACAACCACAGACTTTAGGATCTAAACTCAAGAACAGTTTGGATGATCTAGGATATCTCGACTGATCTGATACTGTCTATTGAACTTTCAGAATACTGACTGGATATAATAGATTACAAATCGTAGCTTTGTATAATGAAAGAAGTTACCGTTACACCCGCAGACTTTAGGATCTAAACTCATGAATAGTTTGGATGATCTAGGATATTCCTATTGATCTTATATTGTCTATTTACCTTTCAGAAGACTTGCTGGACATGATAGATTACAAATGGTAGCTTTGTGTAAAGAAAGAAGTTACCGTTGCACAAGCAGAGTATAGGATTAAAACTCAAGAACAGTTTGGATGACCTAGGATATTCCGACTGATCTAATACTGTCTATTGAACTTACAGAAGACTTACTGGACATGATAGATTACAAATTGTAGCTTTGTGTAGTGAAAAAAGTTACCGTTACACCCATAGACTTAAGGATCTAAACTCAAGGACAGTTTGGATGACCTAGGATACCCCGACTGATCTGATTCTGTCTATTGAACTCTCAGATGATTTACTGGAGATGATAGATTACAAATCGTAGTTTTGTTTAATGAAAGCAGTTACCGTTACACCCATAGACTTTAGGATCTAAACTCAAGAACAGTTTGGATGACCTAGGATATCCCAACTGATCTGATATTGTCTATTTACCATTCAGAAGACTTGCTGGACATGATGGATTACAAATTGCAACTCCGTATAATGAAAGAAGTTACCGTTACACCCATAGACTTTAGGATGTAAACTCAAGAACAGTTGGATGACCTACGATATTCCGACTGAACTGATACTGTCTATTGAACTTACAGAAGACTTACTGGACATGATAGATTTCAAATTGTAGCTTTGTGTAGTGAAGGAAGTTACCGTTACACCCATAGACTTAAGGATCTAAACTCAAGGACAGTTTGGATGACCTAGGATACTCCGACTGATCTGATTCTGTCTATTGAACTCTCAGATGATTTACTGAACATGATAGATTACAAATCGTAGCTTTGTATAATTAAAGAAGTTACCGTTGCACCCATAGACTTAAGGCGAAACTGGAAGCATTTCCTCACTTTTTGATTCTCGATTTTTTATTAAATAACGAAGCAATATTTTCAAAATCGGTTTTCGTGCACATGTAGAGTATGGATCAAGGTATATTCTGATTTTTTTTTTGTAGTGGAAAATGTTTTTCGTTTTTGCAGAAACCATTTTTGAACAAAAATTTCACAAAAAAATGGTTTCTGCAAAAATGGATAACATTTTCCACCTCAAAAAAATACAGAAGATACCTTCATCCATACTCTACATGTGCACGAAAACCGATTTTGAAAATATTGCTTCGTTATTTAATAAAAAATCAAAAACCTAAAAAATGAGAAAATGCTTCCAGTTTCGCCTTAAGGATCTAAACTCAAGAATAGTTTGGATGACCTAGGATGTCCAGAAAAAATATTCCGCATAATATTCTACCGTTTTTGTACTACCCACAAAAAAAAATCTCAAAAAGACAGCCCTTTCCAAGCCTCGTTTGGATCTATTTAGATGGCATTGTCCTTTCTCGCATCCCGCAAAACGGGCAAACGAGATGGGATCGATTTTAATGATTAATTTCCGTACGACAAACTTCGAGAGACGGAGAGAAGTCGGCGTGACGCTTTTGAACCCATAAGGCAAAGTCGCAGAATCAAACCGAACAAAGAACCAAAGCACTGTTACGTTTGTAAATTAGTTGTGACGTATGTAAAGTAGTTTTAAGAATTTTCCATGAATTGGAGAATGCAATTCATAGAAAATTCTTCGATTGTTGCATGGAGTGTGTTACGTTTGTAAATAGTTGTGAACATATTGTCAGTTAATTTTCTGTTTTGTACTGTGATTTGTTCATTTGCCCCTAAATTTTAATATGCATTTGTAGCGCTCCAAACATTTCAGGAGCGAACCAGCACAAAACACGCAAGCCGTCCCCTAACACGGACATCAAATTGTAGACGGTCTTGTGTTGTTGCCCAAATCAGGATGCCCCCTTAGGATTAGAAATTCCTAGACCAAAACAAGCTATGAATGCCGCAACAGATGCTGCGAACTAAAGGCGAACTACCAGAAAAAATACGATTACAGGATTGACTGATGGACCAAGAACAAAAATGAAACCTCGTCATCCTGGGATTGGACTTCGTTATCTATTTAGATAACTGGGCACAATTAATGTTATATGTTGCGTGTTTGTGTTTTGTGCATTTGTAATGTTCCATTTTATTTTGCGTATCTGAGTTCCCAGACGTGGGGCCCGATACGGAAAATAAAATGTGCATTTATGAGGTTCCAATGTACTATTCGTTACATTGGCGTCCAACTAAAAAACCCACGTTGATGTTATAGTTTATTGTTTCTTTGTTGATCCATCTGGTTTCGGTTAGGTAAACTTAGAGTAGATCAGATATGAGCGTCCGCAACAGTAAAGATAGATGAAGATTAAATGCTTGGTTGATGGCAGTTCTTTGGCCGTTGGTTAATGGCGTTAGATCATACCTTTTGCCAGGATTCGCTGGCGTTATTAGTTTTAAGTTAGCCTGGTGGCAATTAGTTTTAAGTTAGCCTGGTGGCAATTAGTGTTAGCCTGGTAGCAATTAGTTTAAGGTTAGCCTGGTGGCAATTTAACTCGCGGAGTTATCTGGTAAGCGTTTGGCTTACGTATTTTAGTTAGTCTGGTGACACCAAATGAAATGATCATCGCTGCCATCAACCGACCACTTGAAAGAATGGTAAATAGGAATGTTTAAGAATTTTTCAAAAATCGCGATTTCGATTCTTGAAAAATTCTTCCGCTGTTGCTGGTGTTGTGTTACGTTTGTAAATTAGTTGTGACGTATGTAAAGTAGTTTTAAGAATTTTCCATGGATTGCATTCTCCAATTCATGGAAAATTCTTCGATTGTTGCATGGAGTGTGTTACGTTTGTAAATTGTTGTGAACATTTTGTCTGTTTATTTTGTATGTTTTACTAAGGTTTGTACATTTGTCCCTGAAATTTGATGTGCATTTGTAGCGCTCCAAAAATTTCAGGAGCGATTCAGTACAAAACGCACAAGCCGTCCCCTAACACGGACATCAAATTGTAGACGGTCTTGTGATGTTGCCCGAATCTGGATGCCCCCTTAGGATTAGAAATTCCTAGATCAAAACAAGCTATGAATGCCGCAACAGATGCTGTGAACTAAAAGGCGAACTGCCAGAAAAAGTTTGAGGGGTTGTATACTAGACACGACCGCAAGTCTGACGTTGAATAACGTCCGTTTCTTCTTCTTCTTCTTCTTTGTGGCTCTACGTCCCAACTGGAACTTGGCCTGCCTCGCTTCAACTTAGTGTTCTTTAAGCACTTCCACAGTTATTAATTGAAGGGCTTTCTTTGCCTGCCATTGCATGAATTTGTATATTGTGTGGCAAGTACAATGATACACTATGCCCAGGGAGTCGAGAAAATTTTCCCGACCGGAACGGGAATCGAACCCGCCGTCTCCGGATTGGCGATCCATAGCCTTAACCACTAGGCTAACTGGAGACCCCATAACGTCCGTTTATGCATTCGATTATTGAATGCTGTAATTAACATTGATAAAGACTGTGATACGCAATTTTGATTTGGTTTAGTTTTATTGTAGACGGCGATTGATAGTGGAGTTTGTTATATAGGTTCATTCATATTATATATTATTACGTAGGTAATGCAAAATTTGGCAGTTTTCGATCCGCTCGCTCCACCACGTAACAACTTTTATAGAGAGACGAACCAGCCAAGGGCTGAAAGTCTCTTTAATAAAGACAAATCAATCAATCAACTTTTATATGGGATATTTTGAAATTGTGTATGAAGCGTAATACAGCTCTAGACCTCCCTCCCCCCCTCAGCGTTACGTAATATTTGAACGAACCCTATGAATTCAATAATTAACCCTTGAGCGGAATTTTCGGTGGCCCTGAAAAGAACTGTTGGTTTGATTGGAGATGATGATTTATCAATCTTGTTGGTAATGAATATTGATTTGTCGCTATGTCATGCATCTTGATGCCGTTGAAGGATTGAGGAAAAAGCTCATAAGATTGGTTGGAATCGGTTGGTGTTACTGTTTTGAAATTGCAATTATTGAATAAAATGAAAATAGGGTTAAGTACTGTTCCTTTTGATTCCACTAAGAATTTGCATCCTTTGACAGATATGTACGTATTTCGACCTCAATTGTAAGGTCGTCTTCAGTGTCTTGTACTTGACTCGACTTCATCATCATGCAATTATTATTAATATATAATCAAAGTTTATCCGACAAACTACATGGTTAACACATAAATACTGTCAGCATCGGTCGGTGGTGGAGGAAGCACCGCAAAGCATCTCTAGTTTTCATACCTCACATTTCGAGGAAATGCCAAATCCTCGAATAATCGTCTTTTAGTTGTTGCTTGAGCAGTGTTTGACGCCAGATTGATGCAGATTTCAGATCCTCTCGCGCAATATCTCTGCTTTCGCTGGTTTTTGAAATTTTGAATGGATGCGACAAGACTTGACCTGCGTAGTAGTTGGTTTCAACATATTTCCATAAACGAATTTGTCAAAACTATTTAATAATCTTTACCTATAACAGAATTGTCTTGGTAACCGTTCATTTTATAAGAATTTAAACTGATGCAATCCAACAGATCATTCAAAAATGCAAACCATCAAGCTTTTGCTAATTGGTGAACTGAATTTACCAATAGTTAATTAAATAACTAAGCATTTTTAGATATCGTACAGTTTTCTTCTAGATTGTGTGGCAAAAATGGGCATAGAAGTGTTCAATTTTTGCGGAGTCAACACACATTGAAATTTGGATGGGAAATATCAAGGATGCTACAAGAATCTAATATATTTCCACTACTCCGTTAGCAAAAATTATGCTATAGTTTTGAACTTAGCCGGTTTGGACACATTTGTGACCTGGCGCGTCGACTCGGAAAATTATTCGGGTGACTCTTGTGGGGAACATTTTTGAAGTCCTTAGAAGGGCTGTTTAATTTGGCGCCTCGTACAACGATGCGAAGAAGAGCGTAACAGCCGACAACCACCGCGCTCGGCTTGCCAAAGCGTACTGATAGAAAACGCAAACGGAGAAACTAACTAGCTCTCCTTCGATGCGATACCCTCGAGGGGTCAAGAAAGAATGATGGAAGATGAGAAGAAGCAGTTTGCTTTTATACGGCACAATGGCCTGGCTTCCCCTCTCGAACGTGATTGGATGTGAGGGGAGTAAAATTCAACGATGCCATACACATTTATCTGCATTAATTTATTATAGCGGAGTATTAAAATATACTAAAATGATTATTATTATTAGCCATTGCCAAATCAGTAGGTAGGATTAGGATTAACCAATATTATAATGTTTAGTAAGGAATGACAGCATATGGTACAAAAGTCATGTATTTTCGACCAAAATTTCTAAAGATTACAGATATTTGAAATTCTAAAATTCTTATTGAAATTTGGCAACGCTGGCTAACAGTTTTCATTTTCCAGCAAACCTGCCATTTTTCAAAGTTGAAGAAATTTCAAGCAGATTTATGATGCGCGCATAAGTTTATGCTTTTGTTACCGTATCCTGAATTTAGAATAGATTCGACATCATGCCTGCGGTTAAAATATTCCCAGTTGTTGCCATGCCCATCCGCTACCGCACTGGGGAAATGCGAATGAGCCACCGCCGCGGCTGCTTCTAGGTTGCTGGCGGTGCTCTCGAAGTAGGTTTCAAAATGTTTGCACTTGCGTTTCTTCACTTTCTAGAGGAAATCGAAACAACTCTTACGTGGAATTTAGAATTGCAGCCCTAATAAGGGCTGTTTAATTTTGATTTCACAAAACCAAACCGCATTGCTGCCGTGTCGTCGGCGCCCATCCGCTTCCGAACTGGGGAAATGATAAATTATTCCACCACCGCCGCTGCTGCTCGGTTGTCGTCGGTGCGTCCGTCCGTCTACCGCGGTCGACAGCGTGAGAATGTGCTGTGAGAAGAGAATGCTGAGCGAAAATACAAACCGAGCTGTGCTGACCCGTTTCTGATCCGGTAAACGACTCCGCTCGACCTGCTGCGCGCGAAGACGCACCGCACCGACCACCGCGCTCGGCTTGCCAAACAACACTAAATGAAAACGCAAACGGAGCAAACTGCACAGCTCTCTGCCGATGCGTTCCCCACGAGGTGTTGATGAAGAATGAAGGAAGCGGGGAAGAAGAAATAGCTTTTATACTGCCAGGCGCTCGGACGGAAAAGTCCAAAACTGTGCTCGAACGTGATTGGCTGGATAAAACATGAGTTCACTTTTCCTAAATTTTCAATAGTTCGCTGTTGAAAATCAATAGTTGTTATTAATTGACATAATTGCTGGAAATATTTGCGTCTGATCGGTGCTAAAATTTTTAAAATTCGTTCATAAATGACCGAGTTATTAGCGTTCAAAAGCTGACCACTTTTCGTGACGCGGCCGATTTTTGGATTTTCTGAAGTTACACCCCTATATGTTGCCGAAGGACGTTATTCAACGTCAAAAATACGATTACAGGATTGACTGATGGACCAAGAACAAAAATGAAACCTCGTCATCCTGGGTTCGGACTTAGTTATCTATTTGGATAACTGGGCACAATTTATGTTATGTGTTGCATGTTTGTGTTTTGAGCATTTGTAATGTTCCATTTTATTTTGCGTATCTAAGTTCCCAGACGTGGGGCCCGATACGGAAAATAAAATGTGCATTTGTAAGGTTCCAATGTATTCGTTATATTTTACTTTTCGTATCCCACTAGCTTCAAAATATGGGGCTCGATGCGGATAATAAAATGCGCATTTGTAGGGTTCTTTTAGCAGTTGTCTACATTGTGGTACCCATCGGGAGCACAATGCATTTGTAGTGTTTCGCAAAACTTTTTTTTCCGTTATATTGGCGCCCAACGTGGGGCGGCGGAAAAAAAAGTTTTGCGAAACACTACAAATGCATTGTGCTCCCGATGGGTACCACAATGTAGACAACTGCTAAAAGAACCCTACAAATGCGCATTTTATTATCCGCATCGAGCCCCATATTTTGAAGCTAGTGGGATACGAAAAGTAAAATATAACGAATACATTGGAACCTTACAAATGCACATTTTATTTTCCGTATCGGGCCCCACGTCTGGGAACTTAGATACGCAAAATAAAATGGAACATTACAAATGCTCAAAACACAAACATGCAACAAATAACATAAATTGTGCCCAGTTATCCAAATAGATAACTAAGTCCGAACCCAGGATGACGAGGTTTCATTTTTGTTCTTGGTCCATCAGTCAATCCTGTAATCGTATTTTTTCTGGCAGTTCGCCTTTTAGTTCACAGCATCTGTTGCGGCATTCATAGCTTGTTTTGATCTAGGAATTTCTAATCCTAAGGGGGCATCCAGATTCGGGCAACATCACAAGACCGTCTACAATTTGATGTCCGTGTTAGGGGACGGCTTGTGCGTTTTGTACTGAATCGCTCCTGAAATTTTTGGAGCGCTACAAATGCACATCAAATTTCAGGGACAAATGTACAAACCTTAGTAAAACATACAAAATAAACAGACAAAATGTTCACAACAATTTACAAACGTAACAGCACTTCCATCGTTCACTACTGAGATTACAGTGTTACATATTATAACACGGTGCGAGTTCAGAAAACGGACAATTTTTTAAAGACAATTAGTTTATTACATGTCCTAGCTTCCTACACAAAATCAGCACAACATTGGATGTAAGATAACCGATAATTTGCGATGAGCGTAAGGGTGTTGACAGCGTCTTATAGGTTTCCCGATGAGATGAACATTTGAATTCTAGTTAGCCCATGAAACCACGTGGTCGTGAAATCGTGATAGGTTTTGGGGAGTCTAGCACTATGATCAATTTGCAATCTGAATAACGTGTTATTCAGTTTCCAGTCTAAATATAGTGTTGGACTAGAGACAATCGACGTAGGTACGATTGTCTCCCGCACCTTGGATTCCGTTATATCAAAAGGCTTGCTGTATCAGTAATGAGCTGGAAGGAATACTCGCTATAGTAGATATAGGCATGAGGCAACTCAATAACTGTAAACTGTGTAAAACAAAGATGACGACGTTCGACAGAAATGGGTTGTTAACCCAATCCTGGTGGAATGGGCTGGGCACACCTGCGGCTGTGATTCACGACTGAAATTGAGTAATCAAGGTCGGGATTCATGGGGAAGCAATACCTACACAATGTGGGACAAGGATTCGCTCGAACCAACTGGGATGTGTCCTTCGGAGCGGTGCGCTGTGGTACGATTCTGAGATTATTTTTGGACGTTGGTGGGCAACGGGGAATGCATTCCATGTTCCCGAATTTTTCGAAACCGGGAGAGAACCCTGTGACTGGGAGAATAAACTTGTTGCTGCCACAGCTGAGATGAAGGACAATGCTCCGAGCGAATGGCGAGCCACTACGTTACATTGACCTATTTTACCCACACCGCAGTTTGGTTGGGATGCCAGCGCACCCAAGCAATATGGATGGTTGGCAAAAGTGGGAAGGCTAGTGCTGGTAACATCCATGCTTGCTGTAGTATGAAACCAGAATTTTGTTGGCTTGCAGTACATAAATTATTCGTATTAGGGTATAATTCTTAAAAAGTCCAAAAAATGATGGCAATAAGACCATATTTTTTGGGAAGTTAACCCTCTAATACCCAATCCCGCCTTTAGACGGGGTATAGTTTGAACATTTTTGTAATTTTTGTTTCGTGGAAAATCAATTTTTTATATTTTTGGCTGATATTTAGGACTGTTCTGTATATCTCAAAATGGTTTTGGTGTATTTTAAAGCGTATTTACATTTTTTTTAAATCAATGAAAAATTGATGTTTTAGTCACCTTTTAGAAGTCATTGTTTATTTTGTATTAAATCGCTACAATTAGCATATTTTATTTTTTTTCTAAATCATTCTATCCTTGTTTAATAGTTTAAGGGAATCGAATACACACTCAAATTATTTTCCTTGAAATTACACGGAAAATAAAATTTTCTGTGAAAAAATTTTAAAATAATAATATTTCAACAATAATCATAAAATCTCAAAATGTTTTCATCTCAAAAAATCCGTTCCCCAAATTGGCTTCCAGGAAAAATATAAAAGTTTGGGGATGTTCAAAAATAAAAATTAGAAAAATCAAAAACTGAAATTCACGAAATCGAGAATTAAAAAGAATCATCTTCTAAAACATGTTTAAATCGATTTTAAATGACGAAAAATGATATTTAGATCAAAATCAGAAATTTGGGTATTAGAGGGTTAAGTAAAATTCGGCGTATGAAATAAGACTTTCGAATTTTAGCTGAACTTCAATTGAGTTGCCCTCAATGCGTGAGTAAACGACTTGCGTATAAGTTTGCGCTTGTCTCATTCGATTGTCCGAGATCAACAATCTGCAATAATTACGTAAAAGCCGCGAAGGAAATTTTGAAGCCATATGGAAGATAAGGTTCTGTGCTGGGTATGATTGGAAGTGTCACTATCTTCCACTATCTTCCCACTATAGTTCCGTCAGAAGATTTTACTGAAGCAAATTCAAGGATATCTCTCTAGAAGTGCCTTCAAACATTCCTCCGTGATTTTTTTCTCGGATTTCTCCAACAATCTTCTTCAAGGGTTTCTTTCAAACATTCCTCCGTGATTTTTTTTCTCGGATTTCTCCAACAATCTCCTTCAAGGGTTTCTTTTGGAGTTCTTTCAGAAAGATCTTCATTGGTTTCTCCAGGAATTCAATCAGAGATCGGTTCAGGAAGATCTTCAGTGATTCCTCTAGAAATTTCATCAGGGTATCTTCCAGCAGTTTCTTCAAGGATACCTTCAGGTTTATTTTTTCTAAAAACTCCTTAAGAGATTTCTCCTGGAATTCTTTGAGGAATTTATTTTGATGGTCCTTGAGGGATTTCACCTGAAACTCATTTATGGATTTCTACAGGAATTCCTTCAGGGATTTTTCCAGGAACTCCTTTTGGGATTCTCCCAGCAGTTTTTTTCTATGATTTCTCCTCATATCCTTGATGTTTTTTTTAATTCCTTGAGGATTTCTCTAGGAACTTCTACAGGGACTCTTTCAAAGATTCCTCCAGGGACTGTCCCAGGAAATACTCTTCAAAGATTCCTGCAGGGGGCCCTTCATGAATTTCTTCTTGATTTTTTTTTGTGGGATTTCTCTTGGAATTCCTTGAGGAATTTCTTCATAAACTTCTACATGGATTCTTCCAGAAACTACTTTAGCAATTCTTCAGATGTTTCGAGGTTTCCTTAAAGAATTTCTTCAAGAATTCCCCTAGAAATTGCTTCAAGGGTTTTCCTGGATTTTTTAAAGGAATTTCTCAAATTCCTCCAGGATTTTTTCCATACCCTGCTGCAGTGATTACATCATGGATTCCTCCAGTGTTTCTTCAGTGATTGTTCCAGTGCTTTTTTCAAGGTTTCCTCAGGAATTTCTCCAGAGATCTTTTAAGGTATTTCTACAGATATTACTTAAGAGATTTCTTCAGGGATTTCTCCATATATTCCTTCCAGAATTCCACTAGAGATTGCTTCAATATTCATCTAGAGATACCTCTAGGAATTTCTCTAGAGAATCTTCCAGGAATTCCTCCACGAACTTCTCCAGGGATTCCTCTCGGGATTTTTCCTGAATGTGCTTCAAGGAAATCCTCCAGGAAATCATCCAGGGATTTTCTCTAGGGATTTCTCATGGAGTTTATGCAGGGATTCCTCGAGGAAATCCTACAGGAATTTCACCAGGGGTTCCTCCAGGCAGTCCTTCAGGAATACCTCTGGGGAATCTTCTTGGATTCTTTCCAGGAATCCCTTTAGGAATACCTCCACTCTCCAGGCATTCAGCGACTCCTTCAGCAATACCTTCAAGAATTTCAACAGGAATTATTTCGTTTATTTATTCAATTTTGTCTTCAGTGAAATACTATACAGACTTAAAACTGTACATACTTAAAACTAAATAATATGCAACAAAGAACTACAAATACGCACACACAATACTTCCAACGGCGGCACTTCGTATTATTAACATTAACAAGACATCATAATGTACACAAACTATACAATGAAACAGTTTTTTAAGCTCGACTGGTCAGCATCAACGATCGGGTCTCCAGGTTGCCATTGAGCGATCCCTGAATTCGCGGTACCTTATTCCCTTTGGCCAGTTAGAGGAGTTCAAAGCATCGTTGCGGTACGTTTTATCAATTTCTACTTTGCACGATACAAAGTCCATCGTTGAAACATCCCTCCAAGCCGGTTTGAGGCATTTGAACGCGTAGAAGTTGTCCACAGAGATTGCATCTTTTATCATTTGTTTCACTTCTTCTTCAGAAACGTCGTTTGCAATATTGGAGATGTACAGCTTGAATGTTTCATTTGGTTCGGTCGGAGTATGTACACAATTGGCATTCGGTACGTTGGACACAATTTTCGTCGATGACAGAAGGGATTGCGATGATTCAGCAGCAATTGATGATGGAGCAGCATTCATAAACGAATCTACCGTTTCATTTAGATGGTTCATCATTTCACCCATCCTTGCTATTTCGTTTTTTATTGAGATAACTTCTTTTTCAACGGGCGTTTGAACTATCTTCACTGCATTGATGGTCGAACGAAAGCGTATATTTTCAATCAAGTCACGACAGTCATCGCACATGAACATAATATTTCGATGCAGACATCCGCCGGCTTCTCCATCTGTGAGTCCGACACATGTCGAATGGAAACTTCAAATGCATTCGCAAAAACCTTCACATACGACCACGATTTGTCCGGGTTCACAACCATTTCCGCATTTATGGCACTTTTGATCCATTTTGGTACACCCTATTTTTGACTATGTAGCGCTATTCAAAACTAGGTGGCGTATGACCTTGCGTATGACCAATATCGACAGCAAATCTGTATAGCAAACTACGCAAGTATGAGGGCAATACGAATGTGATGAACGAGCACAACAAGCTTTTGTTTCGATATGGCATCCACCGGGTATCAAATGAGGAGTTTCTCCAAACATTACTCCTGAGGTTACTACAGAAATTGATTCAGGGAGTCCTCCAGGAATACCTTCGGGGATTTTCCAAGAATTTCTCCAGGAATTCTTCAAAAGATTTCTCCAGGGATTCCTCCCAGAGCTCCTTTAGGGAATCCTACAGCAATTCATCCAGGAGTTCCTGTAGGATTTCTTCCAGGGTTTGTTCGAATAATTCTTCCAGGATTCCTTCCAGGGACTTCTCTAGGAATACATATAGGGATTGCTCCGGGAATTCTTCCGGTGGTCTCACCCAGAACTCCTTAGAGATTGATCCAGAAATTGCTGCAGGGATTTCTAAAGGAATTCCTCCGGGATTTATTTCCAAGAATTCCTCCAGGGGATCCTCTACGATTTCGTCAAAAAAATTTTCCATGGATGCCTGAAGAAATTTGTCTACGAATTCCTCCAGGAATTCCTCAAGAGATTTCTTCAGACATTTTCCAGGGATTCCTCTCATAATTGCTCTAAGAATTCCTCCAGGGATTCTTCCAGATATGCTGTCAGAAATTCTTCCAGGGATTCTTACAGGCTTTACTCCAGGCATACGTGCAGGAATTTCTCTAGAGATGGCCCCCCAGGCCCTTCCTTTAGCTACGTCAATGGGGGTTTGCTCTAGAAATTTCTTCTTGAATTCCACTAGGATTTTTCAGGGATTTCTCCTTCAAGGATTCCTCCAGGAACTCCTACAGCGATTTGTTCTCAAATTCCCTTAGTTATTTCTCCTGGATTTTCTTGACGAACTACTCCTAGCACTCAATCAGGGATTCCTCCAGGAACTCATCGAAGGTTTTTCCTGTAATTTCTCTTTGAATTATTAGAGGAATTTCGTCTGGAGTTCCATGTAGGATTTTTTTGGAATGTATTCTGGAATTCATTCAGAAATACCTGTAGAAGTTCCGTCTGGGATTCCTCCTGGAGTTCATTCAAGGTTTCTTGTAGAAGACCCTTTAAGGATCTCTCCAAGATGTTTTTTTTTTCCTGAATTCCTCCAGGAATTCCTTAGAATATTCATACAGAAAGTTCATATTGGTTTTCTAAGGAATTCCTTCAAATTCTATCAGCGATTCCTCTAAAAATTTTATCATGAATTCCTCCAGCAGCTAATTCAGGGATTTTTTTAGGATTTCCTTCACAGAGTTCTCCTGGAATTCTTTGAGGGTTTTCTTATGAAGTGCTTTGAGAGATTTCTCCTGGAATTCCTTAAGTCATTTCTCAAGGAATTTCCTCAGGAATACTTTCAGAGATTTGTGGGATTTTTCTTGGAATTTCTTGAAGGATTTCGCCATGAACTTCTTCAAGGATTCCTCTAGAATCTTCTTCGGTGATTTTTGCAGTAGTTTTCAAGTAATCGCGAGGAATCCAGGAATTTCTTCAAGTGATTTTTCCTGAAATTGCTGGAGGAATTTCTTCAGGAACTTTTTCAGGGTTTCTTCTTAAATTCTGTTGTGACAGCACACAGACAGACTACTACAATTTTTCCGATTTCGTAACTATTTATTGCCGGTAGTTCCTTAATGATTTTTTTTTTCTGAAGTTTCTTGAGGGAAAGTGATTTTTCCAAGAGTTTTCTCAAGAATTCACCAGGTAGTGCTACAGGGATTTCTTCAGAATTTTTTTCAGGGCTTCATTCAGGAGTTTCTTTTTGGAATTCTTCAAACATTTCCTTTAAAATTCATTGGGAAACTGAAGTTGCTGGAGATTTTTCTCCTGTGTTTACTGGAGTGATTTTTCCAGGAGCTTTTTCTGGGATTCCTCCAGGCGCTCCTCCAGGTATTTTTTCAGAATTTTCCCCTGGAATTTCTGCATGGATTTTTTTTTGAAATCGCTGGAGAAATTACCCCATGAAATGCTTCAAAGATTTTTCTTGGAATTCCTTCGGATTTTTTCAGAAACTCCTTATGGAATTTTTCGAAAAACTAATCCTGGAATTTCTCTAGGATTTCTCCAGGAATTCCCTCAGGAACTCCTGCAGGAACTCATCAGAGATTTCTCCAGTAACTCGTTCAGGGATTCCTCCAGGAATACGTTCGGGAACTCGTATTGTAATTTTTTGAGAAATTTCTTCTGATGTTCATAGAACGATTTATTCTTCTGTATTTTTTGAGGGATTCCTTCATGAGTTTTTTCATTGCTTCATCCAAGAAGTTTCTCATCGATTTCTCCAGGAATTTCTACAGAGATTCACTAGAAAAAGTTGCAAGGATTTCTCCAGGACCTTTTAAGGGATTTCTTTAAAAATTCTTTTCAGGATTCTCCAGAGATTTTTCCTAGAATTCTTTGAGAAGCTCCTCCTGTTGCTGAATTTCTCCAGGAACTTTTTCAGAGGTTCCTCCAAAAATGCGCTCAGAGAATACTCTAGGAATATTTTCAGGGATTCCAACTGGATTTTTTTTTTTTTCAGAGATATCTTCCGAAGTTTCTTGAGCGATATCTCCTGTAATTCCTGAAGAGATTCCTTCAGGAACTTTTTCAGGGATTTCTTCAAGAGTTTCTTCATTGATTCATCCAGAAACATTCATACATACATTTGTTTGCTCGACATCAAATTTAAGATAAGACACAATTAACAATAGTACGCCACAATACTCGGTTTGTGGCTGCTGCTCTCCAGCCTCGGTCATGCCCAATGCTTGCCATGTCACGCTCCACCTGGTCCGCCCATCGTGCTTTCGGTGCTTCACGCCTTCTTGTGCCAACCGGATCAGTCGCAAACACCAACTTTGCAGGGTTGTTGTCCGGCATTATTATAACATGCCCTGCCCACCGTATCCTTCCGGCTTTGGCCTCTTTCTGGATGCTGGATTCGCTGTAGAGTGCAGCGAGCTCGTGGTTCATCCTCCTCCGCCACACACCATTCTCCCGCACACCAAAAACTCCGAGTGCTTGCAGGTCCTAAAAGGAGTATGGTAAAGCTACATGGTGCACTTGGTGCGTGGATGAATCTTTTTGGACCGCAGCTTCTTCTGGAGTCCATAGTAGGAACGACTTCCACTGAGGATGTGCGTTCGTGCTTCACGGCTAGCTTTGCTCTCAGCCGTCAGTAAGGGTCCGAGGTAGACACCACCTCAAAGGTATCCCCGTCTATGGTCACATCACTACCTAGACGGACCTGGTCGTGTTCGGTTCCACCTGCCAGCATGTAACTTTGTTTTGGACACATTCACCAAATCAGACTGCTTTAGCTACTTCGCGTTTCAGGCAGGTGTACAGTTCTGTCACCGTTCCAACTGTTCTGGCGATAATTTGAAGTCGATGAACAAGTGATGCGTTGGGACCTGGTATTTACGGCATTTCTGGATGATTTGCTGTACGGCGAAGATCTGGTTAATTGTCAATCGGCCGACGATGAAACCGGCTTGATAACTTCTCACGTACTCTTCGACGGAAGATGATCAGGGATAGCCCTTTATAGACAGTATTCAAAATGGTGATCGCTGCGAATGAGGCAGATTACCCCTTCATTTTACTCCTCCGGCAGCTGTACGATTTCCCAGATCCTGACTATCAACCGGTGCAGACAGATGGCCAACTTTTCTGGGCCCATCTTGATGATTTAAGCTGCGATAGCATCCTTACGAGCTGCTTGTTGGTTTTGAGCTGTTGAACATTATTCTTAACTTACCTCAGCATAGGAGTTGGCTCATTCCCGTGCTCTGCTGCATTGGGGTAGTCGTTCCCTCCGTTGTCGTGGTCTCTCGTGCCTACGTCCTCCACGCCATTTTGGTGCTCGTCGAAGTGCTGCTTCCACCTTTCGATCACCGCACGTCCGTTCGTCAAGAGGCTTCCGTCCTTGTGTCTGCATATTTCGGTTCGCAGCACGAAGCCGTTGCGGGATGCGTTGAGTTTCTCGTAGAACTTCCGTATTTCATGGGAACGGCACAGCAGTTCCATTTCATCGCACTTCGCTTCTACTAGGCGCTTTTCACCCGAATGAGGCGGGTCCGCTATTTCCGTTTCTGTCTGTGACGTTCCACGTTCTGCCAAGTTCCATGCTGCAGCATTACCGCCCATGCTGTGTTCTTCTTATCCAAAATGGCTCTGCAATCCTCGTTGAACCATTCGTTTCGTCGACTCCTTTCCACGTACCCGATGGTGCTTTCGGCTGCGTCGTTAATGGCTGCTTTTACTATTCTCCAGCACCAGCAGTCCTCTAGAGGGGCCACATCGAGCTCACCCTCGTCTGGCAACGCTGCTTCGATATTATGCGTGTATGCTGAGGCTACATCCGGTTGCTTCAGTCGCCCAAGGTTGCGGGCGCCGGTACCGTACATTGTTGATGACGAAGAGTTTTGGGCGTAGTTTGATTATCACCAGATAGTGGTCGGAGTCGATATTAGCGCCACTGTAGGTCCTGACGTGGATAATGTTAGAGAAGTGCCGTCCGTCAATCAGTACGTGGTCGATTTGCGATTCTGTCTGCTGTGGTAATCTCCAGTTGTAATAATAAGGGAGGCGGTGTTGGAAAAAGGTGTTCTGAATGGCCATATTCATTTGTCAGTTGGTGTGCACTACCTTTACCGTGCCAAATTAGCTGCAAATCTATATAATTTTATGGTATGAGTTAACCCATGTGATTCAACACTGTAATAAGCCCGTTTATTTGTAATCTTGTTTACCTACTATTTATGATCCATTTTTATTTCTCCCTACAGCGTCAGCAAAATTTTCGCGCTGAACCATGCCCTGCATGGGGAAGTACCTAGGAACAACATGACGAGCAGGATGAGCACATTATTGGCACTTCTCGTTTGGCGGCTGTTCGTTCCGTCGCCGTCGTCGTCCCAGTATGTACGGCACGGTCCCAAATGGCAGCTGCCACCACGCCGCCGTCGAAAGTCCTCGAAAGCAATATAAGCGGAGATTGCTATCATTTTGAGTACCCGTTTATGTGCCAGCCGCGGAGTACTATTTGCATACAAACGAACCGTTCTTCGTGCGCGCGGAACAAATAGGACTAGCAGCGGCAGGACTCAGGAGTACGATGCGGACGCGAGGCCCACAGGCGCTCTCTAGACTGAAGGACGCGGTCGTGATTATCAACAGTTTTCATGTTTATTAATAGCATATTATTAGCTGTTATCCTGTGAACATAGGAGAGGGTGGGAATATACGACGGCTGCGGTATGATTTATAGATTTAACCACGTTTCTAATTTACAGGGTTTAGTTTATGTTAGATTAATTGTAGTTCTATTAGGAGTACAGGCGTGCGTTACTGTAAGAATGATCATCTACAAAATAATTAAACCATGATAAGTAACATAGCCTATGACTTATTACGATGCCGCCAAGGTAACTTGTTCACTACTTCGGTACATATTTCAGCGTTTCAGTTGATTACCAGTTAGCCTTGGGAAGTCTGATTTTTTTTCATTTCAAGGTCTTAGAAATACGAAAATGCTTCAACGTAATGATATAGCACAATAACAAATAAACGAAAAATAATAATCAAAAGAAGATCTAGAAAAGGTTGAAATCAGTAATTAGTAATACTAAAACGTGTAATAAGAAAACAAGGAAAATAAGTAAAAGAAGAGGAAAAAAGGAAGAAGAAGTATAGAAAACGAAATTGAGACAGTATAACGTATGGCAGGTATGAGCATACTATATGCGTCGCTTCGGAAAGATGGGCCCTCTCGAATATCTATAGAAACGCCGTATTTTTTTAAAGCTAAATATTGAAAAATAAATTTTTAATAATGCCCACATTTATTTTGCATGAGGATCCAAAACTGTGATACATTAAAAAAAAATATTTCTTCAAATCCAAACTGTATATATATATATATTTGTTATATTTACGTGTATAAGCCTAAGCGCCGAGCGCTTTAATGTCGGAAGAAAACACTTGCTACTGGATCGCCGGTGAAAGCTGCGAAGACGCCACGAAATGGGATTATAAATTATGCATCGGAATCTTCTTTGCGGCTCCGTCTCAACTACATATGATGAAACTCTTCAACTGGTTTGGACTATTGGATGGATGGGCAGGGCACACAGCAGTAAGATTCCCACATGCAGTATGAATGCTTGCTAGAGTTAGTTGGTGTCTTACATAATGACGACCATTGACTTTACATACCAACAGGAACAGAGGCTGCCTCTCAGTATGGTATTTTTATTGAAGTTTGTGTAGTTTTTTTTTTTTTCATTACTATAACTTAATGCAATAAGTAATAGTCCAACATTTTTTACCAGGAATCCAAATATTTCCTTATTGAATTTTGCAACAGTTCACCTGGTCAAAAAAATTGTGAAATTCTCGCAGATAAGTTTTGAAATTTATTTCTAACAAGTGATGCGGACTGTCCAGGGAATGTATCATCAAAGAGCATTAGTGGGTGTTCTAACTAAAGTTGTCAGCTTTCCTTTCCGAAGGAAAGACTGAATACATGGGAGAAATTGACAGGAGGTAATTGCCGTTCTGGTGGGATACATAGTAGCTGAGCAGAAAATATGAGTTAAAGACGTCCAACTGGGCGTAAATAAATATAAGATTTTTCACCTTGTCTGTTACTTCTACAGTGAATTATTCATGGCTTTGGTTGAACAGCGAGAGTTTTTTTTTATTGGAATATTAGTATTCTAAACATACAGCTATTCCATAGAAAATGGATTGATGAATCTCAGAATGTCGTGATACTTACCTTACCTTACCGATCAGGCTAAGGCCGGGGTGGCCTCTGCAGTACATAGTAGCCGTCTTCATTCCACTCGGTCCATGGCTGTTTGTGTCCAGTTCCGCACTCTGCGTGGAATCCGCAGATCGTCCTCCACTTGGTCGACCCACCTAGCTCGCTGCGCACCACGTCTTCTTGTACCGGTCGTATGACTCTCGAGAACCATTTTAGTCGGGTTGCTATCCGACATCCTGATGACGTTACCCGCCCACCGTAGCCTCCCGATTTTCGCGGTATGGACGATGGTTGGTTCTCTCAGCAGCTGGTGCAGCTCGTGGTTCATTCGCCTTCTCCAAGTCCCGTGTTCCATCTGCACTCTGCCGTGGATGGTACGCAACACTTTTCGTTCGAAAACTCCAAGGGCGCGTAGGTCTTTTGCACGTAAGATCCATGTTTCGTGCCCATAGAGGATGACCGGTCTAATCAGCGTTTTGTAGATAGGTAACTTCGTGTTACGGCGAACTTTACTCGATCTAGAGTTTTGCGGAGTCCAAAGCTAGCACGATTTCCTGCCACAATGCGCCTCTGAATTTCTCTGCTAGTGTCGTTGTCGACGGTCACCAGTGAGCCGTACACGAATTCATCAACCGCCTCGATTTCATCACCTTCGATATAAATTCGGGGTGGCGGGCGCGGTGATTCCTCCCTGGAGCCCTTTGCCATCATGTACTTTGTCTTCGACACATTAATGACTAATCCTATTCGCCTGTCTTCACTCTTTAGTCGGATGTACGTTTCCGCCATCGTCTCAAATTTACGAGCAATAATATCAATATCATCGGCGAAACCAAGCAGCTGAACGGACTTCGTGAAAATCGTCCCACTCGTGTTTATCCCCGCTCTTCTTGTTACACCCTCCAAAGCAATGTTGAACAGCAAGCACGAAAGACCATCACCTTGCCGTAACCCTCTGCGAGATTCGAAGGGACTCGAGAGTGTCCCTGATACTCGAACAACGCACATCACTCGATCCATCGTCGCCTTGATCAACCGTATCAGTTTATCCGGGAATCCGTATTCGTGCATAATCTGCCATAGCTGTTCTCGATCGATTGTATCATACGCCGATTTGAAATCGATGAACAAGTGATGTGTGGGCACGTTGTATTCGCGGCATTTCTGCAACACCTGGCGAATGGCGAACATCCGGTCCGTTGTAGCGCGTTCACCCATAAATCCAGCCTGATATTGCCCCACGAACTCTCTTGCAATCGGTGATAGACGGCGGCATAAAATTTGAGAGAGTATTTTGTAGGCAGCGCTCAGTAGTGTGATCGCGCGGTAGTTCCCGCAATCCAACTTGTCGCCCTTTTTGTAGATGGGACACACGATACCTTCCATCCATTCCTCCGGTAATACTTCCTCCTCCCAAATCTTGGTAATGACCCAGTGTAGTGCTCTCACCAGTGCTTCTCCATCGTATTTTAGAAGCTCGCTTGGTAGTTGATCTGCCCCAGCGGCTTTGTTGTTTTTCAACCGGCCAACCTCCTCCTCAATCTCTTGAAGGTCAGGGGCCGGAAGTCTTTCGTCCTGTGTGCATACTCCTAGATCTGTTACCACGCCACCTTCGGTACTTGCAACGTCGCCATTAAGGTGCTCATCGTAATGCTGCCGCCACCTCTCGAATATAATATAATATATAATACAGTTTCTTACCGATTTTGGCAACACCCGTTTTTGTCTACTCCCGATTTTGGCAACACCCGTTTTTGCAACATTTCCTTCCCGATTTTGGCAACACCCGTTTTTGGCAACAATTTCTTACCGATTTTGGCAACACCCAATTTTGGCAACATTTTTTTACCGATTTTGGCAACAACAAATTTTGACCAAAAAATTTTACCGAAAAATCGTTTGTATTTGTAAATGTAATGTTATTTTAGCCTTACTTTTCTTTAAAAAATCAAAATTCATTAAATTTTCCAAAATCGGCAATTTTACAAATCATGACGTAATTTATGAACGTCACCTACAGGGATCGTTTTATAGCTTGTGAATAGTCCATATTTATAATATAAGCCTAATTGACGCATAAAAGTTGAAAATAATCCACAATTTTTTTTTACCGATTTTGGCAACACCCCAATTTGGCAACATAAAATTCACCTCGTGTTGCCAAAATCGGTAAGAAACTGTATATAATATATCGTCGGTTTTCTGCAATAGGGGCACAACTCAAAATTAGTCATTTTTGAGATTTTGATAGAAAATAATGAAAAACTATGCAAACTTTCATCTCACAAAGACCCGTTCTGAAATTCGTTGAGAAACGCGAGATTTTTGCAATTTTACCAATTTTCCGCAATAAGGGCACAACTCATAATCAGTCAACTTTTTCAATAGTCAATGAAAAATAGAAATCCAATATTCGTGAAACAGATAGTGTTTCAGTCCCTCTCCATGATACAACAATCAAAATTCGTTTACTTTTGCCGAATAATGAGAGAAATAAGTGAACTTGTAGGAGATGCTTCAAGGTTGCCAATTTTTAAACGCTCATTCTGAATATTCACATTTTTTGAGTTGTGCCCCTATTGCAGGAAACCGACGATATATAATTCGCTGTAGAATACAAGAACTGCGTGTTATAACTAGGTACCGTAAACCGGGGCCAAATTGATCTCCAGGTAGAAATTGATCAGACGTTTTTCAGTTAGATAAATCATACTTTAAATAGTTTCCTTTGAAGTGTCGATTAGTATATGATTCCAGCAGCACTATACTTGAAAGGAAACTATTTAAAGTATGCTTTATATGACTGAAAAACGTCTGATCAATTTCGACCCGGAGATCAATTTGACCCCGGTTTACGGTACCTAGTTATAACACGCAGTTCTGGTATTCTATAGCGAATTATATATATTATATATTATATTATATACTGGCAAACCGGCCATAAATATCAAAGACATACATAGTTACAAGAATTGGAAGGTTGTCCTTCCAGAGGTTACAGAGGTGTTGCAGACGTGATACAGAGATGTTCCAGGGGGTTTAGGGTGTCAAATCCCAAGTAACATTTTTTAGTCAGATAGACTAAAAAAATGTTCTTAGAACCATCATAAAACCAACAGAAAAGGTATTAAGTTTTATGACGCTGCTCAAAACCACTTCAAGACTACCCAACTAACAATTGCAAGTCACAAACAAGCAAGCTTGCTGAATTGTTGCTTAATAATGGTAATGAAAGCTGAACTAAAATTATGCTCTACACATTACTGTTTAATAGTTATTTATATAACGAGTTGCAAAAAGTTGATTTTTTTTCAGCACGAGTCGTACATTTATCCAACGAGGCTTGTCGAGTTTAATAAATACGAAGAGTGCTGAAAAAATCGAGTTTTGCAACGAGTTCCATACAAAATTTTATGCGATGATTTTTTTCATAATGCAACCCATTTGAGTTGCATAATGTTCATAATGCAACTCATTTGAGTTGCATTATGAACATTATACAACTATTTTTCATTATGCAACTCATTTCAGTTGCATAATGAGCCAGTTCGGAAAAATTAGCCATTATGATACCAAAGTGAGTTATATAAAATGTAAATTATAATGCTGAATTGCATAAATGATTTTTCAATTGAGAAAATAGTCAATGTTCGACTTTCCTCATCGGTATCAACAATGATAAATTAAAACACTTTTCAAAAGTTTAACCAAAAATTTATTCGACAAGCACTGATTCCTTAAAAAAAGAGTTTAACAAAACATTTGTCTGCATCTTATTAAGCTGATGTATCGATAAGCATATGATCCTGAGCAATGCGATTTTCACTTGTCAAATAAACGCCTTCAGCCCGTCATAGTTTGACTCGGAACTTTGTTCGGATTATGGGATAAATCATGGCTAAAACTGTTCAGACAACCAAGTAATTAACGAACCAATATTTTAAACGAAACACATAAAATACAACAGTATAGAATTATGTAGTTTAACATTGAGTGCCAAGAGACGTAATCAACGTAAAAATGAGGCATTTGTTTATTATTATTAGTCTGTAACAAGATATCTTGTACCTTGATTATTATATTTTTATCTTCCGTAGCAGTTCAATTGTACGACACGCTTGGATTGCTGCATTTGACATTTCAGTGCTGTCGTATTTACTGAATATTGTTCCCACAGTCACCTAGATAATCAAACAGCATTCAGAAATCGACACATTTCAAGTATCCCTAAACATTCTTATGCACTATTTATTGAACATAAGATTCCATGAAAAAAGCATATTTTAAAAAATTGCTAAACGGATCTTCGACTGAACATGAGTAGATTACCTGAACAGATGCTATGAATGCACCATGTCCAAGACCATACCGCACCACATATTGTCATACAGTTTTAAAGATCGATATTTAATAATAAAACTAAAAACATATTCATATCGCAATTAGTACGTCAAGTAGTACGATACAAGTTTTCACACCGTGCGATAAAAATACTGACAGCGAAATCCGAATGGAAAACACGTGTTTTGTGCTGAACAGCTGTTGAAATATAAGGCGTTGTTCAGTTGATTACCACGTGCTGTACTAATTCACCACAGCTGAACACAAGTTCCCCCATTGTTGAGTCATGGGAAGATTATGTTTTGCTTTGGGTGCTGCTTCTCACCATCGCTAGGATGGCGCAGATAGGAAGGCATGCGGCTGGCAATCAACAGGTCTCGAGTTCTAATCCGGATTCAGGTAATTTTATATGTAATTCATATTTCATAATAGGTGTTCTCAACATGAGAGCAAACAATCACTCTCGTGAGAGTTCAACATTTTTGCATTTTATTTATTTTCAATCATTTTTGCCAAAGCTTAATAACAACTTTCCTGTACATTTGTAAAACGCTTTGAACAACAAAAAAATAAGTTGGTGCACAACATGATGCTTTATAACTTCTGCAAATTTAAACCCGAACATAGGTTATACGTGAAAATAATTCAAATGCTATTCAACATTATGCTGAACTAATTCGTCATAATGGTGCCTGTTAAATGAGTGATTGTTAGTTGGGAGTGTTTGTGTTGCGCACATAAATATGCGCTAAGAATAAGCGCATATATGCTAGTTATTGCATCGTACTCATAAAGAACAACAGCTCTAGAACATGTTCCTTTTGGGCTAACTAATCTCAAACAAAACCAGGAGGATTTAACTTGACGACATCCATATTCTTTCATCGCGATAATCAGTTCCTGTTTGCAAAGTATGTGCAAGTTGATGTTTGGAATGCAAATTGAATTCATGCTTTTGCAAGAGGAAAGAATATTGTTACTTTTTATATGACAAAAACCTCAAAATAACTTAGCGCTCCGTCTAGTCTAGTCTAGTCTAGTCTAGTCTACACATACACAGCCATTCATTGAAAGCATCCTGGAAAATGATAGAATTGACTACTTCCATCATTTTTCTTGTCATTATTAATGATTGCTGTTGCGGCCAGTTGTGGACACAGACGTTCGGACGGTCTATTTAGCAAACTCGGGTTTTGACGGAGAATGCTTTAAGCTGTAATTATTTGTAATTCATTGTCGTGTACACAGTTTTAGTTATAAAGTATGTCTACCTACATTTCTAAGTCCTTTGTTGTAACTAATTCGTCCGTGTCTAACTGTAGCAACTGTTGTAACTGTCCTGTGTGTATGTGTTTTATTAGTTATATAATTAATTTCAAATAGGTTCAATATCGTGTACACTCATTGCACAATTATGGGTCACTCAAGGAACAACCATTTCATAATATGAATCGTTTTTCATACAAAAAAAACACTTTCATTATTTTTATTTTATATTCTCCTCTTTTAAACCCCTTTTTATTGTTTTAAATAAAAATATGCTTGTAAAATTCAATTTAGGCGGTGAAAATTACTAAAATGTTGGTGAATAATGAAAACCACAATAATGGGTCAAAATTGGCTGTGTAACAATTATGGGTCAATTTGCTGCCTATTATGGGTCACTCAAGAGAAATCGGCTCAACAATAATGTTTTGTCTATTTTTTCAATGAATGATCACTTATTCTCGATAGATCAACTATAGTAGAATCCAAAACTGGTCTCAAACCTCTTAACGAAGCGTGTTTTCATGATTTGGAATTAATTTTTCGAAATTGGGACAAAATCTCCAACACAACCACCGATAAACGCCTAAAAGTATGCAATGCCCATGTACGCAGAACTGTCAATATTATGCTGCACAAAAAGTGACCCATAATTGTGTGATTTTCGGTGTTCTTTGGCACAATAATGAGTCACTTAAATTTTGTCTGAAATAAGCTTTAATTAGCTGCAGTCACATGAATTTCTACATTTAGAACGTAAATTATATCTTTGTTCTGGTGACAATACCATTTCGCACATGAAAATCACTAAATCTCGCTTTTACAGAGCTTACGAAAGCAGCGCACGCACTGTCCGTTATTCACAATCGAAGCGTTACTTTGAAGGCTAGTTTTGCGCCGAACAAAAAAATATCGAAAATATGTATTTTTTGATGTATTAGCCCGTGTGCGATACGTATAGTGACACAAAACAAATCAACTTATGTACGAAAAATAATAATAGCTAACAAAAGCTTGCAATTAATAAGTATTTATCTATTAAAGTGAAAAGTGACTAATAATTGTGTGTGACCCATAATTGTGCAATGACTGTACTTACAAAGTTTAAATGTTTCAGTGTCCAAGATATACTTTAATTACAATCAAATTAACTGAATAAATTCTAGTTTAACACGCGTGATGTAAACTCAATGTTTTTCGTATAACAATCAATTCTGTGTTATCATGTGCGTTTTGTTTTCGTCATGTCTGTCACTCGTCTGCCAACGTGACGTTCCGCACTGACCTCGAGTCCAGTCTATCAACTGGAGTCAGTGTTGCCGGGTGATCAGTTTCTCCAACAATTGCAGTACATCGGAGATGCATTACAAGCATTAATATATAACTTAGCGCTCCGTCTTGTTTAAAAACAGTTCATCGCATTGCACCGGCAAACTTTTTTTTGGCATGGATTGTTTGCCATAACAACAGGGTTTTCCCCGTGAAAATTTGAAAATAAACATTATGGATATGGATGACTAACATAATTTTCATTTTTAAATTATTAATAATTTGAAACTTTAAAAAAAATATTAGAGGATTTTAATTTTAGATCTAGTCAAGGGGTTTGAAGGGGGGTTTCAGAGGCATTTAAAAAAGCTTCAGTGAATTTTCGGTGTGATTCAGGGGCGTTACGGTGGAGTTTTCAGGGGGTTTCGAGCCTTTCAGGCGCGTTACATGGAGTCCGAGGGGGCTTAAGGGGGATTTCAGAAGCATTTCAGGAACTTTCAGAGTATTTTCGGCGGGATTGAGAGGCGTTATGGAAGCGGTACGGAGGAAATTTCGGAGGTTTCGGAATCTCTCAGGTGTGTTACATGAAGTCCAAGGGGGTTTACGGGGGATTTCAAAGGCATTTAAGAAAGTTTCAGAGCATTTTCGGCGCGATTTAAAGGCGTTACAGAAGCGTTGCGAAGGCTTTTACGGGGGTTTCGGAGCCTCTCAGGTGCGTTACATGTGGTACGAGGAGGTTTAAGGGAGTTTTTGGGTCAGTTCAGAAAGTTTGAGATCATTTTCGGCGCGAATCAGAGGCGTTACGGAAGCGTTACGGACGGGTTTTAGGGGTTTAGGGTCTCTCAGGTAAAATCAAGCGAATTGCGCCGCTTCACAGTAATTTTCACACAATCTATCCCTTTACGCCTGGCTTGCATCGACCAATGCAAAAATTCAACATTTCCCACCAACACACCGACATCCGCATGACCTTGTGCAGGTGCAGAGGACCCAACGGCCTGTTGGCTACAAGCGATTGCAATCATCACTTTCCTTTCTTCCCCACATTGACCTGCGTCAAGTTGCAGGCGCCATTGTCGCGTAAAAAACAAAGACCACCAACGCTCACACACTGAAGATGCCTATTAATCCCAAACATCTATCTCATTGGTTCCTTGTGTGAGTGTAGCTGATCTGGCGATACTGGTTCAGCAACTGCGATTGGCCTTTCGACCTTTTGTCTTAGTTATTTTTTATTTTGACCTTTCGATCTTTTGGCTCTTTGATCTTTTGATATTTTGACCTTCGACCGGGTGCCGTATAACCTTTCTGAGGATCCTGAAACCCCTTAAAACCATCGTAAGTCCTTTAGACGCATTTGAATGTCCATTAAACACTCTTAAACCTCCTGAAACCATTTGAAACTCTTCTTAACCCCCTGAAGTGCGCAATCTCCTTTTCAACATTTCTCAGAATCCTTGGAAATCCCTCTTTTTCTTTTTCTTTATGGCTCGATGTTTTTTTCTGGATCTTGGCTTGCCTTTTTTAAGCTTAGTGTTCTTGGAGCACATCGTCAGTTATTATACTCCTCTTTTTACACTCTCCTAAAACTTCCTGCAAACCTCCAATGGTCGCTTCTCAATCACCCAGAAGTACAATCGTTCTCGTAAACCAAGTTTCCTTATTAGATGAATGTGAGGATTCTGATACTACTAGGAGGTCATTCTTTGAGATAATCAAAACGTTGGGAATCGTAACTACTGGAAGTCGCTTTGTGATATCTAATAGCAACAAAGAGTAACACGTTAATATAGCCCACCTGTGTTTTTATCAAATTCAAAGTATTACTTCAGTCACGGAACTTTGATACCGAATTCCACTCGGAATTTCCCGCTTCAAGTAGCCCAACTCAGATTAGTGATTTAATGGCGGTCGAGTTTCAACTCAAAACAGCGCCGGCACCATTTCCATCCAGTGACATGCATCGGTACACCTCTCCAAACCTATCATGCTACCAGACCAGCCATGATATATTACGGTATCCTCATTACACCCAACAACGTGTACATGCGGATTTACGGAAGATTGATGCTGCAAAGTGAGATTCCCATTTTCAAGTTAGGCGTAAGCGGCAAGAAACCGATCTCGTTTAAATTCTCCCGTTTCGAATACCGACCCGCACCCCAAACACCCACACCCCCACATGTGTTCGAAGGGAAAAAGCACGTGCTTGTTAAACGACGAGCTGTGAGAAATTCTATTTTCGTCGTCCGCCTCTTTTTCGGCTGCGCCAGGAAAGTTTTGCGGAGCGTTTTTCATTTACCACCCGCAGACCCACGTACATAAGTCGTTCGTGGGCGAGGGCGGCCAGAAGGGGGCGGAAGGACCCAATGGGTGGATGGATGGGTGGGAGCGACCGAACGATGACTGGTGGTGGTCGGTGGACCCTGTTGAACCATGAAGGTTAGGAGAGAGGGGAGGAGGGTAGTTCATTTTGAGCAATATCGTCCTTGTCGTCGTCGTTGTCGTCCCAGCACGGAGGAAGTTAGGCGTTCGACACTGTTAGGCATTTGTTAGGTATGTTGCTCATCGAAAAATTTCGGAAAGCATAAATCATAACACCGAATTTATGCTGAGTGTTCGATTTTTTCGCGCATCGTTGACAGTTGCCGAAAAGGCAGTCAAAAAAGCAACAAAGCATCAGTTGGAAACAAAAATCGGGTCCGTCGGTCGAGAAAATAAAAAGAGTTGCGCGTCCGGTTTGTTCTTGTTGTTTGTGTCGATGGCGTCATTATGGGTACAACCCGCCGAAACCGCATTTCCCGTGTACTTCCGGCAGTTGGAGACTGGAGGGGCGCTGTTTGGAAGATGGAACCGATGAAGAAGAACCGATTCGCGAACCCGCTGTGCCCGGAGATTTTCGCGCGATTCGATGCTGCAGTGATTACATTTGTGTAAGTGTTTGCGCTTCTTCCGGAGGAGGAAACCGTGATTAATTGTGTAGTTGTGTTTTCAATACGGTTCGATCGGGAAATTTTTCTCGACTCCATGGGAATAGTGCATCATTGTGCTGGCCTCACAATATAGAAATTCATGCAATGGGAGGCAAAGAAGCCCTTCAATTAAAAACTGTGGAAGTGCTCAAAGAAAAAAAAAAGGAGAAGAAGTAAAAATAAATATGAGTAGTGAAATGGTGCGATAATGATGTTATCTATTGAGTGAAAATGGCTGTAGAGAGTGTCTTTGTGTAAAAAGCAAAACGGCATTTGGTGGAATCGCATGGATAACGGAATACACCAAATATATATTGAAATAGCATTGATGCTGTAAGACCGACAGCCGAAAATAAAATTTAGCACAGAACCACGAAGAGGTCAGCGACTACATTCAGCCTGCAGTTAAAGGACCTAAGGGCACTCAACATCCACGGAGACAGAAACCAATTGCGATCCCAGTGGATGAAGAAGCAATCATCACTTAGCGTGGGTTCATCCGTGCAACGTATAGTCCAACAAGTAAGAAGTAAGTAAATTTTCATCTCTTTTTACGGAACTCTTTGGTGCAATTCTGCATGCGTTAAGAGGATTTTTTTAAATTGTACTTGTGTTAAGAAATGGTTTCCACCAAATCATAATTCTTATGGATCTCCTTGGAGCGATTATGATTGCTATATTTAAAATTTTGACATGTGTTGAATTTGAATTGTGATAAGAATTAGAGCCTTTCGATCATCATTTATTTGAAACTTCCTGGAGAAATCTTGACTTAGTATTGATTGATTCATATCGCAAGATCACAATTCTAATGGATCTCCTCTGTTCATTTTGTTTAACAATATTTGTCAAGTTTGAATTGTTGTCTTTTGATCGTTATTTTTATGCAACACCTTGAAGCAATTCTGGTTAATTTATTGAAATTATTTCTATAATTTATTGATGTTAAGAATTGTTGTCGCAAGATCACAGTTCTTAGGAAACTCCTTGGTGTGATTCTAATAAATTATTTAAATTATTTTGAGATTTTATTTATGTTAAGAATTGTTGTCGCAAGATCACAGTTCTTAGGAAACTTCTTGGTGTGATTCTGATAAATTTATTTATATTATTTTGAGATTTTATTTATGTTAAGAATTATTGTCGTAAGATCACAGTTCTTAGGAAACTCCTTGGTGTGATTCTGATAAATTTATTTAAATTATTTTGAGATTTTATTTATGTTAAGAATTGTTGTCGTAAGATCACAGTTCTTAGGAAACTCCTTGGTGTGATTCTGATAAATTATTTAAATTATTTTGAGATTTTATTTATGTTAAGAATTGTTGTCGCAAGATCACAGTTCTTAGGAAACTTCTTGGTGTGATTCTGATAAATTTATTTATATTATTTTGAGATTTTATTTATGTTAAGAATTATTGTCGTAAGATCACAGTTCTTAGGAAACTTCTTGGTGTGATTCTGATAAATTTATTTAAATTAATTTGAGATTTTATTTATGTTAAGAATTATTGTCGTAAGATCACAGTTCTCCTTGGTGTGATTATAATTAATTTATTTAAATTAAGATCACAGTTTTAAGGGAACTTCTTCGAGCAATTTTGATTATTTTTTGAAATTATTTTTGAAATTTATTTATGTTAAGAATTGTTGTCGTAAGATCACAGTTCTTAGGAAACTTCTTGGTGTGATTCTGATAAATTTATTTAAATTATTTTGAGATTTTATTTATGTTAAGAATTATTGTCGTAAGATCACAGTTCTTAGGAAACTCCTTGGTGTGATTCTGATAAATTTATTTAAATTAATTTGAGATTTTATTTATGTTAAGAATTATTGTCGTAAGATCACAGTTCTTAGGAAACTCCTTGATGTGATTCTGATAAATTTATTTAAATTATTTTGAGATTTTATTTATGTTAAGAATTGTTGTCGTAAGATCACAGTTCTTAGGAAACTCCTTGGTGTGATTCTGATAAATTATTTAAATTATTTTGAGATTTTATTTATGTTAAGAATTGTTGTCGCAAGATCACAGTTCTTAGGAAACTTCTTGGTGTGATTCTGATAAATTTATTTATATTATTTTGAGATTTTATTTATGTTAAGAATTATTGTCGTAAGATCACAGTTCTTAGGAAACTTCTTGGTGTGATTCTGATAAATTTATTTAAATTAATTTGAGATTTTATTTATGTTAAGAATTATTGTCGTAAGATCACAGTTCTTAGGAAACTCCTTGATGTGATTCTGATAAATTTATTTAAATTATTTTGAGATTTTATTTATGTTAAGAATTGTTGTCGTAAGATCACAGTTCTTAGGAAACTCCTTGGTGTGATTCTGATAAATTATTTAAATTATTTTGAGATTTTATTTATGTTAAGAATTGTTGTCGCAAGATCACAGTTCTTAGGAAACTTCTTGGTGTGATTCTGATAAATTTATTTATATTATTTTGAGATTTTATTTATGTTAAGAATTATTGCCGTAAGATCACCGTTCTTAGGAAACTTCTTGGTGTGATTCTGATAAATTTATTTAAATTAATTTGAGATTTTATTTATGTTAAGAATTATTGTCGTAAGATCACAGTTCTCCTTGGTGTGATTATAATTAATTTATTTAAATTAAGATCACAGTTTTAAGGGAACTTCTTCGAGCAATTTTGATTATTTTTTGAAATTATTTTTGAAATTTATTTATGTTAAGAATTGTTGTCGTAAGATCACAGTTCTTAGGAAACTTCTTGGTGTGATTCTGATAAATTTATTTAAATTATTTTGAGATTTTATTTATGTTAAGAATTATTGTCGTAAGATCTCAGTTCTTAGGAAACTCCTTGGTGAGATTCTGATAAAATTTATTTAAATTATTTTGAGATTTTATTTATGTTTTTATGTTAAAAATTGTTGTCGTAAGATCACAGTTCTTAGGAAACTCCTTGGTGTGATTCTGATAAATTATTTGAATTATTTTGAGATTTTATTTATGTTAAGAATTGTTGTCGTTAGATCACAGTTCTTAGGAAACTTCTTGGTGTGATTCTGATAAATTTATTTAAATTATTTTGAGATTTTATTTATGTTAAGAATTGTTGTCGTAAGATCACAGTAGTTGTTAGGAAACTTCTTGGTGTGATTCTGATATATTTATTTAAATTATTTTGAGATTTTTTTATGTAAGAATTATTGTCGTAAGATAACAGTTCTCCTTGGTTTGATTATAATTAATTTATTTAAATTAAGATCACAGTTCTAAGGAAACTCCTTCGAGCAATTTTGATTATTTTTTGAATTATTTTTGAAATTTATTTATGTTAAGAATTGTTGTCGTAAGATCACAGTTCTTAGGAAACTTCTTGGTGTGATTCTGATAAAATTTATTTAAATTATTTTGAGATTTTATTTATGTTTTTATGTTAAGAATTGTTGTCGTAAGATCACAGTTCTTAGGAAACTCCTTGGTGTGATTCTGATAAATTTATTTAAATTATTTTGAGATTTTATTTATGTTAAGAATTATTGTCGTAAGATCACAGTTCTCCTTGGTGTGATTATAATTAATTTATTTAAATTAAGATCACAGTTCTAAGGGAACTTCTTCGAGCAATTTTGATTATTTTTTGAAATTATTTTTGAAATTAATTTATGTTAAGAATTGTTGTCGTAAGATCACAGTTCTTAGGAAACTTCTTGGTGTGATTCTGATAAATTTATTTAAATTAATTTGAGATTTTATTTATGTTAAGAATTATTGTCGTAAGATCACAGTTCTCCTTGGTGTGATTATAATTAATTTATTTAAATTAAGATCACAGTTCTAAGGGAACTTCTTCGAGCAATTTTGATTATTTTTTGAAATTATTTTTGAAATTAATTTATGTTAAGAATTGTTGTCGTAAGATCACAGTTCTTAGGAAACTTCTTGGTGTGATTCTGATAAATTTATTTAAATTAATTTGAGATTTTATTTATGTTAAGAATTATTGTCGTAAGATCACAGTTCTTAGGAAACTCCTTGGCGTGATTCTGATAAAATTGATTTAAATTATCTTGAGATTTTATTGATGTTAAGAATTGTTGTCGCAAGAACACAGTTCTTAGGAAACTCCTTGGTGTGATTCTGATAAATTTATTTAAATTATTTTGAATTTTTTTTATGTTAAGAATTATTGTCGTAAGATCACAGTTCTTAGGAAACTTCTTGGTGTGATTCTGATAAATTTATTTAAATTATTTTGAGATTTTATTTATGTTAAGAATTGTTGTCGTAAGATCACAGTTCTTAGGAAACTTCTTGGTGTGATTCTGATAAATTTATTTAAATTAATTTGAGATTTTATTTATGTTAAGAATTATTGTCGTAAGATCACAGTTCTTAGGAAACTCCTTGGCGTGATTCTGATAAAATTGATTTAAATTATTTTGAGATTTTATTGATGTTAAGAATTGTTGTCGCAAGAACACAGTTCTTAGGAAACTCCTTGGTGTGATTCTGATAAATTTATTTAAATTAATTTGAGATTTTATTTATGTTAAGAATTATTGTCGTAAGATCACAGTTCTCCTTGGTGTGATTATAATTAATTTATTTAAATTAAGATCACAGTTTTAAGGGAACTTCTTCGAGCAATTTTGATTATTTTTTGAAATTATTTTTGAAATTTATTTATGTTAAGAATTGTTGTCGTAAGATCACAGTTCTTAGGAAACTCCTTGGTGTGATTCTGATAAATTTATTTAAATTATTTTGAGATTTTATTTATGTTAAGAATTATTGTCGTAAGATCTCAGTTCTTAGGAAACTCCTTGGTGTGATTCTGATAAAATTTATTTAAATTATTTTGAGATTTTATTTATGTTTTTATGTTAAAAATTGTTGTCGTAAGATCACAGTTCTTAGGAAACTCCTTGGTGTGATTAAAATAAATTTATTTAAATAATTTTGAGATTTTATTTATGTTAAGAATGGTTGTCGTAGGCAGGGATGGCATGCTCCTCAGTGTGAGTGCAAGTGTGCGCGGTTTTAATATGAAAATGAGCTGCACTGTGCACATTTTCAGTGCAGAATGCCATCCCTGGTCGTAGGATCACAGTTCTTGAGAAACTCCTTGATGTGATTCTGATAAATTTATTTAAATTATTTTCAGATGTTATTCACGTTAAGAATTGTTGTCGTAAGATCACAGTTCTTTGGAAACTCCTTGGTGTGATTATAATCACTGCCGAATTTCGCATACGACCTTGCAACGAATAACGTAAACAAGTTCCCTTGAATTCATTACAGGGTCGGCTGTTGTGGTTAAACGAAATAAGTTTAATTATTGTAAAATGTATCTAGGATGTATCTAGGATTGAAAAGAATTTTCAAATTATCACGGAAGTCGAAACCTTATTGAAAAATGCCACTAAATTATTTAAAAACTTTGCATTAGTGTCGTTTGATAACAATCCTTATGCAACTCCTGGGAGCAATACTGAATAATTTATATAAATTATTTTTTTTTAATTTAACTTTTGTTAGGAATTTTTTTAAATTGAGTGTTATAAGCTCACAGATTCTATGGAACTCCTCGGAGCAATTTTGATTCCTCTTAAAAATTATTTCATAAATTATACTTATGATAATAGTTGATGTCGCAAGATGACAATTCAGTAACAAATTTTGAAAACGACGTATAATCAATGGTGTAGCATTGATTATACGTCGTTTTCAAAATTTGTTACGGAATTATCATAGAACTTCTTGGACCAATTATGTTTTTAGGGGTATCCAAATTATTTCATAATAGGAATCTCCGTCCAAAAATTATTAGAAATTCAAAATTTCATCGTTTTCAGTGCCCGGGAATGCATTTAAAGTTTGTATGGGGAAATATTTTTGTTCGGGGCGAAATGTTGTTCTATCCATTGAACTGTTATTCTATTCACGAAAATATTAACTGTTTGTTTATTAAACCTTCAAAACTAAGGAATGGTAACGCAATAAAATCCCGTTATGCTCAGAAAAAAATGCTCTTTCGATTTTTTTTTATTCACTGAACAACCTAATTCTGATAAATGTATTAATAACTTTGCATCTGTGTCGTCATAGATTATAATTCTTATGAAACGCCTGGGCGCAATGCTGAATAATGTATTATACAAAAGAGTACTTTTTCCTAAGCTACTACTAATTTTTTAAGATTTTTAGTACTTTATTATGATACCTTGGGAATACCTTAAAAGATTTGATAATCAATATCATTTACCATTAGAGATTCCCTTAAGCATCTGGCTATTATATCTAATGATTTTTTTTTCTCCTAAAAATGTTTATAAGTGATTGATTGGTTGATTGATTGAGTCACAAAGTGATTCTTGAACTTTAGAATCATTTTATATGTATTAAAACTTTGAAATTTTTAATAATTGAATCTGGAATCGAAATCAGAAATAATGAAAACTGGTTTGCCAATTTATTTGTCTAGTTTTTAAATCAAATTCTTTCTCATAATATTTTAAAATGGTCTTGCGTTCAATCACAAATAATCAAAGCTAGTTCGTCATGTTCCCCTAAGTTGCGAGGCATTTCATTTCTATTTTTTCTAATGAAATTGTTATGAAATAAATATGATATAGTTTATAAGTGATTCATCAAAAAATTAAAATTAAAATTAAAATTAAAATTAAAATTAAAATTAAAATTAAAATTAAAATTAAAATTAAAATTAAAATTAAAATTAAAATTAAAATTAAAATTAAAATTAAAATTAAAATTAAAATTAAAATTAAAATTAAAATTAAAATTAAAATTAAAATTAAAATTAAAATTAAAATTAAAATTAAAATTAAAATTAAAATTAAAATTAAAATTAAAATTAAAATTAAAATTAAAATTAAAATTAAAATTAAAATTAAAATTAAAATTAAAATTAAAATTAAAATTAAAATTAAAATTAAAATTAAAATTAAAATTAAAATTAAAATTAAAATTAAAATTAAAATTAAAATTAAAATTAAAATTAAAATTAAAATTAAAATTAAAATTAAAATTAAAATTAAAATTAAAATTAAAATTAAAATTAAAATTAAAATTAAAATTAAAATTAAAATTAAAATTAAAATTAAAATTAAAATTAAAATTAAAATTAAAATTAAAATTAAAATTAAAATTAAAATTAAAATTAAAACTAAAATTAAAATTAAAATTAAAATTAAAATTAAAATTAAAATTAAAATTAAAATTAAAATTAAAATTAAAATTAAAATTAAAATTAAAATTAAAATTAAAATTAGAATTAAAATTAAAATTAAAATTAAAATTAAAATTAAAATTAAAATTAAAATTAAAATTAAAATTAAAATTAAAATTAAAATTAAAATTAAAATTAAAATTAAAATTAAAATTAAAATTAAAATTAAAATTAAAATTAAAATTAAAATTAAAATTAAAATTAAAATTAAAATTAAAATTAAAATTAAAATTAAAATTAAAATTAAAATTAAAATTAAAATTAAAATTAAAATTAAAATTAAAATTAAAATTAAAATTAAAATTAAAATTAAAATTAAAATTAAAATTAAAATTAAAATTAAAATTAAAATTAAAATTAAAATTAAAATTAAAATTAAAATTAAAATTAAAATTAAAATTAAAATTAAAATTAAAATTAAAATTAAAATTAAAATTAAAATTAAAATTAAAATTAAAATTAAAATTAAAATTAAAATTAAAATTAAAATTAAAATTAAAATTAAAATTAAAATTAAAATTAAAATTAAAATTAAAATTAAAATTAAAATTAAAATTAAAATTAAAATTAAAATTAAAATTAAAATTAAAATTAAAATTAAAATTAAAATTAAAATTAAAATTAAAATTAAAATTAAAATTAAAATTAAAATTAAAATTAAAATTAAAATTAAAATTAAAATTAAAATTAAAATTAAAATTAAAATTAAAATTAAAATTAAAATTAAAATTAAAATTAAAATTAAAATTAAAATTAAAATTAAAATTAAAATTAAAATTAAAATTAAAATTAAAATTAAAATTAAAATTAAAATTAAAATTAAAATTAAAATTAAAATTAAAATTAAAATTAAAATTAAAATTGAAATTGAAATTGAAATTAAAATTAAAATTAAAATTAATATTAATATTAATATTAAAATTCAAATTCAAATTCAAATTCAAATTCAAATTCAAATTCAAATTAAAATTAAATTTAAATTTAAATTTAAATTTAAAATAAAATTAAAATTAAAATTAAAATTAAAATTAAAATTAAAATTTAAAATAAAATTAAAATTAAAATTAAAACGGGCTCCGAGTTTTTTATCAAATATGTTTCGTCCAGCTTTCATTCGAGGCAAGAGTACGGTTGTAGTAGTGAACGTCGACAAAAGTTCACTACTACAATCACACTTCTTGCTCGAATGACGGCTGGAATGAAAACAAGCAGCATAAAATCAATGCCTAACATGCGTCTAACAGCCCACAGTAAAACATATCTAACGTTAGTCTAATGTTAGACTGACAAACATGTTTCGAATTTGCAACATGTCTAACAAAAGTGTGTCATATCTGTCTAATTTTAGACTAACATTAGCCAAAAGTGAGACAAAAAGTTAGTCTAACATGCTGGCCAGTTAGTCTCACATTAGGCTAATGTTAGGCTAACCCTCCGTACTGGGCAGTGGCGCCGTGTTAGGAGTAAAGGAGGTGCCAAATTGGGTTCACAAACACCATACGAAAATCGTTTTCGTCGAGTTGCAGTTCGTTCAGATCGGCGAAAGGGAAAAGTAACGCACAAATACTGGCTTGCTTACTCTCACACGAAATTTGACGTTTGAGAGGTGTCGGCACCGCTCAAATGTCAAATTTTCAGTGAGAGTAAGTAGGCTAACATAAATTCGTACAGTGGATCATTGATTGATGCACCAAGTGAAAAGAAAAAGAAGTTTTGACAACAATAATGATGATGATATGTATTGATTTTCAAGAGTTACCCACTCAATGTATTTCGCCGAGGTCAGCAAAATAAATTGCCGAGAATCCAACAGCTGAGAGCTAGGTAAAAATCTCGGTAAAAGTTTAAACTGCCGACTGAACTGCAAACTAGGAGAAGCTCAACTGTCAAACTTTGACGAACACTTCGGTAAAGCATTGCCGAGAATTTCGGCACTTTATAATACCGAGATTCAGTAAATTGTTATTTTCTTATTGGAATATCAATAAGAAGAAGAAAAACAAAATAAAATGGGTAATAAAGTTTTGTCACAGACAAACAGACTTATCACTTGGAACAAATTGTGATAAAAATCATCGTCACGAAAACATAATCGTCCAATGCTAACCAATCTATGATACGCAAACCACTCAATAGGTGGCGGTAGTGAGCAAACGTCAAACAGGAGTAAAAACGATGCGAGCGCCGTGATCGAGTGATTTGTGAACTACAAAATATTTGAGCTATCTGTTAAAAATGGTAATTATGAAAAGTGAGACGTCTGTTTGTCTATGGTTTTGTGATGATGATGATGATGATTGTGTACCCACCACAAGGGGCGGATCACTCCTTGAATATGCATTAAATTTGCATCTAATGCATGTAAATGCATTTTATGAAACATCCATCAACTTACCATTGACGTATATGCGAATGTCAAACCGCGCAGCTACTGAATAAAAATAATATGACTAGTATTATGATGTGTCGTGTTGGTTCTCTTCAAAAGTTAAGTCAATTGGTCAGAAGCTGTGTAATTGTAAGTAATGAAGGAAGCCTTATATATTTTAAACTATTAACAAAGTCGGGAAACTTATAGCATAAAAACTACCCGCATAGAAAAATACAATTTGTATTACACTCCACACAGTATGTCCCCTTCATCTGTTACTGTTACTGTACCACGAACAGGTGCTTTTCTGTTGAAACTATGAAACTCGAAACATTCAATCATAAAGAACGGTCTATGTAATCCATACCAAGTTGTAACAATATGTCATATTGTGCAGAAATTGTCAAATAATATAGGGATGACAACTCAGGAGATATGTTGGCAATATAGAAAGACCTTTTCTCAAATGGTTTGCAATTATATTTTCGCAACACACTTACACAAGTGTATTTCACTATATGCCACTTAAATCCAACAGTTTGCCAAATAGTTGCGCACATTGGTGTATGTACCGATCGAACTTTTGCAGTTTGCAGAAAAGAAACTTGAAAACTTATCTCGGTAAATAAACGGTCCAAAGCAACTAGAGGGAGCAAAAGGGTAAGTTTGGCATGATTTTTCTATTTTGTTTTTTGGTGCTCAGTTTCTTCCGTATTCCAGTAGGAGCAGGAGAGTCGAGAGTGACCGACAACCACCGCGAAAAGCTCGGCACCACCGCACCGAAAGTAAGCGGAAAGGCCATCAAGAAGTCGTTCGCCGGCAAGGCTCAGAAGAACATCGTGAAGGGCGAAAAGAAGAAGAAGAAGCCACGGCGGAAGGAAAGCTACGTTACAAGGTGCTGAAACAAGCCGGACACCGGTGTCTCGTCGAAGGTTTTGAGCATCATGAACAGCTTCGTCAACGACATCTACGAACGCATCACCGCCGAAGCCTCCCGTCTGGCGCACTACAACAAGCGGTCGACGGTCGCCTCCCGGGAAATTCAAACCGCCGTCCGGTTGCTGCTCCCCGGAGAGTTGGCCAAGTATGCTGTGTCCGAAGGTACCAAGGCCGTCACTAAATACACAAGCTCGAAGTAAACGAAGCAGACGCACCCCGAAAAATCGGATGTGTGTCTCTACTCTCTTGCGACTACAAATCCGCTCCCAACGGAGCAAGGACGACAGTAAGTTTTCATCGCCGTAGGTGCCACCGGGGCCACAATGGGACGCGTCACGAATCGGGGAAGTTCAGCAGTCATCACTGCCCATCCTCTCAGAAAGAGCATGATTATTATTTATTGAATTATTTAATGAATAAAAAGATCTTGAACGCATAACCGCAATTTTGTTTTTAAATGGTTCAAATACACTAGACCCATATGGCATAAGCTTAATTAACCATGGAAGATCATAAATCAATAATAACACATACAGTGTTCGTTTTCCTTCCAAATTTATGATTAAACTGTTCTCTAACCATTTGCTATGCGGTGAATTGTCTGAAAAACTGGATAGTATATTAGTATTATAATAAAATCCCGTTATGCTCAGAAAAAAATGCTCTTTCGATTTTTTTTTATTCACTGAACAACCTAATTCTGATAAATGTATTAATAACTTTGCATCTGTGTCGTCATAGATTATAATTCTTATGAAACGCCTGGGCGCAATGCTGAATAATGTATTATACAAAAGAGTACTTTTTCCTAAGCTACTACTAATTTTTTAAGATTTTTAGTACTTTATTATGATACCTTGGGAATACCTTAAAAGATTTGATAATCAATATCATTTACCATTAGAGATTCCCTTAAGCATCTGGCTATTATATCTAATGATTTTTTTTTCTCCTAAAAATGTTTATAAGTGATTGATTGGTTGATTGATTGAGTCACAAAGTGATTCTTGAACTTTAGAATCATTTTATATGTATTAAAACTTTGAAATTTTTAATAATTGAATCTGGAATCGAAATCAGAAATAATGAAAACTGGTTTGCCAATTTATTTGTCTAGTTTTTAAATCAAATTCTTTCTCATAATATTTTAAAATGGTCTTGCGTTCAATCACAAATAATCAAAGCTAGTTCGTCATGTTCCCCTAAGTTGCGAGGCATTTCATTTCTATTTTTTCTAATGAAATTGTTATGAAATAAATATGATATAGTTTATAAGTGATTCATCAAAAAATTAAAATTAAAATTAAAATTAAAATTAAAATTAAAATTAAAATTAAAATTAAAATTAAAATTAAAATTAAAATTAAAATTAAAATTAAAATTAAAATTAAAATTAAAATTAAAATTAAAATTAAAATTAAAATTAAAATTAAAATTAAAATTAAAATTAAAATTAAAATTAAAATTAAAATTAAAATTAAAATTAAAATTAAAATTAAAATTAAAATTAAAATTAAAATTAAAATTAAAATTAAAATTAAAATTAAAATTAAAATTAAAATTAAAATTAAAATTAAAATTAAAATTAAAATTAAAATTAAAATTAAAATTAAAATTAAAATTAAAATTAAAATTAAAATTAAAATTAAAATTAAAATTAAAATTAAAATTAAAATTAAAATTAAAATTAAAATTAAAATTAAAATTAAAATTAAAATTAAAATTAAAATTAAAATTAAAATTAAAATTAAAATTAAAATTAAAATTAAAATTAAAATTAAAATTAAAATTAAAATTAAAATTAAAATTAAAATTAAAATTAAAATTAAAATTAAAATTAAAATTAAAATTAAAACTAAAATTAAAATTAAAATTAAAATTAAAATTAAAATTAAAATTAAAATTAAAATTAAAATTAAAATTAAAATTAAAATTAAAATTAAAATTAAAATTAAAATTAAAATTAGAATTAAAATTAAAATTAAAATTAAAATTAAAATTAAAATTAAAATTAAAATTAAAATTAAAATTAAAATTAAAATTAAAATTAAAATTAAAATTAAAATTAAAATTAAAATTAAAATTAAAATTAAAATTAAAATTAAAATTAAAATTAAAATTAAAATTAAAATTAAAATTAAAATTAAAATTAAAATTAAAATTAAAATTAAAATTAAAATTAAAATTAAAATTAAAATTAAAATTGAAATTGAAATTGAAATTAAAATTAAAATTAAAATTAATATTAATATTAATATTAAAATTCAAATTCAAATTCAAATTCAAATTCAAATTCAAATTCAAATTAAAATTAAATTTAAATTTAAATTTAAATTTAAAATAAAATTAAAATTAAAATTAAAATTAAAATTAAAATTAAAATTAAAATTAAAATTAAAATTAAAATTAAAATTAAAATTAAAATTAAAATTAAAATTAAAATTAAAATTAAAATTAAAATTAAAATTAAAATTAAAATTAAAATTAAAATTAAAATTAAAATTAAAATTAAAATTAAAATTAAAATTAAAATTAAAATTAAAATTAAAATTAAAATTAAAATTAAAATTAAAATTAAAATTAAAATTAAAATTAAAATTAAAATTAAAATTAAAATTAAAATTAAAATTAAAATTAAAATTAAAATTAAAATTAAAATTAAAATTAAAATTAAAATTAAAATTAAAATTAAAATTAAAATTAAAATTAAAATTAAAATTAAAATTAAAATTAAAATTAAAATTAAAATTAAAATTAAAATTAAAATTAAAATTAAAATTAAAATTAAAATTAAAATTAAAATTAAAATTAAAATTAAAATTAAAATTAAAATTAAAATTAAAATTAAAATTAAAATTAAAATTAAAATTAAAATTAAAATTAAAATTAAAATTAAAATTAAAATTAAAATTAAAATTAAAATTAAAATTAAAATTAAAATTAAAATTAAAATTAAAATTAAAATTAAAATTAAAATTAAAATTAAAATTAAAATTAAAATTAAAATTAAAATTAAAATTAAAATTAAAATTAAAATTAAAATTAAAATTAAAATTAAAATTAAAATTAAAATTAAAATTAAAATTAAAATTAAAATTAAAATTAAAATTAAAATTAAAATTAAAATTAAAATTAAAATTAAAATTAAAATTAAAATTAAAATTAAAATTAAAATTAAAATTAAAATTAAAATTAAAATTGAAATTGAAATTGAAATTAAAATTAAAATTAAAATTAATATTAATATTAATATTAAAATTCAAATTCAAATTCAAATTCAAATTCAAATTCAAATTCAAATTAAAATTAAATTTAAATTTAAATTTAAATTTAAAATAAAATTAAAATTAAAATTAAAATTAAAATTAAAATTAAAATTTAAAATAAAATTAAAATTAAAATTAAAACGGGCTCCGAGTTTTTTATCAAATATGTTTCGTCCAGCTTTCATTCGAGGCAAGAGTACGGTTGTAGTAGTGAACGTCGACAAAAGTTCACTACTACAATCACACTTCTTGCTCGAATGACGGCTGGAATGAAAACAAGCAGCATAAAATCAATGCCTAACATGCGTCTAACAGCCCACAGTAAAACATATCTAACGTTAGTCTAATGTTAGACTGACAAACATGTTTCGAATTTGCAACATGTCTAACAAAAGTGTGTCATATCTGTCTAATTTTAGACTAACATTAGCCAAAAGTGAGACAAAAAGTTAGTCTAACATGCTGGCCAGTTAGTCTCACATTAGGCTAATGTTAGGCTAACCCTCCGTACTGGGGTAGTTTGTTCGGAGGGTGGAAGAGCAACAGGCGAAGCAACAGTTTGGTCGGTGCCGCTAACCAACTGATGATGCTGGTTCGGTGTTGTCCGTGAAGAACCTTATCCCGGCTTCGGGTGGTGCGCTCGTTCGGTATCGGAGAGCCAGGTGAACTCAGAGACCCGAGAGAACTCCAGTTTTGCTCGCACCGTGCGAAAGAGCCACCAGAGGGTGGGTGAGAGCCTGTCTACATATTGAATGCGGTCTGCCCTAGACCGACTGGGTGGATTGGGGGTCAACATACAGTCACAGTGTGTAGTGATTGGAGGCTGTTCGTGGAATCCGGCTTACAAAATATGTTTCTTGAACTTGGTTGCGTTCATTTCCGCCGATTATATCTGATATGGGTTGGCTGCTGGAGAAATATCTCATATTGATGGCTGGCGAATCGATGAAACGATGCTTTTGCGGATTCCAAGAAAAAGATCAGCGTTTTTACGAATAAATGCGTTTATGTGATGTATATTTGGTGATATTCTACATTTATATGTCCGTTTCTGATATGGGTTTGAGATACGGGTTTTGAGTGATTTTTTTTTTTCGTTTTCATATATACTTCATCAATTTGAAATGCTTTGACATTCGCCTTTGTAACGGCTTGCCATTAACAAGGGTCCTAATAGACGAATTCCTTCACCGCCGCGGAGATATCTCTCTCTCCATCGCAACACTCCTTCCAAGACACTTCGCTTTATGTGACAGTCAACTCCATGCAAGCAGGTGATCAATAATTCTTGCAATTTAATTTCACAACATTTTGAAGATGTTCCTATGATGTATGGACATTATGGCATTCCATTAAGGAAATACTTGTTTTGAGAACCACGAACACTTCTTAGATCGTTAACTAGACTAGAATGTCACTCAAATCAGGTTCTGGTAGAGAGTGTATTGGTTTTCCTTTTAAGATGTTACCCGGCGTCAAAGCCATCACATCAGCAGGATCGGTGAGTAATGGTGTGAGAGGCCGTGAGTTCATTCCGTGGATTCTTCAAGACATTGAAGGCTTTGTACGTTTCACTAGTACGACCCATACTGGAAACCTCTTCGGTGGTGTGGGACCCATATCATGCCACAATGATTGACCGTATGGAAGCTGTTCAACGTAAGTTCGTAAGGTTTGCCCTACGCAATCTTCATTGGAATGATCCCTTTAATCTGCCACCGTATGAAGCAAGATATCGGCTGATAAACATCGAGACATTAGAGGAAAACTGCCAAGGCAGTATTTGTATTCAAAATCCTGGCCGATAAAATGGATGCTCCATACCTTCTAGCGTCGTTGGATATAAATGTGCCCGCCTATACGCTTCGTTCTAGCGACTTCTTTTGTCTTCCTCGTCGTTTTTATAACTATGATGTGAATGAGCCCATTCGCTCAATGATGAATGTTTTTAATGAAGCATATCCTAATTTTGACTTCGGAATGAATGTGAATAGTTTTAGAAATAGTATTTAAGATTCATTAAGACTAATATTTATTGTCAGATGAATTAACTTACAAATATAAAATAAAATAAAAAGATGTTCCTTTATTCTTTTTTGCTTAACATTCCCACTGGTTCAAAGTCTGCTCCACGGCTTAGTGTTTGACGAGCACTTGCACTCAGAGCTTACTGAGACCATGACTTTTACATAACGTGTGGCAGGCAACGAAGATACTCTGTGCCCAACCAAAAAACTCATCCAGATATTCCTGCCGAAGTTATTCCAGGAATTCTCCTCAGGATTCTACTGAGATTTTTTCAAAGGACCCCTGGCAGATAATCAGGAATATTTTTCAGAATTCTTCCGTTGATTCCTTCTGGGATAATCTATTGTATTCTCAAGAATTCTCACATATCTTTAGAGATTCTTCCCGGGAAATGTTTTTTTCAGGATTTGTGTATGTGCAGCTTCAAATTGAAATCGCTCACGCAGTGCTCTTGTGGACATTAGAGCTTTGAATTATACTAAGTGATTGAAGAATAAAAAAAATCTAAAACAAGGAATGAGAGATGTTTAAAAAAACTACTAGACTAAGAAACAACAATTTATTTGCTTAACTGAAAAATATCCAATTATGATCGAAACGTTGGAAAAAGAAAACATATATGGTATGTGTGCCATCAGTAATCTCATGTTCCCATATTCATCCTATTCGAAAACAAGCGATTACGGCACCGATTGATTCCGTTCTTTTAGTTTTCATGGGTGCTCACTTCTAACAAAAAATACAAAAATAAGAAACAAAATAAACAGCACTTCAATCCTTTGTTTTTCGTGGGATGAAAATGGGAGCCACATGCTTAATAAGGGAACGAATACCCTAGTTGTTTTAAAACCGAAAACCGAAAAGACTGAAACGCCACAAAAATACCCAAAAAGTCGTCGTCAAAGCTGTGAGCATCTTTTTTAGGTGATTTTGAATCATGAAAATTTTCATAGTGACGGAGCTTAGCCAAAATTCAGGTAGAAACAAAAATGTGGTTTTCACATTCATCACAAACTGCTGCTTAGAGATTGCTTTCGTTACTCATATATACACACACACGATGTCCTGTGTAGACTTGAACTGGTTCCTCCAGAGTGAAAGCCTGCTGACTTACCGCTGCGCTGCTGTAGATTATTGACAAGGTCAAGTTAACTTTCCTTCTGTACAAGTTGTTGACAGAGAATTCATTCAAGTACGATTTCACCAGTTTGCACTTCATCGTATTTGCGGTAATGTGGTAGAGCGTAGGGATCTCGCGCAACAGAAATCGGTTTGAATTCGGTGGGCGATATATTTTTTCAATTTGAGTAATTGATTTGGCAAATCTAATTTGTCATCCATTCTCTTTTTACTAAAATAACAAAAAAAAGTCTTCCTTAGAATACAATGTCATTAAAATGAACTTCTTTGAGCTTAAAGCTCCGACAAAGTTCCAAGTAACCTCTTAAGCAGCTTTCAAGTTGCTTAAGAGGCTAACAGTGAGCATTACCAGAATTTGTGTTCGAAGCTCCAGCAAGACGCATTATTAGCCTATTGAGCAGCCAGAAAGAACTTTATCTGAATGTATATTATGTCATGGAAAAGGTAAATTTTGGTAACTTGTGTCATTACCGTAATGGATTCAGTTTATGACCTATATGAATTCTAGGGATGCAAGACGACGGACTTGGTGGTCTAGTGGATACCGCTTCTGATTCGTATGCAAAAGGTCATGGGTTCCCAATGCCTGGCTCGTTCCTTTCCTCCTACTTTGTATCTTTCTGTCTACTTTCTCTTCCTGTCTCTTCTCTACACATAACTCATACACTCCCGATCAAAAGTTTGGGGTCAACTTCAAACCTCATTTTCGTCCATTTTACTAATCTGTGTTTCAACGTTCCATGATCTCTAATAGGCTAGTTTTCTGAAAAGTTAATTAAACATTTTCCCATTTTGGTCACTAACCTTTACAGGGTGGAACCTGAAGCTGAAGACAATCAGAATTTTCAAACCGCTGAAAAGTACACAGGTCGCTAAATTTCGTATTTGATAAACCAAATTTATTAATTTTCTCAACAATATCATCAAATATATGTACTTATTTCATCTAGTATGTGAAACTTAATGGCTCTGAATCAGTGTGGTCTGGTTGTTCATCGAATTTAAGCTAATTTTTTTACTGTTACAGTCATTTTGTTTAATGACCATTGGGCGCGCAGTTTATTGATACCCACTTATTAGGCTTACATTATCACATGTTAAACATCAAATATGTTCATTTTTATTTTGCATTGCTAGAATATAGACATTGACTGATACACTGTCATGAAAAAATAGTTATAAATATCTTATATTAAGCGTGTAATAGTGCCTTGAACTTTTCTTGCTGCACCCTGTATTTTTGGGCTCATATCTTCACCAATTTGTGTCCGATTTCAAAACTCTATGTCTCATTCAAAAGATAATTAATCAAAATAACTTTGAATATGATTTAGGTGAAACTTTTACAAACACATTTGAATGTTAACTTAACCTAAAGTTATACCGAATTTGGCTAAAAATCTAGAAAAAAAGTTATTAAGTAAATTACCTCTTGATGTCATCGACCAAAAGTTTGGGGGTCACTGTCGTAAAACATGGAAAAGTGATTTGGTGATATCTTCACCATCTATTGTTCAATTTAAAATTCTTTTTAGCTCATTTCAAATATAAATAACTAAATTTACGTTTGATGTCCATAATTTAACGTATTCAACGATTTTTATACCGAATTTGGCTAAAAATCTAGAAAAAAAGTTATTAAGTAAATTACCTCTTGATGTCATCGACCAAAAGTTTGGGGGTCACTGTCGTAAAACATGGAAAAGTGATTTGGTGATATCTTCATCATCTATTGTTCAATTTAAAATTCTTTTTAGCTCATTTCAAATATAAATAACTAAATTTACGTTTGATGTCCATAATTTAACGTATTCAACGATTTTTATATATGAAAATGCTATGCAAAGTTAACACATTTCATCACATTTCAAAAAATGACGAAATTTTGCATTAAGTTTTAGTATGTAAATTTTAACAAAAAATTGTGGATCAATGTCAATGCAGTAAGCACCATTCATTATGTTTCAAATAAGCCAAGAAGAATTCAAATTGAATGAAAAATGACGAAGATATCAACAAATCACTTTTCCATGTTTTAGGATAGTGGCCCCTAACTTTTGGTCGATGACATCAAGAGTTAATTTACTTAATCAGTTGAAAGCTAATAGAAAACAGGTTATATTACCGCTCTCATTTGAAAATTTGGTCGACCCTATTTCCAGCGACACTGCCGAAAATTTACATATATTCATTTTTTTAGAAAACTGAGCAACTTTAGCTCAAGTTTACATACACATATTTTGTTTTTTTTTATTTAAATTATGTTCAAAGTTTCTTTGTCTTATTATCTTTTGAATGAGATCTTGGGTTTTGAAATCAGACGAAAATTGGCAGAGATATGACTCTAAAAAATGACATGTTTTTGAGGGGGTGACCCAGAACTTTTGATCGGGAGCGTATATATTCATATGTTCGTGGCCATCGCTAGAACCAACAACGAATGGAAAAAATCGTTTCCTTTCCGTCCAACTTCCACAGCACAGTGTATATAACGCCTACATGTTATGCAACCAAAACGATCTGTGCCACTTGAGCTTCATAGTATTCACCACACAATCTATCACCTTACGAACACTATAAATAACCTCTATCAATGGATCGCATCACCGACCCAACGGCGACTCCCAGATCTCCCATCCTTTCCGTCTAACAAATACACCAGCCCGTGCAGGTTGTGGAGACGCAGAGTTCTCTCGGTCTCTAGTAGCAACAACCATCACACTCTAACATATTCCTTTCCCTTCCCAGCTGGAAGGGACGGTGCCGTTATTGATCAAAAATATATGAGCTACTTAAATTGAGGGTGCCCGTGGTGCCCGAGGGCCTTTCAGGGGGGTTCCGGGGGATTTTCAGGAAGCTTCAAGGGATTTACGGGGGCTTGGAAGGATCTCATGTGTGTTACATAAGGCTTCAAGTGGCATATCAGAAAGTTTCGGAGGATTTTCAGTGAGTTTTAGGGGCATAACAGAAGCGTTCAGAAAGGTCTTAGGTGCGTTACAGAGGAGCAGGGTGGTTTCAGGGGGCTTTCGGTGGCATTTCAGGAAGATTCAGGAAGATTTTTAGAGGGTGCTTGAGCAATAACATAAGCGTTTTCGGGGGTTTTGAAGGGTCTCGGGTGCGTTTCATACAGGTCCGAGGGGGTTGCAGAGGACTTTTTGTAACATTTTAGTGGATCTCCAGCAAGTTTCAGAGGCGTATTCGAGGGTTTAAGGGGGTCTCAGCCTCAGGTGCGCTACAGAGAGTCCGAGAGGTTTTCAAGAGAATTTCGGAGGCATTTTAGGAAGGTTCAGAGGATTTTCAGTGGTTTTCAGAGGCGTTACATAAGCGTTTTCAGAGGTGTCAGAATTTATTTGCAGAGAGGCCAGGGAGTTTCAGTGGATTTTTAGAGCCATTTCAGGAAGATTTGGAAGATTTTCAGCGGGTTCCTGAGGTGTATTGGGGGATTTTGAAGGGTCTCAAAAGCGTTACAGTAGGTGTTCAGCGGGTTTTAGGAGGCCTACAGTTTTGAAAATGCATTTCGAGAGATAACTTCTCTCAGGTGAGTTTCAGGGGGATTTCAGAGATGTTTTGAAGCGTTTCATAAACGTTTCCGGTGGTTTTTCAAGGAATTTAAAACGTTCCAGACAGATTCTTGAAGATTCTTAATCACACGTTGAACTCACCGCTCGACAGCGCATAGTTGCATGAGGCAGTGCATACATAAATTTCATCCAAACGCACAAGTTGTGTTGTGTTTATTCGATTACTTATGCTCAAAAAAAAAAATTCTGGGAGCCTTAATTTCAATCCCCGCACATCTCTCATCCTAAACTCAGCTCTCGTCCTAAACTCACTCGCTACTTTTTTCCCGTAAATCAAACTTATCCCGAATCTTGAGTACTCCAAATGTTCTGAACACAATCAAATTCCATTTATGCAACGTTACCTAAATAGATTTTAATAGTATCTGGTGTATTTGAGCTCCATAGGTAGTGCGTTTTGAATATATTTTGGAACATATGCAATTTATTCCACACAAATATGAATGTGTAACTGTATAACACCATATGTAGAGACAAATACTGCATAGCGGAAGCCTCTAAAAAAACACCATATGCATTATGCAATAAACATTTTCATGACGTTTATCCTTGGAACATGTGTTTAGAAGTCTAACCTAGTTTACCTATACCACGAACCATCGATGATGTTTGCGATGGAAAAATGGTCGCGAAATTATATCTTAGGTTTTCTGTGTGTGTTTTTGATTCTATCAAGGGACTTTAACCTATTGGTCATTCGTCACTTATACCAGGAATACTTCGGTTTTCTGCAATAGGAGCACTACTCAAAATTTGTCAATCAATCAATTTCGTGTAATGAAGGCACAACTCAAAATCGATCGGCTTTCTCAATAGTCGTTGATAAAAGGTTATCCAAATTCATAAAACAGATAGTCCCTTGCATCTTTTTCAAGATACAATAATCAAAATAACTGACTGGATTACTAAAGAAGATTACAAGCGGTAGTCGAAATACATGTATCTGCCAAAAAAAAAAAAAAAACACTAGAGGGCGGAATTAAAAGGTACACGGGTGCACAATTGATTACACTCATTCGAAGAGGGTTCGAGAAGTCGGTGCCAAAATATGAGTTAAATATTAGTGATCTACGCCAAAAATTGCCTTTTCTGACAAAAAAATGAAATTTCAGCATTTTTTCCAACTTCATTCATTTTGCATTTTTCCACTATTTTCCTACCTTTGTAGAGTTTCCGAAATCACGTGCAGGGTAATAGTAAACTAAGCTTAAAGTTTTGCACCAATCTTTCATCCCATACAAAATGTATGGAATTTCAAAATCAATACAAGTTTCTCCGGGCAAGAAACTTTTCACCATGGAAATTGCCTTGACTTCTTTGACTGGTATTCGTCATACCAGTTACATGATGAAGCTGAGAAGTAGGTTTGATCTCAGTTGGAGCGTAACACCAAGAAAAGAAAGGTGTGCTATAACTTTTTTATGCATTTTCGTATTTTCAGTCTTTTCAATTTTCAGCCTTTTGTAAACTCAGCCTTTTGTTACAGTTTCTCAAATTCAGCCTTTTGTGCATTCAGCCGTTTGAAGTTCAGGCAATCATGTTATTCATAAGAGGATAACCGAATTGCCTAAACTTTTTGAATTATCTTACAACCTCAGTGGCGTAGCCACAGGGGAGGAGTGGTTTAGCGTTAAAACACCCCCCCCCCCCCTGAGGCAAAATTTATGGAACACATTTTCAGAATAAAACACCTTATGGTGTAACAATTTTTCATAACATTACATCAGTGACATTAGTGATAATTCAAATATTGCCAAAAGAATTTCTGTAAAATCAGTTTACAGTGGATCTCTATGAAACCATGTGACAGAACTTTGTTCAACAAGTGCAAACTTTTAGTTAAATTAATTCAAAAATCAAAAAAAAAAAAAAAAATGATCAGTATACAATTAAGCATCGGTTAAAAAGCTAAAAAATCTTATCCACTTAATTTTGCTCTTCTAAATCCGAATAACGTGTCAAAACTCTTACAACTAGTGAATTTTACACTTAAAATGCAAAATTAAATTTTGAAATTTCCCCCTTAACGCTTAACCCTCTAATACCCAACCCCGCCTTTAGACGGGGTATAGTTTGAGCATTTTTGTATTTTTTGTTTCGTGGAAAATCAAAATTTTTATATTTTTGGCTGATACTTAGGACTGTTAAGTATATCTCAAAATGGTTTTTGGTGTATTTTAAAGCGTATTTACATTTTTCAAAAAACAATGAAAAATTGATGTTTTGGTCACCCTTTAAAAGTCATTGTTTATTTTGTATTGAATCGCTACAATTAACATATTTTAAATTTTTCCCAAACCATTCTATCCTTGTTTAATAGTTTAAGGGGATTGAATACACTCTAAAATTATTTTCCTTAAAATAACACGGAAAATAAAATTTTATATGAAAAAAATTTCAAATAAAAATATTTCAACAATAATCATAAAATCTCAAAATGTTTTCATCCCAAATAATCCGTATCCCAAATAGGCTTCCAGGAAAAATATAAAAGTGTGGTGATGTTCAAAAATAAAGATTAGAAAAATCAAAAACTGAAATTCACGAAATCGAGAATTAAAAAGAATCATCTTCCAAAACATGTTTCAATAGATTTTAGATGACGAAAAATGATATTTAGATCAAAATCAAAAATTTGGGTATTAGAGGGTTAATTATCTTTGATATGAGCCAAAAAGAATTAAAATTGAACTATAGATGACGAAGATATCATCAAATCACTTTTCCATGTTTTACGAAAGTGACCCCAAACTTTTGGCTGATACATCATATTGAGGGGTCGATGGTCGATGACATGAAGAGTTAATTTACTTAATAACTTTTTTTTCTAGATTTTTTAGCTAAGTTCTATAAAAAGCAGTTGAAAGCTAATAGAAAATGGGTCATATTACCGCTCTCATCTTAAAATATGGTCGACCCAATTTTCAGCGACACTGCCGTATGTTTATATTATTTTTTTTTAAGAAAATTTGCAACTTTGGGTTAAGTTTACATACAAATTTTTTTGAAAAAGTTTTTTTTAATCATGTTCAAAGTTTCTTTGACTTATTTTCTTTTGAATGAAACTTAGGGTTTTTAAATCGGACGCAAATTGGCGGAGATATGGGTCTAAAAAAATGACATGTTTTTGAGGGGGTGACCCCAAACTTTTGATCGGGAGTGTAGTTTTTTCATCATTTGTCATCATAATCTCAAAATTGACCAATTTTGTGCACTCTGTTGCAGGAAACCGACGATATCATCTATGTATTATAATACTCTCATCTAATTAAAGCTTGTAGAATTTCTCAAAGATAAATTGGGATGTTTGTATTTGTTCACGTGCAACAAGGATATAAATTGCGTTTTCCTGAAACTCCATTAGTCACAAGCACCTGCTACTCGAAATCTTCATCAAGTACATGTAGTAAGTATCTTCAAACGAATCAGATGGACCGTACATAAAACACTGATCTATGGTTACGCGTCTCCCTGTTTTTGCCATCATGGTCCGCGTGGTCCAGGATAACCGTTCCAAACAGACTCTCGTGTGCGGTCGGATTCCTCTCCGTGTTTTCCGGTTCTCCTGTAGAATATTAGGCTCACTCTCTCCGACTCTAAGCCACCCATCATGCTCCTCCCAGGCTCGCTTACCTGGAAGTGCGGGGGATACCTCATTCGAGCCAGAACAACGAGAGAAAGTGAAAATTTTCCGATTCAGTCAAAGACTACCCTTGACGCGCTCGACACGCAAATTCTGCCCAAGACCGCGGTCGTGTGAATATTCTGGTTGGATATCCTTTTTTCCTCTCCTGGTGGTGAAGTGATTTTGCTGGGTTTGCCAGCATTTTTTTTTTCCTAGACAGAAAGTGGCAGTGAAGTTGTTTTAACCGTTTTTTTCCTCGTTCACCACGCTGATGAAAGCTCAAGCACACAGGATATCTATCACCTTGGCAGTCAGGAGGCGTACGTGCGTCTGTGTCTATAAATAGTGTTTGTGGGAAGGCAGCGAAAACGGTGTGGAACACGGTTCATCCGGCCAAGGAAGGATACAACTGAAGTGAATGAAAAATACATTAGTGAAAAATAAAATCGCTGCAGAAAAAGAAGAAAAAATCAACCCACAGGAAACCGGAGAAGAACTTGCCACGGACCCGAGCCAACCAGCAAGGCAAATTTAGCCTAACGCCTATTTGAAACCTCGCAGCTCCCACCCCGTCCTCCTCGTACCGTGTCGCCGCATTAACTTCGGCGAACCCACGGCGGTAGCGAAGCTTGCAAGCGGTTCCCAATCTGTAGAGGTGGGTGGGGTACTAACGGTGGATGGGTCCACAGAATTTTCGAGAAAATGGCAGATAACGATGTTTTCTTACATTTTATAATGGGTTCTAGATGTGGAAAAATTCCGGTTGTTAGTGAGCCTTCCAAAATGGTATCAAGTTTCAGTCTGCATAGTGGAATTGCATTACGGAACAGTCACATTCTTAATGGTTTCGGTGAAGTCACGACCTGTTCATTTCAGTGAGATCTTCACTTATTGTTTTTGATTAAAAACGTGAGCTAAAATTGTTCATGACAACAAATAGTCAGAGTTAGTGTTAGTTAAAGTGAGTGTTCTTAATCTTTATAACCAAAGAAAACTGAATCAGTGGCACACCACTTGTTGCAAATATGGCGGTGCTAGAAACTAATGGATGATATAAAAGGCATTAACATAGTGTTATGATAAAGTACTTTTTCGTAAGGTTTAACGACTAGAATTGTCTCCTTAAACACGAATCATGAACATATACATTTTCACTGTTTCATCGTTTTGATATAGTTATATAGTTGTAGAATTCATTCTAGATTAAACGTGCAAAAATGGAACAACGTTTTTGATTACATATGTTTGAAAGAATCTTGGAAATTTCATTTCCATAAAAGTACGAGTATTGGAAATTCAAAAAATACTGTAAAAGCATCTTGAACATTTTTATTTTGCTTCTTCATGTCGGAGCGTCGTGACTAGGACAATGCCTGCTTCTCAGCTTAGTGTTCTATAAGCACTTCTGCAACTAGAGCTTCCACTGTGTGGCAGACACGAAGATACTCTGCATATGGCCAAGGAAGCCAAGCACGTTTCCTTTACGAAAAGTTCCTGAACCTACCAGGAATTGAACCTGCCACCCTCAGCATGGCAATGCTGAATATCCATGCTTTTAAGCTGTGGTTGAATTTTGATCTATTTCATTTGAACTTCTTTTAAGTCTACAATGAAAAAGGATTTTGAGGTCGTTTTTATTGTTGAGTGGGAAATACCGTTTTTTTTATGCAAATTGTTAGGAATCCTCTCGTGAAACATTTATAGAATTACCAATTTAAAATAAACGTGAGCCAGAACTTAACCAGGCCACACTTCTTATTCACACCAAGCCAGATCGCGAGGTTAGGAGGAAAACATGTTTTTACTATGAAAATGATGTTTTAGAGGTTGTCTTTTCAGCGTTATTGCTACTATCCAGCCATTCCATAGAAAATCAAAATATGTAGTAAAACTCCAAATGCCGCTAAATTTGGTCGGATTATAGTTTGTCGAAAATAATTAGGCTCATATTTTATTTATTTCGTTATTAAGGCTGACAATTTTAGGATAGGGTGGTCCAAAGAATGAAAGTTTTTCAAAGCCATACATAAATCAAACATTAAAAATTTCCAAATTAAGAACCAATTGGACTATCTTGAATTATTATTTTTTAGATATATTGAATTGTAGTTTTTAGGAAAAATGTGTTGTAAATTCTCATAAAACTAAGTTTTTTTTTGGTTTTTGCCTTCTTTTGGTTTTTGTCTTCTGAAAGGCTATATGTTCACTTAAAAAGCGAATTTTGGATTTGTGTGTTTGTGTGTGTATGTGAGTATGTATGTCTGTGCACAAAAAGGTCACTCATTTTTAAGGTACTCCTCATTTGCAGATTTTACGGATTTTAGCATGAATCTAGCCTGAATTTAACCGCATTGTTTGCTATTGAAAATGGTTCGTATCAATCGAGGCGTTCCGGAGTTACGGCCATTTTAGTGATGCGGACCAGCCACCGGCAATATATAAAACTGAACCAAATCCTATCATGCGATAAATTGCACCATTTTTGTAACCTTTAGCATGGTTGAAAAATTTTGAGAGGAGTTTATCAATAGAGAACAAAAATCCATCACGTCAGCTCAAAATTCAAAATGGCAGTCTAAAACTCAAGATGGTGGCTGATAATATAATATGGCGGTTTCTTCAAGGAGTTTCAGGCTCAACACCATCCAATGTGAGTATATTTTATAAGGAGATATCCGGAGTCCAAAAATGGTGACCAGAATACTTAATATGGCGGCCTGAAATCTAGGATAGTGGCCCAAAACTCAAGGTGGGGGATGTTTTACGGAGTTTTGAATCTAAAACTATGCAATATGGCAATACATATTTGGAATAGCAAAAATGTATGGAGTTCAAAAATGGCGACCACTATATCCAAGATGTCTATATTTGAAGTCTAGTGGACATAGGTAGCTATACAAAATATCTAAAAATATCTTGAATGGATGCTTGGAAGCACGAGAAAGGCTCCATCGCCGCTAGGTGGATTGATTGGGGTTTGGATTTAATCATATCTCAAAAATTTAAACAATATGTATCTTTGATTTGATGTTGCGCCAAATTTTCTGAACACTTTTTTGCGCTTCCTATGTATTTTTCCTGAAACTATTTTTTTTTGCAAACAAAAAAAAATTAAAAATTGGTTAACATTTTCAAAATTTATGATTTTTGAAAATGTTAAGTTTAAAAAAACTTTGATTTTTTTGGACCTTGATTGATTGATTTGTCTTTATTAGAGAGACCTTCAGCATTTTTTTTTTTGGACCTCCCTAATGAGAGAACAAACAATTACGGGACAAATTATTTTCGATGAACTACAAACCCAGACAAGAACTACAACAACGACATTTGGAGATCGACTTCGAATCTATTTTCTATGGAATGGCTGAACAGTGATGGCTTTTTGGCAAATAGGTTGGTCTGGCAAACCATAGAAAAATAGATTTTAACTCCTTCATTCTTCAATTTACCCAAAGTGAATACCATAGAAAACTTTGCTTCAATCAATTTGGAAAAACTATTGTGGAAGACACCAAGTGGACAGCGACGTATATAAGTTACTAGAATGGAGTAACAATCTAGTCCTCGATTGATCAATTTCACCCCGCTGATCAATTTGACCCCGGTTTACGGTACAAAACAACAAGTTTTGCATGTTGGTCATAAAAAAGTTTGAGTTTTGGCGAAAACCACTAAAATATCACATCAGTTGCAATGATTGTGATCTAGAGTGCGGGTCAATATCAAGTGGAGTGATAGTGACGATGTTGCAATATCAGTAGTCACCTGGCAAGACTGATATTGCGCGACTCTGGTAGCCCCAATCCAAAGTTTAAGGTGACCCGTGCTGAGGGATGAATGGTTGAGGGGGCTTAAAACATGCTCCGGAAACCGTAACGAGGGTAGATCACCTTTTTGTGTTGCGTTACGAAGTAAGATCTGAAAACTTGTTCAGCTAGGGATGTGCGTTTTGGAAACAAGGATTCATAGTACAGAGCCTTTGTTACTAGTGACAGTTTCTAAAATTCCATAAACTTCGCCTTGCGGATAGTTGAAGACTCGGATTGGATTGGTAATGAAACGTATTTCATAGTTTTCAATGATTTTTATAACAATAAATTTACCTAGCAGTGGTACTTGGTGGTTTTGTAGTTTATCGGAAATAATTAGACCCGTATTTTTTATTTCATCATTAGGGTGACCAATTTTATAAATGTAAAATTCAAGATTTTTCAAAACTATTTTTTTTCAAAAAATCACAGCTTTTGAACCAGTTGACCGGTTTTAAACTTTTTTTTGCTTGAAAGCTATGAAATTTTAGTTTTCAGCAAAAATACGTTCAGAGGGCCAACTTTTGAACTTTTGAAATCAGGGTAAAATTTACTAGACCAAAAATTAGTAGTTTTCCGCCAAACTCAGATAAAACAACTTTTTTTTCAACTTCGATCGAATTTTCTCGCTAATTCCATCATTTTTAGAGATAAATGTACATTTTGCAGCATTTTAGGTTTTCACCTAAAGCTGTCACATGACTCGAACTCTTGCCCCACTATGTGTAAGATATGATTTCGAAATCTTTTTTGCAAAATGTTATACATGCTAAAGCATCTTCAAAATATACCTAGTTACGACCCAAAATAAAATATCGAATTCGATTTCATTGAAATCCCATTCCATGCGTTGGAAGGACGATCGCATATTACAATTTTTTGATCAAAAACCAACATTTTCTCATAACTTTTCGAAATATTGATCAATTTTCAAAATTTTTGGAGTGAAAGACTCCATTGTGCTTAAAAACTTCAAAAGAAACTTTCGCCCCACTTTACTCTATTCATAACATACGGCGGAATCGGATGAGTGTCTTCTGTAGTTCTGTAGTTCTGTAGTTCGATACTGATTTTGGTGGATATGTTAACCGTAGACTGTAAATACACAAAAAGAAACATTAGTTTATGTAAAAATTATACCAGATTTATTCTCACATTTATACACTGGATCAAGCTCGATAATTGCGCTGCAAATATTTGCACTCCAACAGACGTTCCGAACTTAAAATGGCTGGCTACAATAATGAAAACCGAGTGTTCGGTAGTAATTTCCATCGGGGAGTTGAAAAGCTGCCAAACGTCATTAATTAATGATCTTCGGTATAACATACCGAGTTTTCTCAACTCTTCGGTTAATATGGCAATGTTTTCTGTCAAATATGTAAACTGATACCTCAGGTAAAATGAGATAAAACATTGTTGTCGTTTTTCCAGTACATGTAAAGGAATAATGTCAATAATGGAATCCCAATGCTTCGCCTCACTTTGGCTGGGATATATTTTTTTTCACAGGCGTCGGATAGCTTTGCGGTCTTCGTTTTATTAATTGAACGTTTACAGCGCCACCTAGCGGCAAAAATAGAAAACTTAAGATTTCCGCATACATTTGGCCAAGTTTTCCCATACAAACTTCAAGTTCGTCCCCTTTAGACCTCAAATATGGAACGTAGCTCCTGGGAGTCTAAAACCACACATACAGGAGGTAAGACCCGGTATTTTTCATTTTTTTGTTATTCATATAAGTGTGGGCCATTTTGATGCGCCCTTTTCAAATTTTAGTCCAGATAAATGTTAGATTGTTCAAAGTTGCTTCTTAAACCAATTTTTAAACATCCATAAAGTTTCAATGGTTGATGCGAGGCTACTGAGCCTACATACAGGGTGTTAGGTTCATGAGTGCAAACTTTTTAAAGGGTGATAGAGGATCATAAATTGTGAAAAAAAATGTTCTACGCATATGGTCAAATCTCGACCGTTACGTAGTTATTGAACTCCCCATGTTTTTGACTCTTATTGCCTTAACTAGCTAGAACTTTAAAATGGTCAAACTTATCACAGTTTTTTTACCCTTATTCGAAAGATTATTGAATTTTCTATCAAATGGCATCTTTGAATCGATTGGTTTAGTTAAATAACTAAGTTTTCTAGAGCAAAATAGCTAAGAATAGTGTGTTTTAATTTGTTTTTGTCAATTATCTTTGAAACATGCGTAATAAATTCATTCTCTCCTTGACAAAGTTGTGGCCCCTGTTCCATTCTACAATTCGTTCTTTGATGCCAAACTTCTAACTCTTATCGTTTTCTTGCAATTTCGATTTAAATGTGCGGCACAGTGCGCAAAAAAGTGCTTACCATGACGATTGCAAATTTATGATCTGAAATGCGACGTTTGAATCGAAATTGCAAGAAAACGATAAGAGATAGAAGTTTGATGTCAAAGAACGAATTGTAGAGTGGAACAGGGGCCACAACTTTGTCAAAGAGAAAATTTTAATTTATTACGCATTTTTCAAAGATAATTGACAAAAGCAAATTAAAACACACTACTTTTGTGAATACCGGGCAACTCACTGGAACAATCCGTTCCCAGCCATCTTAGCAAACTGCAGTAGAATCACTTGGCATAATACGGAACCTCACGGTGATGGCGTCTTGCTCCGCCAACAGTCCACTCGTCAATGAGGCAGCATCACACTGACGACGACCCCGTCATGGTGCTGGCTGTCACTGATGCTTGCTAGGGGAAATACACGCATGGGAAATGCTACTCAGCTTTGTTCATACCCCACAACTTTTGAGCTATTTGCTCTAGAAAACTTAGTTATTTAACTAAATCAATCGATTGATTGATGCCATTTGATAGAAAATTCAATAATCTTTCGAATAAGGGTAAAAAACTGCGATAAGCTTGACCATTTTAAAGCTATAGCCAGTTAAGGCAATAAGAGTCCAAAACATGGGGAATTCAATAACTACGTAACGGTTGAGATTTGACCATATGCGTAGAACAATTTTTTTCACCATTTATGGTCCTCTATCACCCTTTAAAAAGTTTGCACTCAGGAACCTAACACCCTGTATATATGGCCATGTTGGCACGAAACACAATGAAACATATTCACTCAATATAGACATATGAAACAAGTTTTTCTTAGGAAAACTTTTTTTCCTCAAATATGTCAAACAACATTGTTTGGAGAAAATGTGGGTAATTTAAATACATTTCTTCAGAAAAAAATCATCAATTGAAAAACATAGACTTTTTTGAAATATTGTTTTTAATTATTAAAACCTTCATTCTTCAGTGTAGGAAATAATTTTATAATTTTTGTTTTTTTTTTCTTTAAAAAATCATGCAATTTCACGATAGTCCACCATACAACACTTTTTTGTAGGTCTTGTCATTTTTGAGTTACATCGATTTAATGAAATCTATGAAAAAATTAGGTCTTCTTCAAATGTTATTCTTGACAAATTTCAAAAAACAAAGCATACAAAGTTGCTTTGAAAGACATATTTTTAATGCTCGCCAAGTTTCGTTTGCTTCTGAGAGGGTGCTGCCAGCCCCATAGAAGGGTTGGCGCGAAATTCGTCGTATGAGTTATGTTCATTGCAGAATGTGTGCAATGTTATCTTACATAAGTTGTATTCTTATACGACTTTACCAGATACATTGTAATACTTGTTGCAATATGTTCAAAAAATGACATCATGTGCGATGTGTTCGAATTCCTTTACAGATCTTTGCTTGTCCAATTAATTGGGTGGTAACTTTATATAGTACTATATACGATCTAATGCATACATCCTTATGCGACTTTTGGTTGTCTTTAGAATCACGGTGCATATTTAAGCAAAATCCTACCAAATCTGCAGAAATTAACTATTTCAAGATATGGTCTATCTATCTCTATCTACTTAACTTTGACGAAGTTAATAGGGGGATTAGGGGCATAATGGACACCCGGGGCGAAATGGACGCCCCTGTTTTTTGCCGATTCCGTTGACTTTTATGTAAACTTTTTTTGTAAAGGCACAAGTCATGGTTCTGTTTTTCATAAGTACCATTTACATTGCTCCTAAATAATCAAAATATCATTAAAATTAAAATGTGTTTTTCTTATGGCGAAATTCTTATAATTTCGAAGCAGCAGCAAATAAGGTATTATGAGTCTTTGAGCGTGTCCACCATAAAAACAAGTGTATTGTTACCTTATCTACATAATCTACAAAATAATGTTGTAGTCGATTCGGGACGAAATGAGCACTGGCAATTACTGGCAATTATTTTATCCTTAAGTTTGTTTAATTAACTTTGATGTTATGTAAACTCGTCTAAGATGGAGTAATATATCTGTGGAATTGATCTCCGGAGGCAAATCACTTAACTGGTCGATGTAACCAAAGAATTAGCATAAAATACGCAGGGGTGTCCATTATGCACCGATGGGTGTCCATTTCGCCCCGAACCGTTCCTGCCAGCCCTGAAAATCACACGGTTTTCAATTCATTATTTATTCACAATACATACATTCTACCTGCTGTAAATGATTGAGAGACGTAGGGAACAAGTTAAAGTTGTAAGTCAACTGATAATATGTTAAGTTTCACTCTGTTACACAGGCCTAACGTACTCATTTGCTTAGGGTGTCCATTATGCCCCTAATCCCCCTACCAAGTTTAATTCCGAAATTGTACAAATTAGCTAGTGATTCTTCCAGGGTGAGCAATATCGCTCCCAGATATTTGTGCCCATATAGCTGAAGTGGTTAGCACGCAGTTTTTCAGCAAGACCATGCCAAGAGCGACGGGTTCGATTCCCGGTTGGTCAAGAAATTTTCCGTAGTGGAAATTTCCTTGCTTTCCTTGGGCATGTAGCATACCTGCGACACATATGCATAATGGTCATAGCCAGAGGATGCTCTCAGCTAATTACTGTGCAGGTGCTCAAAGAACACTGGGGCTGTCCATAAACCACGTGGTCATTTTTCTGGGACTTCTCAAACCCATCCCCCCCGTGTGGTCATTAGTCCATACAAATTTTTTTATTCGTCCATACAAAATGTTCATTGGCCGAACCCCCCCCCCCCCCCTTATGACCACGTGGTTTATGGACAGCCCAACTAAGCTGAGAAGCAGGTTTTGCCACAGTTGGGACGTTACTCCAATTCGAAGCACAAGGGGCGAAAATCACCCGAGGGAGCAAATTTTGGCCAAGATAACAGCGCGTCGAAGTACCGCCCACAATCTCTAAACCGGTCAGGTTGGGAACCCTCCGTTCATAGCAAGCAAATGGAAACAATCAGTGCCGCCCGGTAGGTAAGATGGTGTGACGCCGCTGACTGGCTGGATGGCTGACTGAGGTTCGGGACCTTACCATAGAACTGTGTTTTCCTGTGGTGGCTGTTGGGGTGGCTGCTGGGGGATTATTCCCACGCGAGACGCCGCCATCGCTCGCCTCGTAGTTGTTTTCCACGGGAGATTAAAGTTGTTTGTCTTTGGGAAGATTCAAATATTACGTCCATCAGTTTTTGGGATTTCTAGACCCCCCCTCCCCCCTCTGTCACGCATTTTCCCTATACCTAATACACGTAGTGTCACACTTTTGTAGACCCCCCCCCTCCCCCAAATGTTGGACGTAATTTTTGAACGTTCCCTTTACCTACACTACCGATTGCGTTGGCTCGTTGGTGGTGGCTCTTGCTTCATGCAACTAGTGGATTCCCTCTCTCCAGAGTGTAGAGTTTGGTGTGTATTACAACAGTCGCGGAGCTTGTAAACCACCTGTCGATTGCAATTAAAAGTGATTTTCCTTGGCGGAGGTTCGCATTTCCATTGGAACCCTCTTCTCGCGGGCTGATCACTACGGAGAAGACACACGTAAGTACTTTTTGCTGTTTTTATGTCTTGTGTTAATGCCGTCGATGTTTTATTTATCTCATGAAGCAAATCATCCCTTACAGAAGTGCAACATTACAAGCTGTGCCCCTAATATCGGTGTGGTATGATAAAAATAAAACCGTCATCACGTAAACATCGGGGACTCCTGGGAACCGAAAGTTCTCGGAAGCTGACGTGCAACATGAGTGCTTACATAAAATGTCAATCTTAATCAAATCGATCTCGATGGGAGTGCTCTCGGGCGGGAGGACGAATCGACTTTGATGTAATCGCAGTTTTTTTTTGCATATCCCACTTGTGTGTACCCCCTTTCAAACCCGATGATGTTCGAGAAGGTTGACCCACTTCAGTTCTGGCTGGGATGAGTTTTGAAGGTTGAATCTGGAAACTGGGAGCACAGAAAATCGTCGTTACTCCATCGGGTAGCAAGCAGCTGATGCCCTTGACCATATAACGAGGGAGTAGGCACAAGCGCAATCTCGTAGCTCGATGCAGACATCGTAGGTGGATGATGGCTCGGGCAATGATGATGATAATGATGATGGTAGTGTATAGAATGAGAGCGGCTCTTGATGTCCCAAGTGTGCAACTCGAAACTACTACACTCGTTAAAGTGGGCGGTATCGTGAAACGGATCATTGATATATTTGCAGTGCAAGCGATAGGAATCAATGGAAAGCTCTCAGTTGGAAAATGAGCTACTATTTTATAACTTTCTAGTGCATTTATTTGATACAATGTGGTACATTAGACCTTTGATATGCTACATAAAACGGAGCGTCAGCTTTATTTGTTGTACGTATATTAGGGCGCCTAATTTGAGCAAAATGTGAAGTTTAAATGAGTGCAATGATCTTTTGTGAACGTGATCTGTTGTTCACACAATTTTTATTGTTCATTTACATTTTTAAAAGGTGAAAATCAACTATGGCGAATAATTAGTACTATAGCCATAATTGGAACACTTACCCTATTTGTTTTTTTCCTCGTGAAAATGCTGCTGCTTTCGATTTAGGATCTGTGCTTTGCCTTTACACAGAGAAATACGTCAGACAAGCAAATCAGTCAGATTGGGCACACCCAATCCTCTACATGCGAAAATTAATTCATGGTATTGGTAGAAAAATTCTCTGCCTATTACAGCATATCTCGCTGGGGAGCGACACTAGTTTTGCCAAGCCAAAATATCCTAAAAAAATCCGAAAAAAACACGAAAAAGCTTTCACGGGGCTTACCGGCCATTTTTATCAACGTCACTTTAAACTATAAAGTTCATTCTTTCGCCTTTTGTATTAGATATTTTGGTACGGCAAAACTAGTGTATCTCCCTCCTGATATCTGTCGGTTACTTTTTCATGTCTAGCGACTTTCGACTGGATTGTGTACTTTGGATTTGCTTTGGTCTGGCTTGCAGTTCTAATAAGTTGGCCTACGAATGTATTATCTTGGCTCCAACGTTTCGATCCCAATTTGGATCTTCTTCAGGGATCTTATTTTATTTGATGTACAACATACATATAGTGACACGAAACATTAATTATCATTAGCGATTTTACATATAACATAGACTTACAAAGAATTATTCGTCGCTGTCCAAAAACATTCAGCCTGTAGTGTTGTCTATGTTTCGTTGTTGCAAGGTCATATGAAAAGTATTTGTTTCAAGTGTCATACTATGTGGTTTGCGTCCTAATTTAAACTTGGTTTGGTAATCTAATACTACCATTTATACGCCTTCACCGTCCTATGTTTTTTCGCCCACAATTCAATGTAATACTTACTAACTATCACAGATAACAGACGTTTATGCTAGCATATGAAATGTGTGTAAACCTTTTCAACCGTCATTTCAAACAGGAAACCTAACTGGCAACCATTTAGAGATGGCGCATCGATCGCATTCATAGCGCTTGAGTGCAAATGCCAAACGCAAGCAGCCCCTGTGAGATAGCAATCACTGCAGAAATTCGTTGTATAGATGGAAGCAGTAACCAAGGCATATGGTTTTTCCAGTTTTTACACACGTTTTGAGTTAAATTTTGTTCTAGGATAAACATCTGTTATCTGTGTTAACTATCTAGCTGTTCAACTTTGATCGTCATTTTGATTCATTTGTGCTTCATCTATTTCTATTGCATTGGGGTCAATATCGTTCCTACTTTGTCTGTTTTTTGTGAGATAATCTTTGATACATGATACTTGCAGGAATTCATCCAGGGATTGCTCCGGGAATTCCTCCACAGTTTCTTCCAGGAATTAATGCAGAAATTCCTCCAGTAATTTCTTCAGGCATTCTTCCAGGCATTCATCCAGAAGTTGATCCTGGGATTTATCCAAGAATATTCCCAAGATTGCTCCAGGAATTCCTCTGGTGGTTTCTTAAGAAATTTCTCTCGAAATGATTTTAAAAACTTATTCAGGAGACTCTTCAGGAATCTTTGTATCATCTTTTCAGGGATGCATCCAAGAATTTCTCTAGGATTGTTTGAAGGTTTCCAGGAACTCCTCCAGCGATTTGTATTGGAATTCAGTAAGATAATTTTAGAGGGACACATATAGAGGCCAAGGAGGATGCACGTTCTCCAAGAAGTCATCTAGGCAGTCATTCAAATTTTCTCCAAAAAAAAATTCTTGGAGTTCGTCCATGTATTTATTGCAAAGGAATACCTTCAGGAATCGCCCTGCGATTCTTGCAGGAATATATCCTGATATTTTGTTTTTTTTTTACCAAGAAAGCTTTCAAGAAGTTATCCATTGATTTTTTTCAGGAACTCTTTTAGAGACTCCTCTAGAAGTTGTTCCAGAGGGGTTTTGAAGGTGTCCCTTCAAACACCTCTGGAGGGATCACCTTCCGAATTTTTGTATGTATACCTCCAGAAATTTCTCTTGAAATTGCTCCAAGAAGTTGCCTAATAAATTTAATAGGGATTCCTCAGGGAATCCCTCCAGCAGTTTCTTCAGGAGTTAACTTAGGGATTCCTTCAGGAATTCTTATAATCAGTCGTCCTGGGATTCTTCTAAGCAACACCCATTTCAAATAAGAGTCACGGGAGTACAGGTTTTGGTTGCGCAGAAATTACTGACTTAATTAAACAAATAAGTACTAACAAGCTAGAAGTGCTTTCAACAATTCCCCAGGGAATCCTTCAGGAATTCACCCAGGGAAGTTATTATTCTATTGGCTCTTTATTATGGGGATTTTCAGCCCGAGGCTCCCAGGGAAGTCTGTTTCGGAATTCTTTCAGGTTTTCCTCCCGGAATTTCTCTAGGACATGCACCAGGAATGTCTCTAGGAATGCCTTCCTAAATTCCTCCAGATATTTCTTTTTGAATGCATTCCAGCGATTTTCCCTTCCATTATTTGAGAGTTCTTCAGAAATACCTCCAGAAACTTTTTCAAGAATTTCTACAGGGATTCCCTTTTGGATCCCCAGCGATAGTTTCAAAGCTGTTACGAAAATATTCAACTATTCTTCTAAGATTCCTTCCAAGAACACGTCAATTGACATTTCCATACTACTATGATATAAATGGGGTCAGAACATAACCCATAAAATATCAACCTTTTCAGGTTTTTCTGATTACAATTGTGATAATTACATAATTGATTTATTTTATTGGCAAACTTTGATCGGAGAACTTGTAGCAAACAAGTATGTCTTTTAATTTGTGCCTAAGGAATTAATTTTTGACAGTTTTTAGTGTAGTTATGATTTTTTGAAGTTTGAAAATAGTCGAAAAACACAAAACTGATTTGATACACCTCTTAATTTCAATGCATTGGTTTTGCTGAAAATTTGATCAGTTACTTTTTTTTAGGATGCTAATCAAACTATGAGGCTAGACTTGAGAATTAGAGATATTTTTTGAAAAAAAGTGAACAGGCCCACTAAATATGGTTGAATGAAAATATGGTTGATTGAATACACCTCACAAATTCAAGCTCAAGTTTGTACGGTGAAGAATCTATAAACTATTTATTGTCAGCAGTTGTGTACACATAACATATCACCCAAGTAATACACATGTCCTATGAGAGTTGGGGCAGTGTTAAGTTTTCGTTGTATAGAATTTAATATTACGTTATCTAGCTTTGTGTTAGAATTACGTCAAATTAATTTACACTGTGGTGTAATTGATCGGACAATCGCGAATTTTCATACAAAATGGCCAAGTTTGGGATGCTGTAACTTTAGTTTGCGTTGATGCAGAATTTTACATATACGAAGTACAAAATGTTTTCGTTCACAGATCTGAGCGTGGCAAGATATTGAAAATAGTGCAAAAGTGATCGGACAGCGGCACGCGTGTAAATCAAAGGGGTGCCGCTGTCCGATCACTTTTGCACATTTTGAACGCCTTGCCACGCCCAAATATGTGAACGAAAACATTTTGTACTTCGTATACGTTAAATTCAGCATATTAGTAGTTCCATGTTAAAAACTGAGCTCAATTAATCAACGCAAACCAAAGTTACAGCATCCGAAACTTGGCCATTTTGTATGAAAATCGGCGTTTGTCCGATCAATTGTGCACCACAGTGTAATACAAATACAACCAAAACTTGCGCTGCCGTATCTCATATATGATATACGTGTTGCTCGGGCACTGAAGACCGACGTAAAGATTTTAAATTTTCAATGGAAAAATCCTGAACATTTAGAAAATGCACGATCCTAAAAACTAGTAGTTTTTGTTCAAACTTTGATATTCTTGTTCAAATATCTTCAAAGGTCATACGTTTACGTTCTCTGCCTCAATAAGTTTAAAAAATGAAGGGGGTTCTTAAAAATGACGTTTTTTTTTCATTTTGTGGAATTGCGCTAAATTGGAGTTAATTTTGTTTAAATATTAATTTACCTACATCATGAGCAATCTTGGAAAGAATATATTTGCGCCAAAATATGAAAAAGTTTAAAACATTTTTTTACATTTTTCGCAATTTCTAATTTTTAAGAGGTATCCAGATTTTTGAATGTGTTCAAACTTTACGATGAAAGTCCATGTTTAATGGTTATTTCTAGAAAATCAGAACTGGTATTCCTCTTTCCATGTATGTAAACAGTATTTAAAAAAAACTTCTGTATAAGGCCAATATATTATTGGTTAGGCTATCGTGAGCATTTACAACATTTTTACGATGCACTCCTTGATGATACGAGATTTCTTATTTCTCTAATAGACGGCATGGTTCATGTTAATAATTTAAATCACTAACGTATCACCACCCGAGCAGAAGAGAATAGCAAAATAATAACTACAAAATAACATAACCAGTTTTTATATCTTGTTTTGTTATTATTAACTTATCAAGGAATTACTTTTTCATAACACGGTTTGTTGGACAATCTTATTTTGTTATTATCCAGCAATTGATATGCACCCATTAAAAAACATTTAAATGACATGTTTTGTTATGGAGCAAACTAAGTTATTATATTGATATTGAGTGTGTACAAATATTTGATAAACAATATCACAACAATAACAAGTTTTGAAATTGTAACTACAATATTGGAGATTTACGTTCTTTACAGCATTCCGTACATATTAGCTAATTATTATAATTATTATTCTTATCAGCTTATTATTTTATGAACACTTCGATAATTAAGCCCTGTTTTATTTATAATTTTTTGTATCCAGTTACATATAGTCGTATCAATTCCATAGAAAATCTCAGAATGTTGTAATACTTGGTTGATTAGTAGTTCCTCGGAAATAGTTAGACTCATATGTTATAATTCGCAATTAGCATAACTCTATCTGAAGGGTGGTCCAAAAAATTTTGCTTTTGGTTTGTTATCAATAACTTTTGAAGATCAAAATTTGTTATTGAAATATTTTCCAAATTCATTGTTATTAAGTTGTTATTGACACAAACAAAACATGTTATTAAATTTGTCTTCCAGGAACATTTTTTTGTTATGATATTTGTTATTTTGCCGCTCATGACACGCAAGTTTATAACATAATATGTTATGTTAATAACATTAAAATAACTGACTTCATTACTTAGTTATTTTGTCAAAATAACGCATTTTGTTATGCGATTGTTTTTCTCTTCTGCTCGGGCAAGCAGATGAAAAAACGTGCATTTTCTCTTAGTCTTATTGTATTCAATCATTGTAGCACCAGCAAAACCATCCATTACTACGAAGTCAGGATTATATTATTCGACAGCACCACCTCCCCATCCATCTTAGATCAGTGCATAAATCTCGAAACCTTTCAACAACCTTCCGATCCAAGTATCATTAATCATCGGCCCAGTGAGAGAAAAGAAAACGAAACAAGCTATCATCTACCAACCAGTCAAGTACGTAGGCTACGCAAAAATCAAGAGTATCAAAAAATCATCCAAAGTGAAACGGAGTTCGGTGAATAGTAAGTTTCTGGTGCCTGGCTATGACGACGCGTGACGTCGTGCCTGTCATCCAGTGCCCGAACCTACCCGCATGGCGTTGCGACCCCCTGGAAGAGCAACCGGGTGGAACCCCATCCCGCCACGGTTCTATACATCTCGAGCATCGTTTAGGTCCACCGCGCGGCTGCAAACGGTAATTTAATTGACCGGGCCATAGCCAAGCAACAGGGCGTTCACTCGACGGCGAAATACCGAGAATGGGTTTATTTTTACGAAGAAAAGATAATTCAATTTCCCTTCAATCAGTGGAGACAGAAAAAATTTGAAATGACACAACGAAACCAGAAACGTTTTCCTGAATTGTTTTAGGTTAATTGAAATTTTAAGTGATTAGGTATGTTTAATTTTGTAGGGGAAACTAGACAATGGCTACCTGGCAGAAATGAACAACTTTCAGTCCTGCGCACCCATAGTGGTGCTGAGGGCTGGATTGAATGATCTCCATCCTGGGCGATTGCCCGCCATCTCCTTGACCTCAGGGCCTGCCTCTGCTGCGATATCTCGTTGGGTTCCAATCTCACGCTTGCTTCCAGATTTCGTTTCCGCCCCTGCATAGAGTGTGGCTGACCCATCTCCTCTTTCGCTCCTGACTTTCTATTGCTGTCGGCTTCTGGTGATATCGACGATGGAGTTTCACGTTTGAGATCCAATTGTAAGGCCACCCCGAATTATATACCGCAGGCATCTATTGATGAAGACCAGCACCCATTGAGTGTTCACCACTGATACATACCCCGTTTCACTGGCGTACAGCAGCACTGATTTCACGTTTGAGTTTGACTGTTATTCCATACATTTCGTAAACTCGCAAAAGCAACCCTCGTCTTGTTGATCAGTACACCTATGTCAATCTTGGAGCCGCCATTTGGCTACCAAGATATTGGAAGCTTTCAATATTATCCACTGCTTGCCCAGCTACCGTAAAGCAGGAAGGGTTGACCGTGTTTACATCTAACGATTTGGTCTTGTTGACTTTGATGATAAGATCTGCCGAGGAGCCATTGGCAAGATCATCGAGCTTGTTCTGCATATCAGAGCGCCGTTGATTTAGGAGAGCAACGTCATCAGCCAATTCAAAGTCATTTGGGTGCTCCATGGGCTCCTTTCAACAATGTTGTCCGGATATCTCTACCGCTTACCTCCTGCATAGGGAATCGCGCCACTTGGGCGGTGGCTTCTATATTCGTCTGCTTTCCACAGTCTGCGTATTCCGGACTTGCTGGGGGGAGCCTGCATTTCCGAATCTGTGCAGATACCACTTAAATCACCCATGGCCTGGCAGAAATTGTGTCAAGTGAAAATACACCTCACCATGGGACCTGCTCGTCCACTTGGACACGCTCGGTATAAACCTGTGTGTCTATCTACCCTTACTGGAGGAATCCCATTCCCTCTGTCACTTTAGCATAGACGATGTTTTGGCAATCCCCCTCGCGCCCATTCTTTATTTATTTATCCTCATCATCTGCCACCACTATTGCAGACTGGATGCCAGTACTGTCTTGAGCTGCTTACGCTTAATCGAGACTATTGCTGAGCTATTTGACATTATCTTTGACAATGCCATTATCGCCATGCTTGCCCTTTTGAAGGCATATTCTACGTGGCTTCCGAATTTCAGCTTATCGTCGATAATGACTCCCAATTGCTTCAGTGAGCACACTCGTGTACTCATCTGTGGTCTGTTGTTCGAACTTGCGGTTGTTTACCACCACCATCTTCGTTTTGTGGTGTGCCATCTGTCTCCACCTCATTCAGTCCTCCACTATGCCAATTGCGTCCGTTGCTGTCAGTTCCACTTCCTCTATTGACTCGCCGTATATCATCACCGGCAAAGCCGATCAGCTTTACGCCCGGTAGAAGTATGACCCTCAATACCACATCGTATGCCGCGTATCATAATACCGGGCCCTGGATGGAGCCCTGAGGTACCCCCGCGGTGATGTTGTAGCTCCTCTCGCCTTCCTAGGTGTCATAGATTAGCTTAGCACCCTATTCTGGAAGTAGCTCTCCAGTATCCGGCATGGCGCACTCGATGGCTGACGCTGCTGAATGCACTCTTTACATCTAGCGTGACGACAGCACAATAGCGGATTCCTGTTCCCTTCTTAAGGAGCGGTATCTCGGCTGTTTTTGTTACCACCGTCGATCGAACATTCCGAAAGCCGAATTGGTTATCCGAGAGGCCAGAGTCATCGGGTTTCTTGGTATAGACCATCAGCCTCGACAGAATGATCCATTCCAACAGTTTACCGGCGGTGCCCAGAAGACAGATGCCGACGGGTCGCCAGGTGACTTCCCGGGTTTGGACAGTAGAACCAAACTTTGCCTTTTTCACCTCTCCGGATATTCGCCTCTGTCTAGGCACACCTGCATGGTCATTCTGAACATGTTGGGGCTAGCCTCGATGGCCATCTTGATGGCTACTTTCGGGATACCTTGGGGGTTTTTCGGCCTTGCAGTCTCCGGTGAAGTCAAAACGACATATGTCTTCTATGCCCGACGTTTTGGTGGGCCATCTTTCTAACCCTAAAAATCCTCAAAGTATAGAATTACCAATCAATAGTATCCACGAGATTATCGGGATACCGTCTGGACCCGGAGTAATGTTCAACATGAGTGACTTCGCTATTACGATGAGCTCATCGTTCGTCACTGGGGCTACCACTTCTTTGTCGTGGCGCAGGAACAACGCTTCCACGATCTTCTGTTGTTGGATGTCCCACCGTCACCTCTGTCTTGTGGTGAGCCAGCTCCAGTTTCCTGGACCGCATCCACGCCTCCACAACCTTGATCGAGTGGTTGGTAGTCAACTTTACCTCCTCGATCGTTTCACCGTAGACTTCGAGCGTAATGTCGTCGGCAAATCCGACAATCACCACTCCCACTGGATACTCTAACCTCAACACCTCATCGTACATGACATTCCATAACACCGGACCCAGGATGGAACCTTGCGGGACTCCTGAGGTTATGTGAAAGCACTTCCGACCCACCTCCGTGTCGTAGACTAGTACACGATTCTGAAAGTAACTTCCGAGAATCTTGTACAGGTACTCCGGTATCCCCAGACGCAAGAGCGCATCGGCAATAGCAGACCAGCTGGCGCTATTAAACGCATTCCTTACATCCAGAGTCACTACCGCGCAAAAGCGGATTCCCCTCCTCTTAGGCTCGAATGCTTTCTCGGCGGTTTTTGTAACCGACAAGATAGCGTCTACGGTGGACCTCCCCTTCCGGAAGCCGTACTGGTTACTCGAAAGACCATTTTCGCCCTCGGTGAACCGCAACATTCTATTGAGGATGATCTTTTCGAGCACCTTCCCCGCCGTGTCAATCAAGCATATTGGTCTATATGCCGACGGGTCTCCGGGTGGTCCCCGCCTTTGGCAATAGTACCAGGCTCTGCCTCTTCCAAGCTTCTGGGAAAACTCCCTCGTCCAGGTATTTCTGCATAGCAGACCTGAACATCTCGGGAGCCTCTGCAATAGCTACTTTTAAGGCCAGGTTCGGAACTCCGTCTGGACCTGGGGCCTTACCTACGCTAAGGGACTTAGCTATCCCCGCAAGTTCCACATCGATGACCCTCTCCTCATCGCCAACTCCAGTCCCCGGCTGTCTTACGAAAGGAGGCCAAGGACTAGGATCATGACGCGGAAAAAGTCCTCCAATGATCCCCTCCAACATCTCTGGAGATTGCTCTGTAGGAGCCATCACACCTCTCGTCTTGGCCATAACGATCCTGTAGGCGTCACCCCACGGGTTCGTATTGGCACTCTGACAGAGACCCTCAAAGCATGCCTTTTTGCTTGCTCTTATCTCGGTCTTAAGCGCGGCTGTTGCAGCGGCGAACACCACCCGCCGTTCGTTTCGCTCTTCCTCTGGCGTCGGTCTACTGGGTTGGATCCGAGCCCGCGGTTGGAAAGAGGTCCCCGGCAAGGGTCGGGGAAGGTGGAGATCCTGCTGTCAGCAACCTTCTGGTGTAGCTGATAGGGTCTGGAGGGTAGTGATGCCCTTGTCTTCAGCAGGTCAGATCGGGTTGCACGTGGGCATCAATTCTTGATGTCTGCCAAGCAGTTGGGCGCGGGCGGGGTTGACCCTTCCAAGGGCAAATGGAGTGATGAGAACCACTCGGGAAACTGGCTAAAGCGCCAGCATGCTATCGTGATGGACTCTCCAAAGCGAGTCATCGATGTTCGTTGCTGCAGACTACGCAGCTAACCTTGAGGGTGCGATGTGCACTAGTCCTTCTCTGAAGCAATGCCTTCTTGGTGGTTCCGGAGAGACGAAGGGTTTGGCGACCATAGGAATGTGTTTTAGTGGGTCGAGAAGAGAGTAGTCCTGGCTTTTACTAGTATTGTAGAAGACGGCCCTAACCCCACACTATCTTAATCTTCCTGTTAGGGTGTTTGTTCAGCAGATTTTCCCCCTATGGTTTAGAAAAAAAAACGATCCTCTGCAGCATCTCTGGTGAGCGTTCCGGGGGTGCTGACGCTCCCTTCGTTTTAGCACCCTAAGGGGTCGTGTTGGCTGCCTGGCACAGATTCTCGAAGCATGCCCGCTTACTTGCCTTAATCTCTTTGTTCAGCGCCAGTTTAGCCGCCCTCACTTCGTTCCATTCTACCCTCATCGGTGCGAGCTCTTTGCATCCTCCTTCGTGCTCTTAACAGGTTGCGCGGAGCTCTGTGATTTCCGGACATCACCAGTATACCCATTTGCGTCCATTTCTGGGTAGCGATCGCCTTGGCATTGCGGCGTCATATGCACGGCTTATGGTTCCGACTAGATCATCGCTGGATGGATGTCGGTGTTACCCCCGTAATCAGTCGCTCCACAAATGCCGGCTTATCGAAGCGCGAGGTTAGCCATCCCCGATAACACAAGTTTACAAAATAAAACGAAAGTCGTGAACTTCTGTCAACGACCAAAATTTTTGAAGCACAATTTAGTGCTGATTTCGAAACCGACCTTCAAAAAATTTAAAGTAGAACAGTTTTTGAGATTTAGCTCAATATCGAGTTTTGCAACTTTTCAAAATATGTAATTCACTGAAATTCAAATATATTGCGTTTTGTTCAACCAATTTTAAATCTTTTTCCATAAATTAAAAGCTGAATACAATACCATTCGGTCATCTGAATACAGGTTTTGCATCAGATTGATGAAATTCAAGATATTGGCGAGTTTTAGGGACGATCTTCTTAAATTTTAGCAAAATTCCCTAATTTTTTTGAAGAAATGTATTTTTTTCAATAAGAAAAAACCAACTTAAAAATTCTTTCTCGACGTTTATTTGACATATCATATGTAGGCGAGTTACAGTAAAAAATTCAGCTCAATCGGAGCATTGATTACGGAGAATGAGGTGTGTGAAGTGAGCGACGTTGCTTAAAAATAGAACAAAAATCGATTTCAAATCATCAACCTTGTATGGAAAGTCGAAAAATTTTCCGCTCTACTGTAATTTTTTTCCTTCGCGTTTTCGAACTCAGGGCATGGTTCTACACCAAAAATGATCATCAGCTTACCGAGTTCAAAAATGCTGTAAACTAGTGTAATTATCGTTATAACGGTTGATGACCTTCGGTTGTGGCCGTCTTCCTCCATGTTCCACCCTGTATCGTACTGCCAGGTGATCACTGTGCGTGTACGCTCTCATAAAACCGAAATTGTTTAAATTAAGTTTCATGACGGTTCTAAGGGCATTCTTGAATCTATATTAGACCTGTTCACTTTGAAACTTTTTTTCTCCGATTCTCCGTGACACATCAAATTATCAATCTACATGTAAAACCTTCAGTCTTCAGTCCAAAATTGAGCCTAATTGATGAAGATTTAAAGGTGTATCAAATCGATTTTGTGTTTTTTTAGCCGTTTTCACAGAAATTTACTCAGAAATTCACAAAATTGCTCCGAAGAGATACCGTTAAGATATAGTTAGAACAATACTCTACAACTTTGCCGAAGACACTACGGTGTTTAAATAGCGTATTTCGAAGTTATTCAACAATTTTAGTTAAAAAATCACGAAAAAAACACGATATTTTTACGATTTTACATATAAAAGTCATATAATTTTACATTGTTTTAGGTGACTAAATTAATTAGCGATTACTCCTTTGTATAATGAACATTTCGTCCAAACATCGTTTTTGTGTAGGAATTCGTTTTCATTGACTAATTATCAAAAGTATGTCACGTTGATACTGAAAATCGCACAGAGTTACCAGCACGAATTAAAACAAAGTAACCCATGATTAAGACGTCATACCATCGTATCCTAATGTCTTTTGATTTAAATATCAGAAATGGTGCAGATGGTTAGGCTCGAGCTTGCGGATCAGATGGTCCCAGGTTCAAGCTCAAATACATGATAAACTTTTTTTCTTTTTCTTTGTAGCAGTTAGGATGATGAATCTGCCATGACTTACACGCAATCTCCCAAAGAATAATGATCGGGACCTACCAATTAAGCCCGTTCCAGGACTAGCTAGATATTTAGTTTATACTTGTTGACAATAAATCGTGTCGACGAGATCAGATGGGCGAAATATTGAGCATCTGTTTGATAGCTAAAACAATTCAATACGATGATGGAACTGCTTCTGGATGCAACATTTTACAGACAACTGTGGGTGGAGCTTACTTGTTATCTATCTACCCATAAATCAGCACAACTACACGATGAAGGGAAACTTCATTCTTACTACGCACTCTACGGTTCCGAAACAATGCTATGATGCCAAATTGCAATGAGATGCAGTGCGTAGTTTCATCAACTTATAGCAGGATCGAGACGCAAAAAACGCTATTTCAGGACTCGAACCTTGAATCATCGAATCCACAATCTCATGCTCACCCAACTGCACCAAATTTAAACTGATGCAGATGAGACAAAGAAGTGTAATGATGTTTAAATCATGGGTAACTTTGTTTAATTTTATGCTGGCAACTCTGTACAATTTTTAGTATCAACGTGACAAACTTTTGATAATTAGTCAATGAAAACGAATTTCTACACTAAAATGATGTATGGACGAAATGTTCGTAATACATAGGAGCAATAGCTCATAAAATTAGTCACCTAAAACAATGTAAAATTACGTGACTTTTACATGAAAAATCGTAAAAATATTATATTTTTTGGCGATTTTTTAACGAAAATTGTTGAATAACTTTGAAATACGCAATATAAACACCGTAGTGTCTTCGGCAGAGTTGTAGAGTATTGTTTTAACTATATTTAAACGGTATTTTCGGTACCTTTTTGGTGCAATTTTCTGGATATTGAAGTACATTTTCGTGAAAATGCTCGAAAAAACACAAAATCGATTTGATACACCTCTAAACCTTTATCAATTTGGCTCATTTTTGGACTGAAGCCTTGTTTTTGCATGTGGGTTGATAATTTGATGTGACACGGGTAGGTCAAAAAAGTGAACAGGTCTCTAATATATATATATATATATATATATATATATATATATATATATATATATATATATATATATATATATATATATATATATATATATATATATATATATATATATATATATATATATATATATATATATATATATATATATATATATATATATATATATATATATATAAACTATCAGTTACTCGTCCCGGAAGGGGTTTTTAAAAAAACGACTATTTCGTTTCACTGTTGAACTAAGACTGATTTTATTTTCTCATATTAATTATTACAAAGGCCTAACGTTCCCTGAGCTACCTAACAGACTTGCTAGCCTGGCATTCCTATCTGTTGTCGACTCACGGGTGTAACTTGACCTCGGTGCCGGTGCCGGTGCTGGTGCTGGTCCACGTGCGTTGTCTGCTGATGTGCAAGTTGATGATAATTGCGCGGGCTCGGCGTTAACTCCTCCCTCCTTAAGTTCGAGCCGTCTCGGATCGGTGTTTGATGGTTCCTGATGTCTTAGCCGCAAACAAGGGTTGATGCTCTTCACTAGTAGAATTATGACGATGAAGCAAGTTACCGTTGTCAGCGAAAATCCTCCGAACGTTGTCCAAAGTTTGAAGTGGAGACTGTCTTGTCGCAAATAAACGTGATCCAATTTCCGCCGGTTTTCGATGGCTGTATTTCCAATTATTGCGATGTCATGATGTTTGCTTAAGTTCCACTTAATTAAACTGCCTTGAAATGCTCCGTGTAGCACTTCTGTGTTGATAAGGGTGGTTTCCAAGTTCCGAAATGTTTGATTATTGAAGCTAACTGTGCAATTTTGGAATCTGATGATGAAATTTCCGGTGATGACTCTATCGGTTGGTCCGCAATTAGTTTGTAATGTATGGTTTATGGCATTCGAGATAATGATGGTATTCTCGTTTGCCAACTGCTGTGTTGTTTCATTCTTTGGAATTGAGTTGCAACTTGACTGCTTTCCAAGTATGATCGGTTGGATGCAATCGTCCTTAAACTCTTTGATATTTGATGATTTTTGTACAAAGTCTCCAGGTTTATCCGTAGTGAACAATTTTGTACCGTGTCGGATGACATAGTTTGGGTGTGCTTCGATGATTTGATTGTTGACGATGAGCGGGAAGATCCTGATTATGGTCGATGTGGTTTCCTCAAGCTGTGGGACTTGTAAAATATACAGCAAGTCTCCGTTTTTCACCGCAATTTTTGGGGTGACGAATTGTAATGCTTCGTCAGGAAAATTGATAGTTACTCCTTGGTCTTGGAGCGTAGATTTGATGACGTTTATCTCTCGCGTAGACAGTATCTTGTGATTTGCGATGGATATTCTCGTAAGGGTGATCGCCTCTTGTATGTTGTCCAGTAATTCATTGATGACGTCGATATTCAGCATCGTGGTGATTGCATCTGTTGTGTCCATGCTGGCCTTGTTTACGTTGATCGAATTTACTATATTATTAACTGTTTGTGTCAGCTGGGTAATCCTATTATTAATGTTGTCGTTTATCCTGTATTGATGATTATTTTGGTTGATAAGGTCGTTCATTGTGGAGTTGATGAGTTGGAGGTCCTGAGCGTCCGGCGTTCCTGCGATCCATTTCCATGCGGTGCCAAGGGAATCCCATCTTCGATGTCGACGTGATTGCTGAGGTTTCAGCCCGTAGAGAGTCGAATAGAGCTTTTTTATCCTGAACTTTATGACCTCGTGTAATGGGTTAGTAGGTGTTAATTTGTTATAAAATGAGTTTGTTAGACTTTCAATGGTTTCTTCTATTGTGCCTAAATTAACTGGATGTATTATTTTTATGGATCCTGTTTGAATTTTGCAATCATTTATTTTGATTTGAACAATAGGATTGTTTAAAGTGTTTATGATGTGTAGTAGCGGCTCGCATGATGTCATAAAAAACGCGGTGAATAACATGAATGTAAGACGTAACATCTGTGAAATTAAGGCTAATGTTAGTTGTGTTATATTCCTCTTAACTCTATGGAAAATTAAATATTGATCGTGTTTCGTTATAAATTGATTTCATTGGTTGAACAACGTTACAATAATCGAAGAAATAAATGTTTTGCACTGAGTTACACGTTTACGCTAATAAATTGAAATGACACAATTTGCGAAAGTGTTCTGAATATTTATAAAATATGTTTGTTCTTCTTTTTCTTGCAAAACTTGAAAATGGTAGAGGGTGCATCCTCCCTCCTTAAAGTGCCGAAAATCCTCTTTCGGTTAATCATTTTGTTATTACTGTTGAATTTGGGGAATTTTTCTTTCTTTTCCATTTTCCCTAAAGGAAGATAGGAGAACGTATTAGCATATTATAAATCAATCATGTAAAAGTGAGAGAGACCTGTTCTATTTCCTAACGCGGCGCAATTTGTCTTTATGCAATTTGCGTCTTGCACCATCTACATAGGTTTGATGGCGATCTGTGTCTACTACCACGTTTTCGAACAAATCTCTCGTTTTTTGTTTGATTCCTTGCCGTCTGTTTAACACATCCTGACCAGAATCAAGAGGAGGTGGATCCTCTCTTCGTTTATTGTGCCACTCTAGCTGTTTCTGTTGGCATAACTTTGCTCGTAGAGCGACCTCGTCGAAAAGTTGATCTCTGGCTTCAATTATTTTTTCCATGTCGAGAGGCCTTTCTTCTCCATCCTTACAGGCTCTAAAAATCTCTCTGGGTTTTAATTTCGTTGAAGAATGGATAGCATTGTTGTACATGGTGCATGCCAAAAGATACTTTTCTTTTTGACAAACGTTTTGGAACCTATCACGATTACAACGAAATATCTCACTCAATGTGGAGTGAAACCGCTCTACCGTGCCATTGCTTTCGCTATGGTTGGCAGGGGTGAAAAATTGTTGGATATTTAGTTCGCAAAGAAGACTTCTTATTTCTATAGATTTTATCGCTGGTTCGTTATCTGAAATAAGTAGTTTGGGAAATCCGTGTATTGAAAAATATTTGATCAAACCTTTCTTTACATGGGGTATTGATCTAGACTTAATAGCTATGAGAGAAGCATACTTTGAGAATTTATCTACAAACGATAAGAAGATATTCGGTTGCGCTATGAAAATGTCGGTATGTACGATTTCCATAGGGGCTTTCGGCAACGGAGTTTCGCCAAATTTAATTTTATATGGTTTCCTTTCATATTTGTTACGGTTGCATGTGTCACACATAATGACGAATTGTCTTATTTTCCTCTTCAAATTGGGGAAATAATACCTTCTTAAAATTTCGTCATAATTTTCGTTAATTCCACGATGAGAGCATTCGTGGGTTTGCTCAATGAGCAAATCCTGTTCTTCATCGGCCGTAATGTCGATCAGCTGTTTTTGTGAAATTTTCACTTTAAAATTTTTGTGTTGGCTGAAATAGTTACGGTACACAACCTGAAGGGTTGGTATAACTTTTTCGGGACACATGATGCAATTGACTCTTTTCGGATTAGTGTATTCTTTCAAGATTCCGATAAGTGTGGGTACTCCAAAAATAAGTTTGGTGATAACCCGTCGGTAGACTCTTGGGAATATTTCTTGAAATGTTTCACTATCCGTTTCTCCAATTTTCAAAATGATTTGGTTTGAAAAGTGGTTTATAGGTTGCTCCGTGCATGGAATGTAATCAGTAACATCTGAATCGGCAGAATGTACTGAAGAATCATCTGATGTGTCATCAGTAGGTTCCTCAGGAGCTTCCTCATTGACATTGATTTCAGAGTTTCCCACTGGAATTCTAGACAAAGCGTCGGCGACGACGTTTTGCTTTCCAGGTTTGTAAACAGGAGTGAAATTATACTCTGATAATCTCAATCTCCATTTAACTAATTTGGAATTCGGGGTTTTCAAATTTAGAGCGTACGTTAGCGGTTGATGATCCGTGTATAACGTGAATTTTCTCCCAAAAAGGTATGGCCTGAAGTGCCTAGTGGCCCAATCAATAGCCAAAAGCTCCTTTTCGATAGCTGAGTAGTTTTCCTCGGACTTCGTAAGGGTACGGGAAGCATAGGCGACTGGCCTATCCTTACCAATTGTTCCTTGTGACAGGACGGCACCAATTGCAAAATTGCTTGCGTCTGTTGTCAGGATAAAAGGTAGAGAAAAGTCTGGATACTGTAGCACGTCGCTACAAGTAAGCAGGTTTTTGCATGTTTCAAAAGTTTTCAGAAATTGTGGAGTGTGTTCGACGTTTTCTCCATTTCTGAGCTGGGCTGTAAGAGGTTTCGTTATCTTAGCGAAATCTCTTATAAATCTTCTGTAATATCCCAAAAGACCCAGGAAGCCTTTAAGCTCTTTCTGGTTTTTGGGTATTGGCCATTTTTTAATTACATCAATCTTTTCCGGATTAGGCCTTACGCCTTCATCCGTTACGATATGGCCTAAGAAAGCGACTTCCTTTTTCAGGAATTCGCTTTTGTCAAGCTGCACCTTGAGGTTAACTTTCTCCAAGGCCTGAAGGACTTTGGACAAGTTTACCAGGTGTTCCTGCAAAGACGATGAAAAAATGATAATGTCGTCCATGTAAACAAGACAACATTTACCAATCAAATCTCTCAAGACATGGTCCATCACCCTTTGAAAGGTTGCTGGAGCATTCTTCAATCCAAATGGCATCCTCACGAATTCATATAATCCGTGATCCACTGAAAAAGCGGTCTTCGGGATGTCTTCTGGATGTACCTCTATCTGGTGGAAGCCAGATGCAAGGTCGAGAGTCGTAAAATATTGACAACGCCCAAGTTTGTCAAGGATTTCAGTGATGTTCGGTATAGGATACCGATCATCAATAGTTTTCAGGTTTAATTTCCTGTAATCGATAACCAGGCGCCACTTCCTTTGTCCCGAAGCATCTACTTTCTTAGGGACGATCCATATGGGTGATACCCAAGGAGAAGTGCTGGGTCTGATTATCCCTTGTTGGAGCATTCCAGATATCTGTTTTTGCACCTCTTCTTTGTGGCAAAAAGGATACCTGTAGCTCTTTGTGTAGCACGGAAGATCGTCAGTAGTTTTAATTCGGTGCTTTATTGCATCCGAGAAGCTTAGGTTAGCTCCTTCTTGGAAAAATGTATTTTCGTGCTTAGCTAGCACTTTAATAAGACCATTCCGTTCTTCCTGATTAAGATGAAGCAATCTTAATTGTTTACTGAACTTAGTGCTCAGCTTGTTTGTGGTTACAGGTGGGGCAATTTCCTCAAAATTACAAATATCTAGTGGTATACTGTCAAGATCTAATGAAACTATACCGGGTTTTTGATCAAGATTCATTAGAGGGATTATCGCTTGATTATTTTCAGCGCGATAAACTCCGGATGGTATGATGATGTTTGGGGAGACTTCTGTATCTCGTTCGATATAAAAATCACCATTCTCAAAAGGGGTTGTTATTGGTTTATGTAATAAAGATTCTTGAAAACTACACTCTGTCATTTTCGGGAACTTTTTAAGCATTTGTATTTCATTGTCATCGATAAATAAAGAATTATTTGCGGTGTTGATGATGGCATTTAGGTTGCGTAAAGTTTCATATCCTATAAGTCCGTCGAAAAAATTATGAAAACGGAAAAGAAAAAAACGTTTGCTTTGGAAGAGCATAGTTTCTTATGATACTTTCAAATGGATTCCATTCGATGTACCCGTCGACATCAAATGTACCCTTGATGTTTCTAACTTGATGTTGGAAACATTTAATGTGTTTTGGTTCAATTAAGTTGGGCGAGATATAATTTTTGTTCGCACCAGTGTCAATGAGAAGACGAATTTTCCCAAGACTGGTGTCGAGCTCTAAATAAGGAAGGAAATTGTTAATCACGTCGGGGGGTTTCGTTCTAAGTCTGGAGAAAAATTTGCGTCATGTTCATGATTGGCTAATTCTTCTTGTTGAAAGTTATAGCTTTGACCAGGCTCGTATTCTGCTTCCTCTTCGTATGCAAGATTGTATTGCGATGAAGTGGGTGGTTGCCCTTCTTCATCAATATACTGTTCGTGCACGTTGATATGCCCGGGCCTAAAGGGCGGCCTTAGTCCAGTATGCGATTTTGGTTCCTGTTTGATCGCTAAGCCTTGGTTGGGGACAAACGGTCTTGCTAATCGCTGATTGTGTGGAAAAAAGGGCCTCGGTTGTGCCGGCGGCACATACGTAGGCTGCCTATTATGAGTAGCAACGGGGGCTTTAATTGTTTTAAAAACATTCATTGGTTGTTTTATAATCTTTTCGCGTCTCCTGTGTATCGCCGCTTCGTGCTCGGAAGCAACGAGGTACGCATCAGCGAGAGATTTGGGACGGGTGGATCTAGTTAGATCCGATGTCGCGTCGTGCAACCCGTCAACGAACGCATTAACTATAAGGGTCTCATACGTACCCATTATGGCCTTTGCTTCGTTTGGCGTGTTGTTGGTAATTAAAATTTTGGCATTGATTTCTGCCAGTAGTGACTTCGTTGTTTGATAAAATTCTGTCACTGTTTGTCCGCCTTGTTTTAAGGTTGTCATTTTCGACACTAAAGTAGATAAGCTGGACTTATCTCCGAAATACTCTATTAGTGTATTCTTTATTGAGTCCCACTCCAAAGGGGTGTGACTCGCGGAGAGGGCATCGCTTGCTTTCTCCTTGATTTTATCTCTAATTATGCCCGTCCAAATGGGCAGAATTTGAGGAATATCCTGTGGCGGCATAAATTTTTTTGATTCTGTTAATTTTTCTTCCACGGAGTCGATCCACCGTGGCAGATCACGTGGGTTTCCGCTAAATTCCGGGACCATTCTAATTAGGTCCGGAATCTTTGGAAATGCCGGAGCCAACTGCACGGATGGTGCGGGGGCTGTTGGCTGAGCAGGAGCTGCAGCCTGAAGGGCTTGTAGTAGCTCATTCGTGCGCTCTGCTCTAACATTCTGATCTTCTACAATTCGTAGGAGATTATCTATCTGCTCCTGCAAGTCGGAGACGGTAGATTGTCTTGTCGGCATTATTTCTTCTCACACTGCACTGCACAAATAGGAGTCACTTAAAAAAATATTCACTTTACTATTCAACTAAATAATGTTCACTTTTTCAAATAATATGGATTAAATTAAACTTAAGCTATGACTAACCTTTGACCACCGATGATCGTGTTCCTCGATTCCGATGATCTGGGAGGGTTCGTCTCGCCGGGATCCAGTCCTGTGGGTCAATGCTGTTCCTCCTGATGTTCCCTCAGGATGCGCTTGCCGATGAAAACACTCACACTTAACTTGTCGATTTTCACACAAGCCGCTAATTTTCCTTTAGCGGTGGCTTACACTCGAAACACGCGCTTATCACTGAACTGAATCCTACCGGCTGCGCCAACTATCAGTTACTCGTCCCGGAAGGGGTTTTTAAAAAAACGACTATTTCGTTTCACTGTTGAACTAAGACTGATTTTATTTTCTCATATTAATTATTACAAAGGCCTAACGTTCCCTGAGCTACCTAACAGACTTGCTAGCCTGGCATTCCTATCTGTTGTCGACTCACGGGTGTAACTTGACCTCGGTGCCGGTGTCGGTGCTGGTGCTGGTCCACGTGCGTTGTCTGCTGATGTGCAAGTTGATGATAATTGCGCGGGCTCGGCGTTAACTTATATATATATATATATATATATATATATATATATATATATATATATATATATATATATAGTAATATAGTAATAGTAATATATATATATATATATATATATATATATATATATATATATATATATATATATATATATATATATATATATATATATATATATATATAAATATATATATATATATATATATATATATATATATATATATATATATATATATATATATATATATATATATATATATTACTCGGGAATGTGACATGCGGTGATGTTGAAACAAAGATAATCTCTGTATCTCCACGGGCGGCTGTCACAGAAAGTAGTTGTTGCAAGTGGGAAGGGAACAATACTTATGATCTTGATCTATGTCGTCTCTTTTTGAATCAAAAATTAATTACATCTGTGCCGAATATTTAGCCCGCTTGTCTGTGCCTCAGTTCTCGTGTTCAACCCCTTGTTTCCACAATTTCAACAACTGTATTAAAGTTCACTTTGAGTGAATGATTACCCGGCTACTAACCCGGCTAGGTAATGGAGATTGTGCCGAAGCTCTCTTCATTGAATCTCTCTATACGACACCAATGAGGCAAACTTTCAGAATCCTGTGTATACGGTTACGATTCGTTTTTTCCTGCTTTCACCGAGCCTTTCTCTCATGCATAATAGAACAACTTGAGACCAATCCCCGTTCATCCCAACCAAGCCAAGCGGCAGCCGATCGATTTTCCAGCCCAACAGTTTCCGACTGTTGGCTGAGTAAAAGCTTGCCCAGAACTTGTTGAAACCATTCGACGTAGGTATAGGTACGTGTTGGTAGCACACTATGGAAGAGTTTCCTCCTCGTAACAAACAAGCTTCTCACTCCGGCTGATTCGGTTCACCTGTCACTGGCAGCTCTCGTGTGCACCCATATGAGTAACTTTTAGGTTTTCCTCATGCCAACATGCCAACTGAAACTTGGCCTGCTTCTGAGGAGAGCTGTATACGTTAATTTCACCTCAACGTTTCAACTAGTCTTGAGTGAATATGGATTTGAACCTAACCAATTTCGGCGTGGATGCAGCTTTACCGACCGACTTTAGGAAAGCATCGCATATAATGTGGTACTGGATAACTGTAAGTATTTACCCCGAGTGGTACGACATCAGCCGACATGAAGTCAATTCTTCCGAAGCGACAATCGTTCATGATGGGCATTCATCCCATCGCGCCATGCAACTAGCGAGCATTGGCCTCTAACTATCTATGAATTAATCGTAATGGCTTGGACGTTTGTGGCCACTCTGCTTCGATGGGTTATCGATTAGCGCTACCTGGGGGAAATTTATCCGTGAGTTTTAATCAAATTATCTGACATAGGTACACGATGTGCGCAATAGGGTGAGTCAAATCCAGATGGTTTTTACATTTTAGCCACAGTAGAAGTTTGTATAGCCCAAACGTATTGGTGAAGTAAAAGCCTTAAGGTCTACAAGTATTATAATGTGATGTTGTTACCTAACTGATGAGGTTCTTGGCGTATGGTTCTGTAAACGTGTTCTAGGTCATCCAGAACTTTTCTTTTCTAGAAGAAAAGTAAAGGCATGAATCTACTAGCGTAATTAAATAATTGCTTTTACATTACTTATACGGTGTAACATCATACAGATTTATGGAGCACGGTTCTATAGAGGTTCTATTTTCAAAGATGATCTAAGAAAATCGAGGTCTTTCGCGTGTAAAGATTACACCGTTCAACACTAAATTTTGTTATGGGATGAGAAAAAAAAGAACAGGGGTTTGGGACCCTAGAAGTGCCATAGTGAAAGAATTTTTGGAAAATCTTGGACCGGGCCTTCACAGCTTATGACCGAAGTTTGTATGGAGAACTAGGGGTGCTCAATTGATATGTGCATTAGAACGCGCTGTGCATATAATTAGGCGTTAGACAATAACGAAACAAACAGAAATACCGAAAACGCCTAAATATATGCACGGCATCTACTATTGCGCATATCAATTGAACACCCCAAGTTTTCCATACAAACTTCGGTCATAAACTGTCCGGTCCAATATTTTTCAAAAATTCTTTCACTATGACATTTCTAGGGTCCCAAACCCCTGTTCTTGTTTTTCTCATCCCATAACACCAAATTTTGTAAAATTTTGTCGAGCACTGTTATAGATCAATAAGCATAATTAATGGACTATTGTTGCATTACTGATTACGGTGCAACACCCTACAGGTCCAGGGAAGACAGTTCTGTAAAGCCTTGATTTCCAAGGATGCTCTAGGTCTTCTAAGTACTCTTGCTAATATAGGCCTTAACAAACAACTATCGACGGTAACACAACGCTTGTGATGTATGTAATAAGCGTTATTTCCCAATCACAGATTATCTCTGCATGATATGCTAGCTTTAGGATTGAGTCTTCAAACATTTGCTTTATGGTAAGCAATTAAACCGCAATTCTAGATGTAGTATTGCAACAATGCATGTGGAGTTTTCGGGCAAGAGATTTTTTGGGCGAAAGAAATTCGAGCGTTTGTCATTCAGGTATTTGGAATTCGGACGAATGACATTCGAGTTTTGTTTCCAAAGCATCTCACTTTTTGAGTATAATGAGGTACTGGTTGAGTATGTATAATCGAAAAAACTAACTTATAAATCAGCAACATTTATTTTTCGTAGAGACCAAGCCCAAACAGAAATTATCCAATCATCTCTCTTATGGATTCTTTAAAAATGCGAGAACTCAATGCGAGTGAGTCCGAAGTTGACCAAAGTCCATAGCTATCACAGTCACAGTTGACAACCGGAAAACCTGAAGGATGTTGCACCGCATCAGTAATGAAACAACAATTCATTGATTACTTAGAGATCCAAAGGGCTTTATTCACGGAAGTTCTTGGAAAACCTAGAACATCTTTAGGAATTATTTAACTACTTAACAACTCTCCATGGACGTGTAGGATGTTGCACAGCATTGGTAATATAAAAGAAAATCCATAGATTGCCTTTGTAGATCTTAAGGCCTCAACTCGCGGAAGTTCTTGGATGACTTAGAATATCTTTGGAGATTCGTTCTCTTCAGCTCAATGCTCCATAGTTTTGTATGATCTTGAACCGTATAAGTAATGTAAGAACAATCCATTGATTACTCTTGTAGATCTTAAGGCCTTTACTCGTGGAAGTTCTTGGAGGTCCTAGATCATCTTTGGAAATTATTTCTATACAGAACTATGATCACTGGACCTGTAGGACGCTACATTGTATCAGTAATGTGACAACAAGCCATTGATAATGCTTGTAGATCTTCAGGTCTACAAGGGTCTACAGGGGTAACAGACAGGCGCGGAACAGGCAGAACTCATTCTTCCGGATGAAGAAGCGCCAGCAGGAAGAACGAGATCGCGAAGCGATGGAAGAGCTGTACCGCGCTAAGGACACACGAAACTTCTACGAGAAGCTGAACCGCTCGCGCAGAGGCTTTGTGCCACAAGCCGACATGTGCCGAGATAATCACGGGAATATTCTCACGAGCGAGCAAGAGGTGGTCGAGAGGTGGCGGCAGCATTACGATAAGCACCTTAATGGCGACGTTGCAAGTACCGAAGGTGGCGTGGTTACAGATCTTGGAGTATGTGCACAGGACGAAAGACTTCCGGTCCCTGACCTCCAAGAAATTGAGGAGGAGGTTGGCCGGTTGAAAAACAACAAAGCCGCGGGAGCAGATCAACTACCAAGCGAGCTTCTAAAATACGGTGGAGAAGCACTGATGAGAGCACTACACAGGGTTATTACCAAGATTCGGGAGGAGGAAGTATTACCGGAGGAATGGATGGAAGGTATCGTGTGTCCCATCTATAAAAAGGGCGACAAGTTGGATTGCGGGAACTACCGCGCAATCACACTACTGAGCGCTGCCTACAAGATACTCTCTCAAATTTTATACCGCCGACTATCACCGATTGCAAGAGAGTTCGTGGGGCAATATCAGGCTGGATTTATGGGTGAACGCGCTACAACGGACCAGATGTTCGCCATCCGCCAGGTGTTGCAGAAATGCCGCGAATACAGCGTGCCCACACATCACTTGTTCATCGATTTCAAATCGGCGTATGATACAATCAATCGAGAACAGCTATGGCAGATTATGCACGAATACGGATTCCCGGATAAACTGATACGATTGATCAAGGCCACGATGGATCGAGTGATGTGCGTAGTTCGAGTATCAGGGACACTCTCGAGTCCCTTCGAATCTCGCAGAGGGTTACGGTAAGGTGATGGTCTTTCGTGCTTGCTGTTCAACATTACTTTAGAGGGTGTAATAAGGAGAGCGGGGATAAACACGAGTGGAACAATTTTCACGAAGTCCGTTCAGCTGCTTGGTTTTGCCGATGATATTGATATTATTGCTCGTAAATTTGACACGATGGCGAAAACGTACATCCGACTAAAGAGTAAAGCCAGGCAAATCGGATTAGTCATTAATGTGTCGAAGACAAAGTACATGATGGCAAAGGGTTCCACGGAGGAATCTCCGCGCCCGTCACCCCGAATTTATATCGACGGTGATGAAATCGAGGCGGTTGAAGAATTCGTGTACTTGGACTCACTGGTGACCGCCGACAACGACCCCAGCAGAGATATTCAGAGGCGCATTGTGGCAGGAAATTTGTCTTACTTTGGACTCCGCAGAACTCTACGATCGAATAAAGTTCGCCGTAACACGAAGTTAACCATCTACAAAACGCTGATTAGACCGGTCGTCCTCTATGGGCACGAAACATGGACCCTACGTGCAGAGGACCAACGCGCTCTTGGAGTTTTCGAACGGAAGGTGTTGCGTACTATCTACGGCGGAGTACAGATGGAAGACGGGTCTTGGAGAAGGCGAATGAACCACGAGCTGCATCAGCTGCTAACAGAACCAACCATCGTCCATACCACGAAAATCGGCGGGTCACGTCATCAGGATGTCGAATAGTAACCATACTAAAATGGTTCTCGAGAGTCATCCGACCGGTACAAGAAGACGTGGAGCGCAGCGAGCTAGGTGGGTCGACCAAGTGGAGCACAATCTGCGGACCCAACGCAGAGTGCGGAACTAGAGACAAACAGTCATGGACCGAGTGGAATGGAGGCGACTACTATGTACAGCAGAGGCCACATCGGCCTTAGCCTGATCGGTAAGGTAAGTATCTCTGAGATGTTACAACGCATCGGTAGGAGCAAGAAACCATTAGTTATGTTTGTAGATCTTCAGGCGTTTACTCGCGGAAGTTCTTGGAGATCTACATTGGAGGTCATGCTTGAAAATTATTTATTTACGGAACAATGATCCGTAGAGCTGTAGGATGCTGCACAGTATAAGTAATGTAACAAAAATCAATCGATTACTCTCGTAGATAATAAAGCCTTCAGTCGCGAAAGTTCTTGGGTGTCCTGGAACATCTTTCTCTTCACCACCTTGCTCCACGGGCCTATGAGGCCTCCTTGATCCTCCGCTTCGTCCGTCTAAACAGTCCTTAACAACCCAAAATATCCTCTGCGATCTTCCTTGGAAACAGTATGCACTCTACCCATCCCTTGTCCACGTCCCCACTAACCCCTAGATTCAACCCTTACTACTACCCCCTCCCTTTCCTTATTAACTTTAAAACAATCCTCGGATATCTGAAAGTAAGGACATTTGAAATATTTTCAGATTTCCCTGTTTTTGTTTTACACGGGTTCCCGAATTCGTACTGTATTTTTTACACCGTTTCTCATATTAACATGTTTTTTTACATGGATTCGCGATTTAACAAGGTTTTTTACACGGTACGTATCCCCAGTGTAAAAAAAGACTTTAGCGAACATTTCTTTTTTGGTTTTTATGCAAAACGATAAATTTTCGTTGAGGCGAAACTGGATTAATTTTCTCACTTTTTGGTTTTTCACCTTTTATATAAAAAAATGTAGAGTACGGATCAAGGTATCTGTGCCTTCAATTGATAAATATGCGTAAATCTCATGTTTCTCGAAGAATTTTGGAATTTTGTAAGATGAAGGTTTACACTGCTTTCCATTATTTTTTATTAAAATCTCAAGATTCATAAATTTTGAGCTGTGCCCGTGTTGAAGAAAACCGACGATGTGTTGTTACTGGCTTGATAACACTCCAGGCTTTTAAAAATGTACATTGAGATTGATAAGCCTACCCAAGGCTCTCGCTTTTAGTTCTTTGTACTAGTTGGATTGCTCCAGTTAATCGCGAAGCAGAAACCACGAATTGTATGGGCATACACACATGAAGTCACCCTAATAGACCAACAACCATGCATGTACGGCATCCGGGAGTACTGAATAATTGAATAACAACACAATTATTAGGGTCAATTTCTCTACTAGTGGTGTGATGTAAAGAGTGGTTGTGTCGTCAGCACTATGTAGATTATTTAATTATTTGTATTTTTCAGTTAAGTCTTGTTGTCTTGTTCATGTGAAGGACTTTTTTGCTGTTTTGCTCGTTGCAAGTTTCATAACACCGTTCAACACTAAATTTTGTTATGGGATGAGAAAAAAACCCTAATCAATCCACCTAGCGGTGATGGCGCCTTTCTCGTGCCTTCGAAACCTCATTTCAATAAAACTCAAGCGAAATGTTTATGTATATCGCACTTTCATACAATTAACAGAAATCCATTTCATCATACCAGAAATCATATCGTTTATCTGGCTTTCGATGTATGAGCCTTAAACTCTTAAGAAAAAGACGCTATCTTGAATTTGAAGCCGCCATTTAAGATTAAAGATTGTCATCTTGGATGTTCTGGTCGCAATTTTTGGAATCCAGACATCATCCCCATACCAAATATACCAATAATGCATTGTTTCAGGCCCTAAAACTCAATTAAACAGGCGCGATATTGAATTCGGAGCCGCCATCTTAAATTTTAGATCGACATTTTGGATATCCTGATCGCCATTTTTGACTCTGGAAGTCTTCCCCATACCAAATATGATATAATAACCAGTCATCAGGTTATCAGGAAAGCCATTATTTGTTGTATCACATGCATGAGTTTGGTACTCTTTCATATTTGGCCACACCCGTCGAGACCCCGGAACCGGTTCCGGACAACTACCGGTTCAGATATGGTCTGATTCTGTTTTCCTGCTTACCGTTCGTAAGATTGTCGAAAATGCCTCTGTTTGATGTGTCGCACGCATCGGTTTGGTACTCGTTTATATTTGGCTACATCCGGCGGAACATCCAGAACCGGTTCGGGAACACTACCGGTTCAGATATGGTCTGATACTGTTTTCCTGCTTACCGTTCATCAGGTTATCGGAAATGCCGTTGTTTGATGTGTCGCATGCTTGGGTTTGGTACTCTTTTATATTTGGCCACTTCCAGTGGGACATCCGGAACCGGTTCCGGAACACTACCGGTTCAGATGTAGTCTGATACTGTTTTCCTGCTAACCGTTCATCGGATTATCGAAAAAGCCGCTGTTTGATGTGTCGCATGCATGAGTAATGTTCAATTTGATATTTGGCCACTTCCGGCGGGACACCCAGAACCGGTTCCGGAACACTACCGGTTCAGATATGGTCTGAGACTATTTTCCTGCTTACCGTTCATCAGATAATCGTAAATGCCGTGGTTTGATGGGTCGCATGCATGGGTTTGATGCATTTTCATGTCTGGCCCCTTTTAGGGGTACCGGTTCCGGAGCACCTAAATGGCCATAACTCCGGAACGGCTGGACCGATCCGAACCATTTTCAATAGGAAACAATGGGACCAGATGCCGCGTCGAATGAGCCATCAATCGTTAAAATCGGTTGATATTTACTATCTAAAAGTGAGGTGACCTTTTTTTGTACACATACACACACACATACATACACACACACACACATACACACACACAGACATCATCTCAACTCGTCGAGCTGAGTCGATTGGTATATGAAACTTGCCCCTCTGGGGGCTCTATCGAAATTTTATTTTTGGAGTGAACATAGAGCCTTTCGGTACACCTTGGTGTACGAGAAAGGCAAAAAGGGGTTTGGAACCCTATAAATGTCATAGTGAAAGAATATTTGTAAAATATTAAACCGGGCCTTCACAGTTCAAAATCGAAGTTTGTATGGAGAACTTGGGGTGTTCAATTGATATGTGCATTAGAACGCGCTGTGCATATATTTAGGCGTTAGACAAGAACGAAACTAACCCAAATACCGAAAACGCCTAAAAATATTTTTTTTTTTGCGTTTATTATAGAGGTTTTAAACCAGAGGGGTTCATTCGCCTCTTAGTAAATAATTATAACAACTATTACAATAGTTCAAATAAACTACTTTTCCTTACAAACCTTAACAGTTTGGTTTCTTCTGATTTAGAATTACTAAGTGCGATTTGAATGTTGCTGTTGATGCCAATCTTGTTACGTAGGTCATCGTATTTCTTACAACTAGTGATTAGGTGTTCAACGGATAGTTCAACTTTACAAACTTCACACGTTTTGGATTGATGTCGATCGAATAGGTGCTTCTTGGTGAGTTTGGTATGTCCAATTCTGCAACGCGTTAGAACTTTCTGCTCTTGACGGTCTCGACGATCATTCCACTGTCCAATTGCTGGCTTGATTTTTTGAAGCAAAGTCGGTCGATGGTCATTCCAAATTTGTTGGAATTTCTCGCACACTCGTTTGGAGATCCACTTGATCACGTCGTCGGCAGGTACATATTCGTGTAGTAATGGGGCAGCTCGCCCCCTTTCAGCGGCTTGATCTGCTGCTTCGTTCCCGGGTATCCCTGAGTGTCCTGGAACCCAGCAGATGGTAATGTTCTTGTGGCTTGCAGATACTAGAACAGCTTGTATGAACGGGTGCTTTGTATCCCTTTTTTCTATAGCAGATATGCAGCTAGCTGAGTCGCTGAAAATCACGGTGGGATTATCGTCAGCGCTTTGGACTGCTTTGACAAGCGCTGTTGCTTCTGCGGAATAAACGCTGCATTGAGCTGGTATACTCCCTTCTATCAGAAAATCTCGACTGATCACTGCTAGACCTACCGCGTAGCCGGATTTTGAACCGTCGGTGAATATTTGACTGTATTCTTTGTACTTTTGACATTGGAGATCCTAAAAATATGCACGGAACGTTCTAATGCACATATCAATTGAACAAGATGGGTTTTGTTACCCGGCGCCAAACCACCCTTCAGGGAATTACATACATTTAGGCGTTTTCCGCATATGAGGGAAATTAAAGGAATCCGATCGTCCTGCGATTTCTATATTTTCGAATAGAATCCTGGCAATAATTCAGGATGGCTTTCGAGGATATTTTCTACGAATCCAGCAGGATCGTGCTGCTTTAGACCTGATTTATACCTCGTCGACTTGTTCGACAAAATATGCATGGAAAATGTCGAAGTCGCTTATTGTTCCACAATATTCGATCTTTCATCCACTTAAACGCAAAGGGTGATGGGGTGTGAGGATGTAATGTCCTGCCGATGTTCAAGGATCATTTTTGAGGTCCTTTTGGATCAATCCTGGTGATTGGACTTCTTCCCATTTAATTTTATTACGATTTGTTTGAGGTAAAAAGTCGAAATAATTGATTATTCCTCAATATTCGACTTTTCATCCACTTAAACGCAAAGGGTGATGGGGTGTGAGGATGTAATGTCCTGTCGATGTTCAAGGATCATTTTTGAGGTCCTTTTGGATCAATCCTGGTGATTGGACTTCTTACCATTTAATTTTATTACGATTTGTTTGAGGTAAAAAGTCGAAATAATTGATTATTCCTCAATATTCTACTTTTGATCCACTTAAACGCAAAGGGTGATGGGGTGTGAGGATTTAATGTCCTTTCGATGTTCAAGGATCATTTTTGAGGTCCTTTTGGATCAATCCTGGTGATTGGACTTCTTCATTTAATTTTATTGCGATTTGTTTGAGGTAAAACGTCGAAATAATTGATTATTCCTCAATATTCGACTTTTCATCCACTTAAACGCAAAGGGTGATGGGGTGTGAGGATGTAATGTCCTGTCGATGTTCAAGGATCATTTTTGAGGTCCTTTTGGATCAATCCTGTTGACCGGACTTCTTCCCATTTGATTTTATTACGATTTGTTTGAGGTAACAAGTCGAAATAATTAATTATTCCACAATATTCAACTTTTCATCCACTTAAACGCAAAGGGTGATGGGGTGTGAAGATGTAATGTCCTGTCGATGTTTAAGGATCATTTTTGAGGTCCTTTTGGACCAATCCTGGTGACCGGACTTCATCCCATTTAATTTTCTTAGAATTTTTGGAGGGAAATTGGATGAAATAATTGATTATTCTAGGGTTTGTGTGCCATCAGTAATCTCATGCTCCCAATTTCATCCTATTCGAAAACAAACGATTACGGCACAGATTGATTCCGTTCTTTTTGTTTTCATGCGTGCTCACTTCTAACAAAAAATACAAAAATAAGAAACAAAACAAACAGTGCTTCAATCCTTTGTTTTTCGTAGGATGAAAATGGGAGCCACATGCTTAATAAGGGAACCAATACCTCACAATATTCGATTTTTCATCCACTTAAACGCAAAGGGTGATGGAGTGTGAGGATGTTATGTCCTTCCGATGTTTAAGGATCATTTTTGAGGTCCTTTTGGATCAATCCTGGTGACCAGACTTCTTCTCATTTAATTTTATTAGAATTTTTGGAGGGATATTGAATGAAATAATTGATTATTCTACTATATTCGATTTTTCATCCACTTAAACGCAAAGGGTGATGGGGTGTGAGGATGTAATATCCTGTCGATGTTCAAGGATCATTTTTGAGGTCCTTTTGGATCAAACCTGGTGACCGGACTTCTTCCCATTTAATTTTATTAGAATTTTTGGAGGTAAAATGTAGAAAAAATGTATTATTCCACAAAATTCGACTTTTCATCTACTTAAACGCAAAGGGTGATGGGGTGTGAGGATGTATTGTCCTGTTGATGTTCAAGGATCATTTTTGAGGTCCTTTTGGATCAATCCTGGTGATCGGACTTCTTACCATTTAGTTTTATTTGTGATTTTTTAAGGGAAAAATGACTGAAATAATTGTTTGTTCTACGATATTCGCCTTTTCATCCTCTGAAACGCAAAGGGTGGTGGGGTGTGAGGATGTAGTGTCTTTTCGATGTTCAAGGATCATTTTTGAGGTCCTTTTGGATCAATCCTGGTGATCGGACTTCTTCCCATTAAGTTTTATTTGTGATTTTTTAAAGGAAAAATGACTGAAATAATTAATTGCTCTGCGATTTTCGACTTTTCATCCACTCAAACGCAAAGGGTGGTGGGGTGTGAAGACGCAGTGTCCTGTCGATGTTCAAAGATCATTTTTGAGGTCCTGGTGATCGGACTTCTTCCCATTTAGTTTTATTTATGATTTAACGGAAAAATGGCTGAAATAATTGATTGTTCCAAGATTTTAAACTTTTCATCCCCTTAATCGCAGAGGGTGGTGGTTATATATAGAAAGATTTATTGGATACGATTTTAAAATAACATTGGTGAATAAGAATCTTAAGTCTTCTCTTATTCTGCACAAGCAGGACACTGGATATACTCCTTTCCGTCAATGTGTACTTGCCCACTGGTCTGCTTGCGAAAGCAGATTTCGTCGACTGCTGCCGGGCACTTGATGCAAGTGAAGTATTTCTTGTTTTCGCCAATTTGCCCGCAGCAGTTGTAACACACGTTTTGAAGATTTACTTCACCTTGCAAGATTTTGAAAAAGCTGATTCTCTTCAAATCTGGCTCGAATTTTTGATTGTAGGTTGTCTGTCCTGTAAGATAATTATTTATTTATTACAATTAATAAGCCTTTACAAGCTTCGTTTATGCAAACCTTTGAAGATTTTGTCGGCGAAGTGCAGCACATATATTCCACAGTTATAGCAATCTGTCTGCTGCACGCATGCTACATCTCTCGCCCTCCACGTTTTTGCCCATGGGAAATTCATCCCGGTGATGTCCACAATACTGTTCACTTGGCTTGTTAAACGAGACAGCAAATCCGCCGCCCGCAAGGAAGTCTTTTCTCGTAGAGAGTCGAAGAGCTCAATAGTGCCTTTGCCCCCATCAACCCTAATCTTCGCCAGATAAAAATGGTGGGCAAAACAAATTGGCACTATTGTGTCTCTTGGCTGACTTAAAATCTTCGCCAGAGTTGTCGCAATCCGGTGGTTAGTGGCATTATCGAGCTGTCGGATGTCCTCAAAAATTCCGAGTTGAAACAGTTTTGTTGCAGTAAAGGTATCGACCACATTGCATTTGTCTTCGACATTCATTAGGCACAACAAAACATTGATAACCGTTTCGTATATTTCCCTGAAATATTTAAAAAAAATATTAGTACACATAACTAGTATGATCCAGAAAAGTAACAAAACTCGTGAAAGGAATACATACTGTCCAGGAGCCAAACTCGCCATGTCCTGCAAATCGAGAAGGTGGCTTTCGAATTTAGCGACGTAGTATGCATGTCTATATTCATTTTCTTCGACATTGCTTAGCATTTTCTCGTAGTCTTCAATGGTGCGCGTTTTAAGAGATAGTTTATCAAGCCGTTTATCAAATAGTTTTTTCTATAAAAGAAACAAGCTTTAATTTTTTACATGAGATTATTTTTTTTACAAAATACCTGAATAGGTTTATGTGGCAATCCTTTAGGAGTCGTGGCAATGTCAAGTTTGGATTTTCTGCTCCACTTAGCTTGCACTGATTCGAGCTGATAAGTTCTGATTGCCTCTTCGGGTGCTTCGATCTTTTCCGGCTTGGTGATAGCAGTCAAATGCTGGCTTACCTTCTCGAACTCTAAGTCGTTTTGGGTTTTTATTTTCCTGTTGTATGCTCCAGGACGACAACTCATTCTGCTGACTGGGATTTGACTCCGGTAACGGATAATCTCAGCGCGCGTCTGTATAAAGATATTATTATGTTTCTAATTTAATTTATCTCACTTCAATCATTTAACACCATACAAACATATATACTATATGTGTCTAACGGTCCCATATATTCAATCCTGGACTAGTCATCATTGCCGTAGCTAGAAAGCGAACTAATTGCAAATAATAGTCAAAACTTACGAATAGTGGTATTCACGATATTCCATGGAAATTCTTGAGTATCTATCAAGTTCCTAATAAATTCGAAATGACTTTCCAAAGTTCCTTTATTCTTTAAACGTACCGTAAAATGGGGTGTTAAGAAGTCATGGGGTGTTAAGGGATTCATCTTCACACACTACTTTGAAAAATCCCCAGTAAACATTTTGCTCCATGTAATTCGGGTTGTACATCATTATATAAGAATCAATTCGCTCGTATAAAATGCACAAAACTGCTATATGCGTACCAAAGTGGAGGCCACATAGATACCTTGGACGACTTTTTCAAACTTGCATTGAACAATAATACGATGTCACAATTTATTGATGAAAATAAAAAAAAAAAGTTCATCAACCAAGCCTCGAACTAACGACCTCAAGATCTACAGATGTACTTTGTACCACTAGACCAACGACTCACTCTTTGGTAGGAATTTCAGCCTTGATAATTTCTTTGCTGGTGCTGATTATTAAATGCGAAATCAGAGTGAAAATTTTAACTAAGTCGTTGTGACTCCGTTCGGTTTTTTTCTCACATAATATATAATCTGTCAGTTTACTCAAATTCCTCTGCACATGTTTCCTTCAATTTTATTAGCGTGCGTTGTTCGGAAAACTTGTAGCAAACAAGTATATATTTCAATTTGTGTCGAAAGAATTATTTTTTGACAAGTTTTAGTGTAGTTATGATTTTTTGAAGTTCGAAAATAGTCGGAAAACACAAAATTGATTTGATGCGCCTCTTAATTTCAATGGATTTGGCTGAAATGTCGACCAGTTACTTCTTTCAGAATGCCAATCAAAAATTTTGCTCCATGATGATGTATTTGATCTAATTTTGTCGCATATAACCTTAGGGATTTTGATTCAGAATAACGTTTTCAAACCAAAAAAGTATCCCGTTCATAACTTACCAGAAATGTTAACAAAACATAGGAGGAACGGGATTGAGATTGAAAACAAAAATCCTTATGAACTATTTAGCCTCATAAGTAAAATCTGCCCAAGCGGGGTAAAAGCGACCACCTCGAACGGGGTAAGACGGCCACCCCCCCTGATCATAGAATAATATGGCTGCACCCAATTTACCGAAAATTGTATGTTGAATATATGACATTTCACATAAATAAACTCATATTTGCGTTGTCTGCGCTGGATGTAACCAGAGACAACATTTTTGTGATGTAAATGGGTGTTTGAGTATCCATATTTACGATACCCCAATAAAAATAATAAATGGTAACCCCCGGACAATTATGTTAATCAATTTTCCATGTGAGGGACTTAAGGAAGGGGGTCATATCTTATTTCAACGTATGGAATACAAACATTTCTAATCACTATTATTAAAAAAAATTGTGATGGTCCTTCTTACCCCGCTGGTGGGCCATCTTACCCCGTCGCCAAAAAAAAAAGTGTTTTTAATCACATTTTCAAATGGATTAAAATTATAAAAGTTTCAACAGCACGAATCGAAAAATTATTTTCTTGCATGCCCAACACTTTGAAAAATGATATGCCGTGTTGAAATTAGTGTAGTTCAGTGTCAGTGTTAGGTTATGATTTTTTTGGCTTAGGGTGGCCGTCTTAATCCGTCTTCCTTGAATTGAAAAGTGAAAAATTTAGCTTAATCGGAACATTTGTTATGAAGAATGAGATGCTTGAAATGAGCAACTTTGCTCAAAATTAGAACAAAAATCTATTTTAAACAGCCAGCCTTGTATGGAAAGTCGAAAAATTTCGCTTCACTGTATTTTTTTCCTTTACGATTTTGAGCTCAGGGCATGATTCAGAAAAGGAGAATTCACCTTCTCACCATTCAAAATGTTATATGGAAGCAATATGTTCACAATTCCGCAATATGTTAAAATCTTACCTTTTTAATAATGATGACAATACAAATAATCACAAATTCAAATAATAAATCACTTAATCAACTAATTCTATTCTAAACCTTATACTATATAACTATAACTAAAAAATCTTCGCGCACAAAACAAGCAACCGACCGGTAGCCAAAGAACGGATGAATGAAAAAACCGTTGAATCTAATGAGCTGTTTTATAAAATCTATGAAAAAATTCTCTCGCTCTCTCTCTCTTTCTCTTACTCTCTGTCTCTCTCTTTCTCTCTCTCTCTCTCTCTCTCTCTCTCTCTCTCTCTCTCTCTCTCTCTCTCTCTCTCTCTCTCTCTCTCTCTCTCTCTCTCTCTCTCTCTCTCTCTCTCTCTCTCTCTCTCTCTCTCTCTCTCTCTCTCTCTCTCTCTCTCTCTCTCTCTCTCTCTCTCTCTCTCTCTCTCTCTCTCTCTCTCTCTCTCTCTCTCTCTCTCTCTCTCTCTCTCTCTCTCTCTCTCTCTCTCTCTCTCTCTCCTCTCTCTCTCTCTTTCTTTTTTCTGCACCCTAAAACTAAAGTACACAGACTATTGATTCATTTTTGTGTGAGAGTACAGAACAGCCTCCACCGCCGTGTCAAATGTATACATTCTCTTTTCTGGCTATAGCAAAGACACGTAAGCAAAATTCCAACCCACTGACAGGCATTGTTGTCGACATCTCTTTTGTTAAAACGGCCCCAAAATGTGCTGCAAAATTCAAAGTATTTTAGCATTCAACGATGATATGCATTATAAAGAATCTTTTAGTGCAAACCAAAGTTGTAAAAAGAATGTGAATGACAGCGCTAGAGCAAAAAAAGAGTGAAATTTACATTTAAAACACACGGTAAAAGAATTAACACATTGTTGTGGTATGACTGGATAAGCTTCATCGCTGCGTCAAATGTGCAGTCCAAACGTGAGTGCATGAACAAAAAAATCTAGTTTTTAACGCACACCCTTAAATGGAAGTACATAGCCAACACGGCACATGAGTAACTTTTACTCAGCGATTGAAAATTATTTTGTTTGTTTTGAAAAAAATGTGCTGATTTAGGTGACACAAATAAAACTTCTTTCGATTGCAGGGCGAAAGTTATTCACGCGCTATGTACTTTTGTTTAAGGGTGCAGTTCATATGCTGTGCACGCAGAACTCGATGTACACAGAGTAACGAGTAACTTTCACGCAGCGTTCGAAAAGACAAAAGAATTTTCACGCAGATTTGTGTAACACCGGATCAGCACATTTTTTTGTGTTGATCCAGTCGTACACAAATATGAGTGAAAAATCCTTTGTCTTTTTGCTCGCTGCGTGAAAGTTACTCGTGCGCTGTGTTGTTTCATTTAAGGGTGTGGGAGAAGCATATGATTCTCGGAGACAGAACAAACGTTGAGAGAATAAAAATGTCTCGCCGGTTATCAGTTCCAGTCACCACTACTACGAATTAGCTACGAACGTACACGCAAAGTGATCAAAGAAAACTCGAATCAGCTGCAACCACTGTTTCCGATTTCCAGCAGAGAGTGCGTTCAATGTTGGTCAGCGCTGGGAGGAGTGAAAAAAAAATATTTTGTTTGACGAGAAGTATCTAAACGCAAATTTCTCGAAATAAAAAGTTCTTACCGAAAACATTTTTGGTATGCTCCAAACCAGTCATCATTGTGCACAACCGCTACCAAATGGTAAAAGGATATTGCGGCCATAATAATTACAAAATGCACCATAGGAAAATCAAAATGCACCATAAATAATTAAGTAATGTACCGACAAAATGCACAGCTTTCTCCATAAATAAATAGAAATGTTTCATAATAAATTAAAAATTTAGCGGTAAACCAAAAGATTTTCTAGTTAAAAATGAAACATTATATCAATAAAAAATTAAATAAAACACCATATACAAATAAGTTTGCTCCATAAAAAATAATAAAAATATCCATAAATAATGAACATTTGCTCCATAACTATACCATATTTGCTCCATAAAAAATTAAAATTGCACCATAAATATAATCAAATTGCACCATTAACAAACTATAAATTTTACCTCAAAGAATGCAAAATCTACAAAAATTAATCAAATTCTGCATCATTAGCAGTATTTCAATGGCTAGTAGCACTGGAAATATGTAAGTATATAGTAATATGTGGAATTTAAAAGGCTATATTCTGCACCTTCTGCCTAAATTTAAAAAAAATCAAATCTGACTATACATGTCAATGGTTGCTCCTCCGTGATTGATCTGAGCTGGTACCAATTGCACTGGGATCCAAATGAATAAGGGCTGGGACACTCCACTTATTCTAAAAGTGCAATTTAAGCAGCTCATACATTCTTGATCAATAACGGCGCCGGCCACGTCCTTATAGTCAGTTAGGAAGGGAAAGGAATGTTCTAACATTCTAGTGTGCTGGTTGTTGCTACTAAAGACCGGGATCACCTCTGCATCCCCACAACCAGCACGGATGCGATCCATGAATAGGGGTTATTTTTATAGTGTTCGTGATAGATTGTGTGGTGAATAAGGTGAATAAGGTCAAGCGGCACAGCACGCTTTGGTTGCATAACTTGTAGGCGTTATATATACGGATTCTTTTAATACATGCGGCGTAGCCTGTGGATGCGTTGTAACTGTGTCGATTCGGTTATAGGTAATCCACAAATCCATAAATTTACCCGGTATAATGCAAACAGAGATGTTATCCCGTGAGCGTTAGCGAGTTCGAACAGCAAGCGATTATCCGGTAAACTGCATTCATAGTGTTTCCATCTTTTAAGTCGTTCTATCATAGATGCGTGCTTCGGTACATGGTTTCTGTTTATTTTCTTCTTACTTTTCATATTAACATTATCCCATCCACATCCTAAAACTATATGTCGTTGGACACTGCAGCAATGGTACAATAAGATTAAATTTATGTAGCTTTTACATTCTTTGTGGTGAAATTTACAATTTGTTTATGGTGCAATTTGATTATATTTATGGTGCAATTTCAATTTTTTATGGAGCAAATATGGTATAATTATGGAGCAAATGTTCATTATTTATGGATATTTTTATTATTTTTTATGGAGCAAACTTATTTGTTTATGGTGTTTTATTTAATTTTTTATTGATACAATGTTTCATTTTTAACTAGAAATTTTTTTGGTTTACCGCTACATTTTTAATTTATTATGGAACATTTATATTTATTTATGGAGAATGCTGTGCATTTTATCTGTACATTACTTAATTATTTATGGTGCATTTTTGTTTTTCTATGGTGCACTTTCGTTATCTATGGGTGCATTAAATAGGCTGCCGCTACCAAATATTTTTTTTCGAATAATGGGTTCCACTTAGAGAAATACGCCTTTAGATGCTATTCGCCATATAACTTTAAGCGTAACATTGGTCTATGCGGAGAGTAGGAAAACAGCAAACATAGGCGCCAACTTAGAGGGGGGGCAAGCATAGGTTTGCCCCCCCCCCAATAATTGACGATTTTTTGAATTTCCCATACAAAAAAATCAGAAAAAAACAGGCCTTGCACCAAACCACACCGCCCCCCCCCCTCCCAATAATTTGACCAGTTGGCGCGTCTGCAGCCAAAGCATATAATTCATAACCAAGGTGCGGCTTTTAACCTTTCAGGACGCGCGCCATCAAGCAGCTGAAACTGCACCGCGCTCGCGTTGTATACGACAAGCGAGGTTTTCTGGTAGTGTTGTACTTTTTACAACAGCGCGCGCGCTGAAGGGTAAAGTGGATGAAAAGTCCAATATTGTGGAATAAACAATATTTCAGCCAATTTCCCTCCAAAAAAAATATTATAATATTAAATGGGAAGACGTCCAGTGACCAAGATTGACCCAAAAGGACCTCGAAAATAATCTTTGAACATCGACAGGACATCACATCCTCACACCCCATCACCCTTTGCGTTTAAGTGGTTGGAAAGTCCAATATTGTGGAATAATCAAATATTTCGACTTTTTACCTCAAACAAATCGCAAAAAAAAGGGGAAGAAGTCGAGTCCCCAAGATTGATTCAGAAGGACCTCGAAAATGATCCTTGAACATCGACAGGACACTACGTCTTCACACTGCACCACCCTTTGGTTGAAAAGTCGAATATCGTAGAACAAACAATTATTTCAGTCATTTTTCAATTACAAAATCACAAATAAAACTAAATGGTAAGAAGTCCGATCACCAGGATTGATTCAAAAGGACCTCAAAAATGATCCTTGAACATCGACAGGACACTGCATCCTCACATCCCACCACCCTTTGCGTTTGAGTGGATAAAAAGTCGAATATCGTGGAATAATTAATTATTTCAGTCATTTTTCCTTTAAAAAATCACAAATAAAACTTAATGGGAAGAAGTCCGATCACCAGGATTGATTCAAAAGGACCTCAAAAATGATTCTTGAACATCGACAGGACACTACATCCTCACATCCCACCACCCTTTGCGTTTGAGTGGATGAAAAGTCGAATATTGTGGAATAATTAATTATTTCGACTTTTTACCTCAAACAAATTGCAATAAAATTAAATGGGAAGAAGCCCGGTCACCAGGATTGATCCAAAAGGACCTCAAAAATGATCCTTGAACATCGAAAGGACATTACATCCTCACACCCCATCACCCGTTGCGTTTAAGTGGATTGAAAATCGAATATTGTAGAATTATCAATTATTTCAACCAATTTCCCTCCACAAATTCTAATAAAACTAAATGGGAAGAAGTCCGGTCACCAGGATTGATCCAAAAGGACCTCAAAAATGATCCTTGAACATCGACAGGACATTGCATCCTCACACCCCATCACCCTTTGCGTTTAAGTGGATGAAAAGTCGAATATTGAGGAATAATCAATTATTTCGACTTTTTACCTCAAACAAATCGCAATAAAATTAAATGGGAAGAAGTCCGGTCACCAGGATTGATCCAAAAGGACCTCAAAAATGATCCTTGAACATCGAAAGGACATTACATCCTCACACCCCATCACCCTTTGCGTTTGAGTGGTTGAAAAGTCGAATATTAGGGGATAATCAATTATTTCAGCCAATTTCCTTCAACAAATTGCAATAAAATAAAATGGGAAGAAGTCCGATCATTAGGATTGATCCAAAAGGACCTCAAAAATGATCCTTGAACATCGACAGGACATTACATCCTCACACCCCATCACCCTTTGCGTTTAAGTGGATGAAAAATCGGATAGTGAGGAATAATTAATTATTTCGACTTTTTACCTCAAACAAATCGTAATAAAATTAAATGGGAAGAAGTCCAATCACCAGGATTGATCCAAAAGGACATCAAAAATGATTCTTGAACATCGACAGGACATTACATCCTCACACCCCATCACCCTTTGCGTTTAAGTGGATGAAAAGTCGAATATTGAGGAATAATTAATTATTTCGACTTTTTACCTCAAACAAATCGTAATAAAATTAAATGGGAAGAAGTCCGGTCACCAGGATTGATCCAGAAGGACCTCAAAAATGATCCTTGAACATCGACAGGACATTACATCCTCACACCCCATCACCCTTTGCGTTACAGTGGATGAAAAATCGAATATTGTAGAATTATCAATTATTTCATCCAATTTCCCTCCAAAAATTCTAATAAAACTAAATGGGAAGAAGTCCGGTCACCAGGATTGATCCAAAAGGACCTCAAAAATGATCCTTGAACATCGAAAGGACATTACATCCTCACACCCCATCACCCTTTGCGTTTGAGTGGTTGAAAAGTCGAATATTTAGGAATAATCAATTATTTCGACTTTTTACCTCAAACAAATCGTAACAAAATTAAATGGGAAGAAGTCCAATCACCAGGATTGATCCAAAAGGACCTCAAGAATGATCCTTGAACATCGACAGGACATTGCATCCTCACACCCCATCACCCTTTGCGTTTAAGTGGATGAAAAGTCGAATATTGAGGAATAATCAATTATTTCGACTTTTTACCTCAAACAAATCGTAATAAAATTAAATGGGAAGAAGTCCAATCACCAGGATTGATCCAAAAGGACCTCAAAAATGATCCTTGAACATCGACAGGACATTACATCCTCACACCCCACCACCCTTTGCGTTTAAGTGGATGAAAAGTCGAATATTAAGGAATAATCAATTATTTCGACTTTTTACCTCAAACAAATCGTAATAAAATTAAATGGGAAGAAGTCCAATCACCAGGATTGATCCAAAAGGACCTCAAAAATGATCCTTGAACATCGGCAGGACATTACATCCTCACACCCCATCACCCTTTGCGTTTAAGTGGATGAAAGATCGAATATTGTGGAACAATAAGCGACTTCGACATTTTCCATGCATATTTTGTCGAACAAGTCGACGAGGTATAAATCAGGTCTAAATCAGAACGATCCTGCTGGATTCGTAGAAAATATCCTCAAAAGCCATCCTGAATTATTGCCAGGATTCTATTCGAAAATATAGAAATCGCAGGACGATCGGATTCCTTTAATTTCCCTCATATGCGGAAAACGCCTAAATGTATGTAATTCCCTGAAGGGTGGTTTGGCGCCGGGTAACAAAACCCATCTAATTGAACACCCAAATTTCTCCATACAAACTTCGGTTTGGAACTGTGAAGGCCCGGTCCAATATTTTTCAAAAATTCTTTCACTATGACACTTCTAGGGTTCCAAACCCCTGTTCTTTTTTTTTCTCATCCCATAACACCAAATTTTGTAAAATTTTGTCGAGCAGTGTACTCACATGTGAAAAGATGAAGTAGTCAGATCCATTTAAGTAGGTAATCGTAACTTTATCAACTTACTTTTCAAACCAAATCTTTCATTCAGATCAAAATGACTGAAAGATTTGTATCTATAATATGTTTGAATAAATAGATTTTTTTCAGTGGATGTTGATATGAAACGCCTAACACCACGAAATGTAAAGATTACCACTTAAAAAAAAAATAATTTCATTGTTCATCATTCAAATTCACATGGTTGATGAAAATATTCTTACGTCTGTTTGTTTGTGCAATTACCATCCTTTTGGACAAGGACACAGCACCATTGGCAATATCAATTTCCCAACTAGGCAGTCTTGTCCCCAATCGGAAATTGGCTCGAACCGCTGTTCGTTGTTGTCGTTCTGTGAGCCAGTGGGGATGGGTGAGTGCCCACGGGATATGTTAATTTTCCAACTTTACATGAGTGGCTCACCTGGGGCTACACCATGTGAGCTATAGGTAGTGTACTACTGGCCTACCACCAGCAGCCGTGTTTATTTTGGTTGATCAAGGGTGGTAAAACTTTTATGTTCTCTGTGGTACGAATTGTAATGTTGCGGCATATGCTGGTGGTAGCATAAGCCACAGAACAGAACCAAAGTAGGTCGCACGGTTTGTTAGAGTGAGCTTGTAATCCGGACGTTTAGCGCCGCGGTCCTTCCAGCATGTAAAACAACATTTGGATGAAGTAATTCAATTAATACTAGTAGAATGTTGGGGTCAATATGAGCCGGACAGGCTCGCTGAACGTGGTGCTCCTAGCGTAGCACCTAAGGTGGGTTAATCTAGATCACTGACGCCACTCTTCCTTCCAGTCACTCTGGTACCGTAATCTGGGAGGCAGTTGATCAGCGGGGTGAAGTTGATCACTATGGGAGCCACGTCCTTCAGAACTGGATGAACTTTTGATGTAAATCAATTGTGTGAATATGTTAGAAGACTTTTTGAAGGTTTTTTTTTTATCAATTGTGTCAGATTTTACATGAAAATATCGATTTTTAAGATGTGCATTAAAACTCGGTAAAAACACTGTCTTTCAAAAATTGCCTCCCATTAACGCCTTGTATATCAGATGACTCAAAAAACACTTTTATTCATTCATGGCAGGCTTGTTAAATTTAGTTTTGAGATAAAATTGATTGGAAAATCGCACATTTTTGCGAAAATAAGAAGATTTTTTTTAAGAAAATGCATACCTTTAGGCGTGTAATGTGGGACATTCTGTAACTTACTAAACTTCATTTTATTTTTAACACACGAAATACACCAGCTTAAGAATTTTAAAAACTTATTCAGATTCAGCATCATAAAATTAAGTTTGTTCAATTTTTCACTCTTAGAAATCAGTGTAGAATTAGCATAAGTTAAAATACACAGAATTAAAAAATAAAAATAAAATCTTAGAATGCTAAGGACTGTATCGGAAATTAACTATAAACGTTCACAATTGCCTGAAAAATAATCTGTTCGAAATAAACATAACTTTATTTTTGGAGATACTATATAAATCTCTTAAATAAAGAATGGCAGTTCTGATTTTCAAAAAATAATCATTTAATTTGGACTTTTATCTCAAAGATTGCACACATGTTTTTAAAATTTTGGACACCTCCTAAAAATTTAAAATTGCGAAAACTGTGGGAAAATATTTAATTTTTTCACTTATTTTTGCGCAAATATATTCTTTTCCAGAATGCTCATGATGTAGGAAAATTATTTTTATCAAGAAAAATTTCCTCCGCAGTTTAGGGCAATTCTTAAAAATGAAAAAAGGCCATTTTTCGAGGAACTCTTTTTTTATGCGTCTTCAAAGAACGATTACGCAAATAAAAAATACATAAAGTTGAAAAATTTGATTTTTTTTCGATTGGGTTTGTATTTAAATCTATTGAAGAGGTAGTTTTGCCAGAGAACGGAATTTTATAACCTCTAAAGATATTTAAAACAGAACGTCAAAGTTCGAACAAAAAGTAGGTGTTTATTTGGGATAGACCATATTCTTAATGTTGAAGGTTTTTCTATCCAAGATAAAAATTTTAAAAGTCGGTTTTGAGTGATATGTTATGTGTACATAACTGCTAGTAATAATCATTATTTTCCAGATTTGTCTCCGTACAGATTTTTTTCGCTAGAGATGTTTGAAACGTTAAAAAAATTAAAATTAAAATGCTGTGTGTACAGATTGTTATTTTGTGTGGTATACTCATAGAGCCATATTTTCAATAATACTAAACATTTTCCAAATTTCTTCAAGCTGCTCCAAACTTAATTATATTGTGAAGATTTCATAGAAGAACCGGAATGAAAAGATCAACCGTGCATCGAGATAGAGCATTTTGAATGTTTATAGTTAATTTCCGATACAGTCCTTATGTCATTGGTTGATCAACTTCACCCAGGATTGAAAGTTTTCAAATTTGACGATTTGAACATTTTTTACAAAATGAAGCAGTTTTTTTGTAAGAATTTCGTTTACGGAACTTGAAACAGGTCCACTAAGTACATGTTTTTAAAATATTTGTTTGGAATCATATGCATTGTATTTATTTAATTTTTGTCATTTATTTATTTCAGCATTTCAGGTGGAAAATAACAAATCAATACAGATATTCCGGCTTACCTTTTTCAATGCCTCATTGGATGGAAACAAAAAAGACTATCGATAACCAGCATCTTTAGCACTGGAAATCGAATAATTACACTAAACTAGCTGCACCCGACAATCCCAAATTTTGGTTTGAAATAAATTATTTTGTAGTTGCCTTGTAAAGTACAAACAACTACCAATGTCGTTTGTTTTAAAACCAAAGCTATAGTTTGGAAGCAACTAAAATGAGGTGTGATATAACTATTGTGGCAGATTGTAAATCAACAAACGTTTCATTTCATTTATTTAGTTCAACATCAAATTCATGATAACACTGAATCAACAATTTTCCATCATAATACTCGATTTGCAGCTGCAGCCTCCAACGTCGGTCACGCCCAACGCTCGCCAGATCACGCTCCACCTGGTCCGCCTATTGTGCTTCCTGCACTCCACGCCTTCTTGTACCAACCAGATGGTTAGCAAACACCAACTTTGCAGGGTTGTTATCCGGTATTCTTGCAACATACCCTGCCCACCGTATCCTTCCAGCCTTAGCCACTTTCAGGATGTTGGGTTCACCATAGAGTGCAGCGAGCTAGTGGTTCATCCTTCTCCTTAGCACGCGTCGCTCGAAAACTCCGAGTGCTTGCAGTCCTCCTCGAGCACCGTCCATATCTCGTGTCCGTAGAGAACATTAGGTGCGGGGGTGAATCTTTTTTGACCGCAGTTTCTTCTGGAGCCCATAGTAGGTACGACTTCCACTGATGATGCGCCTTCGTGTTTCACGGCTCACGTTACTGTCAGCAGCCGTTAACCGAGATAAACGAATTCTTCTACCACCTCGAAAGTAACCCGTCTATCGTAACATTGCTGCCAAGGCTTGTTCTGTCTCGCTCAGTCCCACCTACCAGCATGTATTTTGTCTTACCCGCATTCACCACCAGTCCGACCTTTGCTTCTTCACGTTTCAGGCGGCTGTACAGTTCTGCCACCGTTCCAAATGTCCTAGCAATAATATCCATATCATCCGCAAAATAGACAAATTGGCCGGATTTCGTGAATATCGTACCCCGGCTGTTGAACAATTGACAAATCATCAAACGTGTTTGTTGTTTCAAAGCACTATGATTTTTTCTCCTGCAAAGCGAAGCATCGAAGAATAAAGAACATACAATGAAACTGAGTCCAGGGGTTCGCAAGACTATTCTCACGTAACAGTGGCTTTGTTGTTCACGGTTCGGACTTAGACTATGGATTACTGCGCGAATTTATTCTGGCCTGCTTACTCTCACACGAAATTTGACGTTTGAGCGGTGTCGGCACCTCTCAAACGTCAAATTTTCAGTGAGAGTAAACAGGCCAGCATAAATTCGTGCAGTGGACCATAGGGTACTGCAGCACTGTTTCGATTTTGTATGGGATTTTGACGTTTCTTGGCCTTGTTGTTTACAACAATTCTGTAAGAGTGAAAAAAAAGGGAAGAGTTGCTAAATACTAAATCCACAATAATTTTGCCAGCTTTTCATGGCTGGTTTGATTTCATTTAACATGTAGGGTTCGTGTGCGTGGGAAAGTGTGCTGATTTATGGCTTGATGACAGCCTGGTGGCACCTCTACAGGAAATCCTACTAGGATTCCACAGGAATTCCATCCGAGATTCCTTCACAAAATCCTTCGCGGATTTCCTACAAATTTTGTTTCAAATTTGCGCTTCTACAGGAGTTTCTTGTGGGGTTCCCAGAATGTTCTTGATGAGATTCTTCCGGGGATTTATTTAGGATGCCTTCAGAAGTTCCCTGTGAGGTTCTTCCACGAATTTCTTTGGATATTCCTAAAGAGGTTTCGTCTGTGATTCCTTCAAAAGCTCTTGACAGGATTCCTCCTGCCAGGAGTTCCTTCTGATTTTTTTTCTCTAGAAATTATTTCCGAGATTCCTCTAAGAATACTCCTTCAATGATTACCCCAGCTATTTTTTCTGAGATTCTTTCACGAATTTCTTCCGTGGTCTCTCCAAAATTTCTACTAGGAATTCAAGGGATTGCTCATGGAGTTCCGAGAATCCTCCAGAAATTCCATCCGAGATTCTCTTGATGGCTTCTGAGGAAAACCAGTAAGAACTTGCTGGATTATTTCTTCAAGGAAATTCTGATAACTTCATGATAAATTCTACAAACAAAAACTGCAGGACGAATTTCTCAAAATACTCCCTATTAAATGCCTGGAAGATTTCCATTGAAAACATCCGAAAGAACTCCAGAATGAAGAGGAATTTAAGTAGGATCTGCAGGAGTTCCAAATGTAGCTCTTGGAGGAAACTAGAAAAGAGTCCTTATAAGAATCCTGGAAAGAGTTCGTGATGAAATCCAGGAAGCTGAATTCCAGAAGAACTTCCCGAAATAAGCCCCAAGAGGAATCCCAGGAAGAGTTCCAAAAGAAATCCCGGAAGAAGTTCCCGGAGAAATCCATGAAGGATTTCCTGAAGAAATTCCAGAAGCAATTCTTGGCAGAAGCCCAGAAAAAAAATCCTGGACAAATCCCTTATACAGCTCTTGAAGGAATCCTGGCAGTAGTTCTTGGAGGAATCCTGGTAGAAGTTCTAGGTTCAACGGAATTAGCATTGGAATCCCAGAGGAAATGCTTGAAGCGATTCTAGAAGTAATTTCTGAAAAAAGTCCCGGAAAAAGCTTCTGGAAATCTCGAAGAAGTTTTTGACGGCAAAAGGCTATGGCGACCATAACAAATTGCAAATGTTCCATAGAAAATTCAAAAGCGTTCTCTAAAAAATAAATATATGTTCCATGCAAATATTCAATGTTACCAATAATTAATTGAAAACGTTCCATACTTTATAGAAAATATACTGGTAAAACATAAAATTTTCCCACCAACAGTGCAATTTCAATGGGTACAATTTCATTTATTGGTACAAAATTGCACTTTTATTGAAAATAAAATATGTTTAACCGGTACATTTTCTCTAAAGTATGGAACGTTTTCGAATATTTATGGGTAACATTGCACAATCTCATGGAAAATATGTTCATTCATTATGGAGCGCTTATTGATTTTCTATGGAGCGTTTCAAGTTGTTTATGGGTGCAATAAATGGGCTACCGTTTCTGGCGAAGTATTGAAAGAAGTTCTTGAAGGATTCCTGTAAGGATTTCAGAAAAAAAAATCCTGAGGAAATCCCAGAAGGAACTCCAGGAGAAATATTGTATAGACTTCCTGGAAGGATCCCTGACCGAATTTAAAAGCGAGTTTATGAAAGAATCTCGAAACTAATTCTTGAAGCATTCCCCGAGAATCCCAGCGAAATTCCCTGAATTCCCAGCAATATCTTCTGGAAGTAAAAAACCCGGATTGATCCACCTAGTGGTGACAGTGCCTTTCTCGTCGAATATGTACTCATGACGTTTCCGTTGACGTGAGCTGAAATGTTCTTGAATCATGAGAATATTTTACTTAGAATTTTATCAGAGCCATCCATCATTGAATTGACTTTAAACTTATTGATGGCACATATTCCAACGTTATGTTCAACGTATAGGCAGAGATGAAAAATATCAGACCTCTCAGTTGACAGCTTCACCTCCTTCACTATCACTGGAGGCCGATCAACACCAAGACGATACAACTTTTTTACAAACACAGATTCCTTAACGATTTTCGACAAAGTATTTTCTACACACGCTATATTTTATAATCATTGGCTACAAGATGCATGTAAAATTTGACAAAAACATGCAAGTTACTGAAATTTTTCATACTGAATCCCATTCAACTTTCAACCACATTACAGTGCGTGAGGGAGCAACCAGTCGCACAAAAATTTTACGCAGTCATTTTAGACGCGAAAGAGAATTGAAAAAGTTTGTTCGGAGTTATTACGATTAAATTTCAATTTTCCCATACAACGTTGACTCATCCTTCTGCATTATTACACCTCAGGAATCTGAAATGGTGTGATTGGATGAGATCGTCTTAGTTTTGTCAAGATATCTATCGCTTGTTTTAATTTTTCTCACTTTTGAATTCCGACGAAACACCCAACGCTAGTTTTGGAATACTACCGGTAGTTTCTTATGTGGTCTGAGACTATTTTCTTGCTGACCGTTCATCAGGTTATCGGAAAATCCGCGATTTGACGTGTCGCATGCATGGGTTTGGTTCGCTTTTATATTAGGCCACTCCAAGCGGAACACTCGGAACCGGTTTCGGAACACCATCGGTTGTCCCAAATATGGTCTGAAACTATTTTCTTGCTAACCGTTCATCAGGTTACCTAAGGAGCCGCGATTTGATGTGTCGCATGCATGTATTTGGTTCACTTAAATATTTGGCGGTGGAGCGGGCCTGGTTTGATGGTTAGAAATCAAGACTATCATGCCAAGGACCTGGGATCGAATCCCACTCTCGAAATATACACAAAACGTAGGTTCTTCCTTCGGAAAGGAAGGGTCCCGAGATGAACTAGCTTCGAGTTAAAAATCTCGCCGAAAACCAATCGATGAACTACCAGCACATCAAATCGCGGCAATTAAAATAATAATAAAAGTTAAAAATCTCGATAATAAAGACACAAAAAATAATATTAGGCCACTTCCGGAGGGAACCCAGAACCGGTTCCGGAACACCACCGGTTGTCTCAAATATGGTCTAAAGCTATTTTTTACTAACCGTTCATCAGGTCGCCTAAGGAGCCGCGATTTGAAGTGTCGCATGCATGGGTTCGGTTCACTTTTATATTTGGCCACATCTGGCGGGACATACGGAACCGGTTCCGGAACACTACCGGTAGAATCTTAGGTTGTCTGGGACTATTTTCTTGCTTATCATTCATCAAGTTATTGAAAAAGCCGCGATTTGACGTGTCGCTTGCATGGGTTTGTTTCATTTTTATATTTGTCCACTTTCGGCGGGACGTCCGGAACCGGTTCACGAACACTACCGGTTCAGATATGATCTGAGACTATTTTCCTGTTAACCGTTCATCAGGTTATTGAAAAAGCTGCGATTTGATGAGTCGCATGTATGGGTTTGGTTCACTTTTATATTTGGCCACTTCTGGTGGGACCTTCGGAACCGGTTCCGGAACATTACCGGTTCAGATATGGTCTGAGACTATTTTCTTGCTTACCGTTTATCATATTATCGAAAATGCCGTAGTTTGATGTATCGCATGCGTGGGTTTGTTGCATTTTCACATCTAGCCCCTTCCTGGGGTACCGATCTGGAACGCCTAAATGGCCATAATTCCGGAACGGCTGGACCGATCCGAACCATTTTCAATAGAAAACAATGTGACCAGATTCCGCGTCGAATGAACCGTCGGTCATTAAAATCGGTTGAGATTTACTGCCGAAAAGTGATATGAGTTCGTTTGTACACATACACACACAGACATCACCTCAATTCGTCGAGCTGAGTTGATTGGTATATGTGACTCGAATCTCCGGGCCTCCTATCAAAAAGTCATTTTTGGAGTGAACATATAGGCTTTCCGGTACACTTAGTGTACGAGAAAGGCAAAAATGTCTTAAGACATTCCAAAGAACCTACTACAGGGGTTGGCCAAAATGTTTGGGAGAGGCAACTTTTTTTTCTCTCACAAAAAAGTTCAACATACTGTTACTATTCATAGAGTGCATCAAAAATTCTCAAATTTTGACTGTTTGTTCACCTACTATATGTGCATGATTGGTAAAAATTTAAGCTCGATTGGTTAATCTTTCGCGAAGTTAGAACCGTTCTGGTAAAACACTATCACTGTCCAAAACAGCTAATTTTTGAACTGTCATATCTCGGAAACCAGTGATCCGAATTGAATGAAATTTTTAACGTTTATCAATCTATAAAGTGTATAATTTTCTCATGATGAATAAATTTATACCGGTTTGACATTTTGACCCATATAGAGGAAAATAAGTCAAATTTACAATATCATACAAAAATTTATAAATGTGTTATTCTTTCAATCCAAATAGGCTCTTATATATCTTATCAGAGATATCTTCAGAACAGAAGCAGAAAATCTTTGGATATCAACACTAAAATTTAATGACAGTGATGTAAAAAAAAAAAATACATTTTTTCGAGAAAGATCCAAAAAGTATCGATCTATGATAACTTTTTTCAACGTTCAAAAAGTACCTATGTTTTAATGACATGAGAAGAATCAATGTATTGTTGATAAACGTTCAAAAGTTCATTAAATTCGGTTCACTGGTTTCCGAGATATGACAGTTCAAAAATAAGTTGTCTTAAAATAGTGTTTTACGAGAACGATTCTAGCTTCGCAAAAGATAAACCAATCGAGCTCAAAATTGTACCAATCATGCACATATAGTAGGTGAACAAACAGTCAAAATTTTAGAATTTTTGATGCACTCTATGAATAGTAACAGTATGTTGAACTTTTTTGTGAGAGAAAAAAAAGTTGCCTATCCCAAACATTTTGGCCACCCCCTGTATTAGTTGAATCTAGGATGGAATACCTGGAGGATTAAGGAACCTAGGAATTCCTATTGTTATTTCAGAATGTATTTCTCAAGAAATCCCGGAAAAAAAACTCTGGAAAAATCTCAGGAGTATTTGATTTCTTGGAGGAATTCTGGCGAAAGCTCCTGAAGGATTCACAATCGGAATCTCTTTAGGATTATCAGAAGAAACTCCTTGAAGAAACCAAGAGAATCATCAAGAACTGAGAATCCGACATAAAACTTCTGGAACAAATATGTGGAGAAATCGCGAAGAATTTCTTGGAGGAAACCCGGAACTTTCCCAATTCCCACCCATGAAAAGCTGATGATATTCTCTTAAGTCCAAAAGCTAACGGAATTGTTCTATGACCGAATCGTAAACAACAAGGCTACAAAACGTCAAAGACAGAATTTATCTTAGCAACCTCGGCTTGAAGTGCTCTATGACCTCATAGGGCACTGCATTGTTTTGATTTTGTACGGGAATTTGACGTTTCTTGGCCTTGTTGTTTACGAAATGTCTGTAAGAGTGAAAAAGAAGAAAAGAACTTCGTGGAGTGTCCATTAGCATTAGCATTTTAGCATTAAGCGAGTCGCACAAATTCGTAGGTGGTACAGTCCTAGACCGCTGTTATGAGGGTTGCCTCCTTCCCGTCCGAACCAAAGCACAAAGATTTGGGACTAATCTCTGACTCTTAGACAAGACTGACGCAATCCTCCAATGGTCGAGCACTGTCCTGGCCACGTCCTTGCGACTGCTGAGGAATGGGAAAGGATGGTTAGTTTTGGACACCTATGAAAAATGTAGACAACTCTACGATCTCTCAGGCCTAGGTGTCACGGGAATTTGGGTGTTGTTAGTGGAAGGGTACGCTTGGTTAACGTCCAGGCACACCATTGTTAGACTGCTTCGAATCAGTTGTCTGCCCAATTCATCTTGTTGGCATTTGGTTGAATTACTAGATTCTTCGGTTGATAATCTGAAATATAAAATAATATTAACATCGTACGTCAAATAAGCTACATATTAGTGATACGCTCGCCACAGTCACATATTTTTAAAATATTATTAATATCGTACGATACATTTACCTGAATCCTGCTGAAATAAAATGTTAATTAGCAGTACATTGAAACACAAATACTACAAAACACAAGGGAAAGAGCATCAAACTTTGATCTTGGAATATTTAAAAATACGGTAAATATCAAGATCAAAATTTGATTTGGTAGATCTTACACCACAACGCACCATTCTAAGGTGATCTACCCACGTTACGGGGTCAAAAGAACTTCGTGGAGTGTCCAATACACATTTTCTAGAATTTAGCGAAACACAAACCATACAATTTTGTTTCAAACTATGTAGCAGTGCTAGAAAAATGCCTACATGTTTCGAATCCTACATTTAATCAAGAGAAACGACGGTCCACTTTAAAAAAGACAGATATGTGTTGAAATGGAGTTTGAGCAGTGTAGTGATATCATAATGGCTGCCAGGATACCGTTTCACTAGAAACTAATTGAAATTGTCTCTTTTTTGTTGATAAAAAAAAACGTTGGAAAAACACAATCCCCAGTGAGCACTTTCTGTTAATAAAAACAGAAAAGGTGTTGCGGCTCACGTGCTCACCTCACATAATTAAAAACACCCGAGAAGCAAACTTTCCAAACGTGTATGGAATTAGCTTCCAACTAACAGTATTGTGGTGAAGCTTTCTCCTTCATCATGACACTTACCGTCGACCAACCGCCCGACTGCCCGACCGTGCCCATTTCCCACTGGCACTTTTTGTTCTCCTCCAGTTTGTTTTATGGGTTTTTGCCGTGCTCTTCATTAGCCGTAATCGACAAGTTTTCCGCTTTTGCGATTTCACTGACTAGGGTGAATGTTCCCAGTAAATGACATTCATTGATCTGGCAAGGAAACTCTATTGACTCTTCCTTTCAGAGAGGTGATTGATCTGCCAACATTGATTTATGTTTTAGAATAGAACAATTTCTATGGTTTAGAGTGTTATAGTGCCAAAGTTGCAAGCAAAGTTGAGTGTCCTTCAACGCTGTACCCCTTATTTTATGTCTACAACAGTTTCTCAATTGTTTTGCACCCGACCGAGCAGGTTTTGTAGCTGAATAAAAGCTTAACTAAAGTTTTGAAAATATGTTTTATTAGGCGTAAGTCCAATGTGCAAACTGTGGTGGACGTCAAGTGAGTCACAGAGAATAATAGTAAAGTTAACCTTATTTAGAGTGTTTTCCGGAAATTTCTGTAACAATCGTTTCGTTTTTTTGTGAATTCTTGAAAAGAATATAGGTATTTTTAACCCTGGCCGTGCGTTGGGGTCATTATGACCCAGTCAGGCACGCTGAATATGCATTACGTCAGCGGGATGCGCGTCTGTTAATGCACGAAGAAGATTAATATAGTGAACTGATATAAAATATATAAAATTTATTGAACTTCATTTTAAGTTCACGCCTTCAAACCAAATTTGTTTGTCTTAATCTTGATAGATTTTCTAGCATCATTGTTATGTTAACGGTCTTATCGTCGGTTTCCTGCAATAGGGGCACAACTCAAAAAATGTGAATTTTCAGAATGAGCGTTTAAAAATTGGGAATCTTGGAGCACCTTCTACAAGCTCACTTATTTTTCTCATCATGTGACAACACTAAACGAATTTTGATTGTTGTATCATAGAAAGGGACTGAAGGACTATCTGTTTCATGAATTTCGGATTACTATTTTTCAACGACTATTGAAAAAGTTGACTGATTTTGAGTTGTGCCCTTATTACGGAAAATTGGTGAAAATGCGAAAATCTCGAGTTTCTCAAAGAATTTCGGAACGGGTCTTTGTGAGATGAAAGTTTACATAGTTTTTCGTCATTTGCCTTCAAAACCTCAAAAATGACAAATTTTGAGTTGTGCCCCTATTGCAGGAAACCGACGTTATATTGGCTGGTTCACCCCATTTTTGGCTTATTCAAGCACGTCACAACGTTCAATTGATGGGATCGACCTTCTTGTTGCTCATCTTCCAGCACGTTCAAAGGCTTCCTCCGACTACTGATAGAACGTGGTTTTCAACTTCAAGAAACTCGTATCCGTCTCCCTTTCTACTTCATCTCCGTTGAAAAGGGGATTGTTTTTTTTTCTCTTTTCTGTGGAAAACCAAATTTCATGTGGAATTTTTTTTTCGATGAAAAGGCTCGTTTCGCGTGATGAACAAAGCATGTTTCGCTGAAAGCTACTAATTGATTCCCCAGAAGTGCGGATACCTACATCAGCTGCTGGGAAATAAATTTGAATATAATACGCTTGGCGATTTGGGGTTGTCTGAAGAAGGAGAACGAGAATGGGAACGATGATATTTTGAAAATTTGACATGGCGAAGCAGGAGAGGAAATTCATTTGAATTCAGGGAGCACATGAGTTTTCGAATTCAAAATATTGATTTTTTGTGTTTGCTTTGCTTACATCAAACGATAACCATTTCTTCAACACACGCATCGCGCGATTTGGAATGGTTTTAATTTTGATATTTAATTTCCTGCGTTCTAAAACTCTAGCACAATTTAGTACATATTTCGAAGAGATGGTTACCAAAACATGGGTCCTTTAGAATAATCATTGAACAACTTGTTTCAATTTTTAGCCATGCAAACTACTTCTTGGTGGACATAAGGACTCTTTAGCATTTATTCAAACAGCCATTTCACATCAAACCGATATGTATAATGATTTTCTTAAAAAAATATTTTTCTCCATTATTAACAGTTACGTAACTTATATTAGCTATGTGAATCATTTATAGTTCATTCGCCATTAATAAACCACGTTGGTCATTTCAGCCTCATTCACTCCTTTCGTTCATACACAAATTTGATAATTTGTGTAGAGTGTAGAGTTTGGCCAGTTCGCTCCGTCCTCTATAAGCCTACATGACACATTATCGGAGAGATACCCTGATCATCTTTAACGAAGGGCTGCAAAACGGTGAGTCGATAAGGAGAACGTCCAACATAACTCTGGTCCTCACAAGTTCCTACCTCATGCTCACACGGGTCAAACGATGACAAAGACCGCCACCTAAGAGTTGTGTGCTTAGCTGGTAGTGCAGCCTGGGCACTGTTGTCCTTCTGACTTCAGCTAGATTGAGGAGGTACGATCCGAGCGTCTGTTCACCAAGGAGGTGCGGCTCAAACGCTGCACCACGCCCAGCTAGATCCAAGGTGGTAGCCCCATCCATCCCAGTGTTGGTTGGGACGTTAAACAGAACTGGCACGATGGCCCTCCGGCGAGACAGGAGTGTTAGCGTAGCCCCAATAAGCCACCCGTAAAAATCCCAATTGCGAATAACATAGGAGAAAATACGACTCGATACAATCGCCAAAAACCCACACGACGAAATAAGGACTACGATTGGATACTTGGAACATGGAATTGCAAGTCACTACCCAAGTAACCATGACGCTGGATATAGCGCATTAATTTCGCTTTATAGTGTATTATATGACAAGCGATATAAAGTTGCTTTGTCATATAGGTACTATTAAAGTAAGTTTAAAGTTGAAAGTGGCGCTACTATTGTTGATTTAAAGCAAGCTTTACTGTGGTGATTGCTAAAGCATATAAAATGCTTGTTCCTTATAGCTAATGCAATCAAATCGTAAGGAATGCATACTTAAGGCATCCTGTCAAAAAAGGAAAAAGTATATTTTTCATTTTTCTATCTATTTTTATCTTCTCATACCTGCTCCAACACTCTCACTCTGATGTTTTTTTATTGTATTTCGGGAATTGAACCTAGACTGCTGAAACTGGACCACGATGAAACTCAGACGCGCTAACGCTGTTTGCTACGATTATCATGTATTTTTCACTTGGAAAAATGTGCAACATAAGGTAACGTATACTTAGCTCGTGCCGTATTGAGTTGTGTTTTCAGCAGCTCTAAAAAATTGTGTTGGAGTCTGAATACCATCAGTTATCTTGCTCTCCCAAATTCATCCTGTTCGAAAACAAGCGATTACAGAACCGATTGATTCCACAAACGAAGATAATACTTAGATATAAATTCGTCTGTGTTGATTCTGTTCTTTTTGTTTTCATACGTGCTCACTTCTATCAAAAACAAGAACAAAAAATACAATAAATAAGAAACAATACAAACAGCGCTTTAATCCATTCTTTTATGAAATCGGGGCGTTATGTTAAATAAGGAAATCAATACCGCATATAATTTTTGTTCCCTCAGCATGTGATTGTTTTCATGTCCCAACCACAAACCCATAAAACCATACAAAATATAAATTTTCAAACAGCGCCATCTGAGCTACGCAGCAATCCATGAACATTTTGGTTTGTTTTTCTTTTCTTTTGAATGGTTCTGTTTCTATGAATGTTTTTTTTTCGAACTGAGGGGTATTTTTCTGTTTACAACGATGGAAACTTTAGTAAAGGCATATATGAAGTAATAAATGCTTGCATTATTATTTGCCATGAAGCTTTTAACATGGTAATGCAATGAAGCATTAATCAACGGCCCTATAGAACTATACCGAACTGTCAAAATCCCATAATGCTTCAATGCTGTCATAATGTAGATTAAACGCTTCATTACTTGACAGATGTATAATAAAAGTTATCTTGCATTAGCTAAACTACAATATGATTGAATTAATGTTATAATATAATGCTTGTGGTTACTTGGGTAGGTTTCGCAGGATGTGACAGGATAATTTACAACGTACTACATCCCCGCAACTTTGACATCGTGGCGTTGCAGGAACTTTGTTGGACTGGACAGAAAGTGTGGAAAAGTGGGCATCGAGCGGCTACCTTCTACCAAAGCTGTGGCACCACCAATGAACTGGGAACAGGATTTATAGTGTTGGGCAAGATGCGAAAACGTGTGATCGGGTGGCAGCCGATCAACGCAAGGATGTGCATGTTAAGAGTAAAGGGCCGTTTCTTCAACTACAGCATCATCAACGTCCACTGCCCACACGAAGGGAGACCTGAAGATGAGAAAGAAGCGTTCTACGCGCAGCTAGAGCAAGCATATGATGCTTGCTCGCCGCGTGTCGTGATAATCGTTGTCGGCGACATGAACGCGCAGGTAGGAAGGAAGGAAATGTACAGACCGGTAATCGGGCTAAACAGTAGTATGGGACACGCTTGTATGGAAAAAATAAATCCTCGCTCCAGTCGACTTTTTAGATCCCATTTAGGTCCCATATGAACTGTACCAAATTTCAGCGCAATCGGTGAAACTATAATTTAGCGCAAGCGGTTCAAAGTTTACATAGGATTTACTATGGGAAAAGTTACACTTTCAAACAAAAAATCCCAGAGTTCGCCCCCCGCCTCCTTAATTCAAATCGATCAACGCTTCTTGTAGAAAAATCATTTATGAAACTTTCCTTCGAAGACCACAAAACGATTGGATGCTTGTGAAAAAAGTTATTGATTTATTACTGATTATTGATCAAACGAACGGGTTTTTGTTTTGTCAGCAGCACTGCTGCTGCCGTTGTTGCATGGGGTGGCGGGAGGCATCACCACCCCCAGAAACAGCAGCAGCCAAGGCAGCAGCTACAGTGCTGCTAATAAAACAAAACAAAAAGCCGTTCGTTGGATTACTAATCGGTAATAAATCCTTAACTTTTTGCACAAGCATACAATCGTTTTGCGGTCTTCGAAGGAAAGTTTCATAAATGATGTTTCTACAAGAAGCTTTGATCGATTTGAATTAAGGAGACAAGTGGGGATCTCTGGGATTTTTTATCTGAAAGTGTAACTTTTCCCATAGTAAATCCTATGAAAACTTTGAACCGCTTGCGCTAAATTATAGTTTCACCGATTGCGCTGAAATTTTGTACAGTTCATATGGGACCTAAATGGAATCAAAAAAGTCGACTGGAGCGAGAATTTAATGTTTGTCCCATACTACTAAACAGCCTGCACGCCGTATCGAATGATAACGGCCAGCGATGCGTAAACTTTGCAGCCTCCCGTGGTATGGTAGTCCGAAGCACCTTCTTCCCCCGCAAAGATATCCACAAAGCCACCTGGAGATCACCCGACCATCAAACAGAAAACCAAATCGACCACGTTCTAATCGACGGTAAATTCTTCTCGGATATAACCAATGACCGCACATACCGCAGTGCGAATATAGATTCGGATCACTTCTTAGTAGCTGTATGCATGCGCTCAAAACTTTCGACAGTTATCACCACGCGTCGAAGTCGAACGCCGCGGCTCAACATCGAGCAATTTCGTAACGTAGAAGTGCCTCAAGACTACGCGCAGCAGTTAGCAGTGGCCCTACCAACGGAAGAGCAGCTTGGCGCAGCTACACTTGAAGATGGCTGGAGGGACATCCGATCCGCCATAGGTAGTACCTCGGCTACAGCACTAGACTTCGCGACTCCGAATCACAGAATCGACTGGTACGACGGCGAATGTGAACAGTTGAAGAACGAGAAGAATGCAGCATGAGCGAGAATGCTGCAACACCGTACGAGAGCGAATGAGGCACGTTACAAACAGGCGCGGAACAGGCAGAACTCAGTCTTCCGGATGAAGAAGCGCCAGCAGGAAGAACGAGATCGCGAAGCGTTGGAAGAGCTGTACCGCGCTAAGGACACACGAAAGTTCTACGAGAAGCTGAACCGCTCGCGCAGAAGCCGACATGTGCCGAGATAATTACGAGAATATTCTCACGAGCGAGCGTGAGGTGGTCGACAGGTGGCGGCAGCATTATGATGAGCACCTCAATGGCGACGTTGCAAGTACCGAAGGTGGCGTGGTAACAGATTTAGGAGTATGTGCACAGGACGAAAGACTTCCGGCCCCTGACTTCCAAGAGATTGAGGCAGAGGTTGGCCGGTTGACAAACAACAAAGCCGCTGGAGCAGATCAACTACCAAGCGAGCTTCTAAAATACGGCGGAGAAGCACTGGTGAGAGCACAGGATATAATTAAAGTCGGGTATAAAGATAGTATGGTCGTGTGCGTGGCCGACGGCTGGTGAATTTTTCCATTTTTCGGTGAACTCTCTGAGTTTTTTATTCCTTTTCTGTTCTTTTGGTTCACGATTGGAATTTATTATGGAAACTTTTTGCACCATAAAACAGAAAATTTCTTCAAATGTGCAAATAAATTAGGAATTTGTAGGGCAATTACTAGCAAGCATCCCTCTGATGCGATCTGGTAGCAAATATCGATGGTGTTTGCTACTTTTCTGTGATGTTTCAAGGTTTTAAGAAAACTCACCAGCAGCCGACTCGGTTTGCTATAAGAAATTTCGGCTCAACTTCGGGTCTCTTCGGGTAAACTTGTCCCGTTGCTAACGAAAAAATTCTCACTCATACGCGAACGCTCGTGTACATCTTCCCCCGGGTGAGAGCACTACACTGGGTCATTACCAAGATTTGGGAGGGGGAAGTATTACCGCAGGAATTGATGAAAGGTATCGTGTGTCCCATCTACAAAAAGGGCGACAAGTTGGATTGCGGGAACTACCGCGCAATCACACTACTGAGCGCTGCCTACAAGACACTCTCTAATTTTATGCCGCCAACTATCACCGATTGCAAGAGAGTTCGTGGGGCAATATCAGGCTGGATTTTTGGGTGAACGCGCTACAACGGACCAGATGTTCACCATCCGCCAGGTGTTGCAGAAATGCCGCGAATACAACGTGCCCACACATCACTTGTTCATCGATTTCAAATCGGCGTATGATACAATCGATCGAGAACAGCTATGGCAGATTATGCCCGAATACGGATTCCCGGATAAACTGATACGGTTGATCAAGGCGACGATGGAGAGCGATTCCAAGCAACAGCATCAAAATTAAGGAAATTTTTTAATTCATGATTTTCTATTGAACTGAAACATTGCACAGTTTTTCAGTTCCATCTAAATAGCCATTTTTCGATATCAAATTTTTATTTTGAATCACGACTAACTTTTCAACAGGGTGTATGTGAAAATGGTTCAAAAATATTCAAAAATCTGCACAGCCAAAACGGTTCGTTCGATTGCTATGAATTTTTCAGCAAAGTTAAAGCGTGTCCGGAAATATTTTTTGTAACTTTGTCGCGTCAGTGAGCGGAGTCAACGTAAGAATTTCTTTCAGTGTATGGCTTATCTGTCAGTGGATCCTTTCTCCTTCGTGTCGGCGTGATCATTGTTTACCCTCAAATTGAAGTTTTGAAAATGGCGTCTCGACAACAGGAGCTGCGAAATCGTGTTTTGGACAAGTGATTAGAAAATCCTAATCGTTCGCAAAAAACTATCGCGAATTCGGTCGGTGTGACGCAGCAAACGGTGTCGAATGTGATCAGCAGGTTTTTACAAACCAAAACGGTTCTAAGGAAGCCAACCAAGCAGTCGAAAAGGGGAACACGCAACAAACAAAGTGAAAAGCAAGTGGTTAAAGCGTACACGAAGAAGCCAAACTTGTCGGTCAGAGATGTTGCCAAAAAAGTTAATGTAGCTAAGTCAACTGTGCAGGACATTAAAGTGAGATGTGGACTGAGGTCATTCAAAGCCCAGAAGAAACCTCGCCGAGATGACAAAGGGCTTGAAAAAGCGAAAAGTCGGGCGCGAAAGTTGTACGATTCATTGTTAACCAAACATACAGGATGTATCGTACAGGACGATGAAACGTACGTGAAGGCTGACTTTTCGCAAATCCCTGGTAACAAGTTTTACACTACGAAGGACAGAGGAAGCCTGGAGCCTAAGTTTAAAGAGCAGAGGGTGGAAAAATTTGCGAAAAAATATCTCGTGTGGCAAGCCATCTGTACGTGCGGTAAAATAAGCCAACCATTCATCACAACCGGGAATATCAACAGTGAAACCTACATCAAAGAGTGCCTCCAGAAACGCTTATTGCCTCTTCTAAAGCAGCATTCTAAAAAAACCCTGTTTTGGCCCGATTTGGCATCTTGCCACTACTCAACAGTGACAAGGAAATGGTATGAGGAAAATAATGTTACTGTGGTACCTCGTGACATTAATCCTCCAAACTGTCCGGAGCTTCGACCGATCGAGAAATTTTGGGCAGTAATGAAGGCTGATTGTCGAAAAATGGGAGGAGAGTCGAACTCGATTCAACACTTTAAGAAAAAGTGGTCAAAAGCGTACAAAACCAGAGGGGAGAAGCTTGTCCAAAACTTGATGGCAGGAGTAAAGTCGAAGGTTCGAAAGTTTGGGCGTGAAGGTGAAATTTAAATGTATTATTGCAAAAGTGTAAAGGAGCATACCTGAGGAAAATAAATGTTGAGAAAAAGATTTGTTTTAAGTTTTAATAAACCTATGATATTTGTGTAATGATACAAAATTTATTTCCGGACACGCTTTAGATAACTAAATGGTGATTCCTAAGAAAATATACACTGTGAAAAAAAATCTTTTTTAACATGAAAAAATATAATTTTTGGCACAAAAATTCAAATATCTCAAAACCCTATCTTTTTACCAACGTAATTTTTTTAGGGAAGACGGTCCATTGTATAAGCAATCTACCATAAAAATTTGGTGATGGTAAACTCATAAACAAAAAAGTTATAACATTTCAAACATTTCACAATTTTCACATTTGGTAAATATTTTTTTCTGTGTAAATTATTTCGGTCAGAAATCGTAGTTTGATGCTAATTTTATTGTTCAGCAAAGTTAGATAACTAAATGGTGATTCCTATGAAAATTTACACTGTGAAAAAAAATCTTTTTTCACATTAAAAAATATCATTTTTGTCACAAAAACTCAAATATCTCAAAACCCTATCTTTTTACCAACGTATTTTTTTAGGGAAAACGGTCCATTGTATTATAAAAATTTGGTGATCATAAAAATTTGGTGATGATAAACTAATAAACAAAAAAGTTATGACAATTCAAACATTTCACAATTTTCACATTTAGTAATATTTTTTTTAGTGTAAATTATTTCGGCCGGAAATCGCAGTTTGATGCTCATTTTATTGTTAATGGCCTTGCGTGAGTAAAACAAGCTGTTTTTATTATGTATTATGTATATTATATAGGGCCCATATAGCCAAGGCGGTAAACGCACGGATATTCAGCATGACCATGCTGAGGGTGACGGGTTCGATTCCCGGTCGGTCCAGGATCTTTTCGTAAAGGAAATTTCCTTGACTTCCTTGGGCATAGAGTATCTTTGTGCCTGCCACACGATATACGCATGCAAAATGGTCATTGGCAGAGGGAGCTCTCAGTTAATAACTGTGGAAGTGCTCATAGAACACTAAGCTGAGAAGCAGGCTTTGTCCCAATGAGGACGTTACGCCAAGAAGAGAGAGAGTATATTATATGTACAGTAATGTTCCGATTTCATCACGCCCTCCGCGCATTAGTCGTTTATTCATTAATTTGCTGTTACATTTGAGGACAACTGTTTTCCCTCTTCTTCAAGATGGGTATTCAGCGTGTTTTGCAACGTTAAAAATATTGAAATGGGTATAGATGTTGAAGGATATTTCAAAGCATTATTGAAAAGGGGCGTGATTAAATTGTTTAAACAGATGTCGCTGATGGTACGGTGGCATGACTCTCTGCACTTAGCACTTCTGGCAATTTCTCAGTTGTTGTCGTTTTCGAACTTCCTGCGCTCTGCTTTACCGATGATATACAGTTGGTTCGTTTGTCAAAGTCTAGACGGCAGGACGTGCGAATGCGTAAATTTGTATTCAATGTGGACATTTGGGCATAACCAGTCTCTTTCAGTTTATCTATGGTGCTTTCGGTGAGATTTCGTAACGCTTTTGAACATTTTTTTTTTCATCAAACGGTCTACAAGAGAGCGTTGAGTTGAAGACCTTTGGAAAAGCGACTGTTCATGTTGTTCGTTAGATTATAATAAACAAAATCACTTATTAGTTTTTATTGACTAGTTTGGTGTTGTTTGCTTGGCTGAAAAAAAAAATACTATAAAATTTTTAATATCCATAGCGGTAGTATTGTTTTGCTTTTTCGTGAGCATTGTCATGGTATGTATACAGACAAACAAACGTAACACTGACGAAATTTTCATTGACCACGCCTTTAACGATCACTTTGAATCTTGGTTGTGGCTTTCATAGCCAGAAGAGCGCCCATCGTTTTTCTTTGCGTTTGACGCTTCACACTAGCGCCTTCTTATGACGATATTGCACAACGCAGTGTTTCGTGAAACATTTCCACCAGGTGGTGGTAGTGTGAACTGGGCGATGGATTTTCACGAAAATTGTTCTAGGCGTTTCGTCTGTTTGTCTGTGGTATGTACCTCTCATGCATTTGTTGTTGTTGAAGTTACTCGCATTCTTCCGATCATGAAGTATGTTCTCTAAGAGGTATTTTTTTTTGCAGATAAACTAGACGTATACGCGTATTTTTGATCACAAGACTGGATCGCGTCTAAGTTTCAAATAGTAATTATGAATAATCAAACAAAAATATCATGAAAACAACTTGTTTAATTCAGGCGGTAGCTTTTACAATAAAATCAGCATCAAAATATAATTCTCGAAATAATTTACACAGAAAAAAATTTTTTTTTGTTACTAAATGTTGAAATTGTGAAGTGTTTGAAATGTCATAACTTTTTTGTTTATCAGTTTACCATCACCAAAATTTTATGGTAGATAGCTGATATAATGGGCCATTTCCCCTAAAAAATTGACGTTGGTAAAAAGATAGGGTTTTGAGATATTTTAGTTTTTGTGACAAAGATCATATTTTTTTAAAGTAAAAAAATAAATTTTTTACAGTGTATATTTTCTAAGGAATCATCATTTAGTTATCTAACTTTGCTGAAAAATTCATAACAATCGAACAATCCGTTTTTGCTGTACAGCTTTTAGAATATTTTTGAACTATTTTCGCATACACCCTTTTGAAAAGTTAGTCGTGAGAGAATATGAAGGTTTAATATCGAAAAATGGCGATTTAGATGAAATTGAAAAACTGTGCAAAGTTTCAGATATTTTTGAAATGGTCGCTCAGGATCGACTGGCATGACCCCGTGGAATTCCTCTGGATCGAGTGATGTGCGTAGTTCGAGTATCAGGGACACTCTCGAGTCCCTTCGAATCTCGCAGAGGGTTACGGCAAGGTGATGGTCTTTCGTGCTTGATGTTCAACATTGCGTTAGAGGGTGTAACAAGAAGAGCGGGGATTAACACGAGTGGTACGATTTTCACGAAGTCCGTTCAGTTGCTTGGTTTCGCTGATGATATTGATATTATTGCTCGTAAATTTGAGACGATGGCGGAAACGTACATCCGACTAAAGAGTGAAGCCAGGCGAATCGGATTACACATTAATGTCGAAGACAAAGTACATGATGGCAAAGGGCTCCAGGGAGAAATCACCGCGCCCGCCACCCCGAATTTATATCGACGGTGATGAAATCGAGGCGGTTGAAGATTCGTGTACTTGGGCTCACTGGTGACCGCCGACAACAACACCAGCAGAGAAATTCAGAGGCGCATTGTGGCAGGAAATCGTGCTTACTTTGGACTTCGCAGAACTCTACGATCGAATAAAGTTTGCCGTAACACGAAGTTAACTAACTATCTACAAAACGCTTATTATATTGGTGGTTCTCTATGGGCACGAAACATGGACCCTACGTGCAGAGGACCAACGCGCCCTTGGAGTTTTCGAACGGAAGGTGTTGCGTACCATCTACGGTGGAATGCAGATGGAAGACGGGACTTGGAGAAGGCGAATGAACCACGAACTACATCAGCTGCTGAGAGAACCAACCATCGACCATACCGCGAAAAACGGAAGGCTACGGTGGGCGGGTTACGTCATCAGGATGTCGGATAGCAACCCGACGGAAATGGTTCTCGAGAGTCATCCGACCGGTACAAGAAGACGTGGAGCGCAGCAAGCTAGGTGGGTCGACCAAGTGGAGGACGATCTGCGGACCCTACGCAGAGTGCGGAACTGGAGACAAACTGCCATGGACCGAGTGGAATGGCTCATTTAAACCGTTATAACTCGAAAGTTTCGCCTTAAACCACCTCAAAACGAAATGTTATTGGGAAGAGGAAAGATAGAGCTTCTATATACAATTGAGGGGGATAGAAGCAATGGGGATAGAATCCGCTTTCGAGTAAATGAGGTTTAAAGTTCTTCAACAATTTTTCATCCTATACAAAATGTATGGATTTGCAAAATCGACCCAATTTTCTCCGATTGATTGTTATTTTTCTATTTATCGTTAAAACAAACATAAAAAAGTTCCTGAAAGCTTGAAATCTAAAGAATTTTGTGATATGCTCAGCTCAAAATCGACAAAATGATCATGCATCTGGGCTAGGGCAGTTCAGAAATCAAACATGTTAAAAAATTCGAAGCTCCCATATGTTCATTACAATCTTTAGTGCAAAACTAGAGTCCTGTCAAATTTTTGGCCATTTCGGTAGTGATTTAATGGTGGCCCAAGAGCAAAATAGGTTTATATGGGAATTACTATGGAGAATTTTCAAAAAAAGTTCTCCGCGTTGTAGAGAATTTACGACAAAGATTCCACGCTGAAGAACATTAACACATGGCTAAAGTCATAGGGCCAAAGCCAAAATGAATTCTTCAGATCTCAATGATGAATGTTGCCGAAGACCGGAACTTATTTCGACAATCGGCAAAAAAGATATTTAACAAATTCTCACTCGAATGCGCATCTTCATACACGATGTCCTGCAAGGTGTGAAGGAAGCTAACACGCATACTATGATTGCGTGTCAAGCGTGTCGGTCGAGCTGTGGTCTTCTGTTCAAGCATGCATGGATGAATATGGATTAACTTCTTTTTGGTGAGTCGAAACGAGTTGCGGTCTTCGGCAACATTCATCATTGATATCTGAAGAATTCAATTTGACTTTGACCCTATGACTTTATCCATGTGTTAATGTTCTACAGCGTGGATAATCTTTGTCGAAAATTCTCCATATTAATTCCCATATAAACCTATTTTGCTTTTGGGCCACCATAAAATCACCACCGAAATGGCTGAAAATTTGACAGGACTCTAGTTTTGCACCAAAGATTGCAATGAACATATGGGAGCTTTAAATTTTTAACATATTTGAATTCTGAACTGCCCTAATCTGGGCCCTTCATTTATAAAAAGTTGGGTCGACCATATTGATGTTGTCCGCCATCTTGGATTTTTAAACCAAAACTTTTTTCTCACCATGATGGCAACCACCGATTTTCAAGTTTTTGCATCAATTGAAAGCTGAGACATTTACATAACATATCAAAAAATTAGAGATGTCTTTTTCTTCTTTCAAAAGTTATGTGTCTGCAGTTTTGTAAATAATGCCACTTTTGCGCAATGGGCCCGGTGCCGTTTGCCGTAAAGTTTTTCAAGTTCAGTTAGCTGCCAGTTCAAGAATAAAACTCTTATATGCCTAGACTACCATGCGCCTCCATTGATTTACAGCGGCTGTATCATGGTCACACTTTCTATGCTCCATTAGACGGACAAATAAGGTATTGGTTCCCTTATTAAGCATGTGGCTCACAATTTCATCCTATGAAAAACAAAGGATTGAAGCGCTGTTTGTTTAATTTCTTATTTTTGTATTTTTTGTTAGAAGTGAGCACCCATGAAAACAAAAAGAACGGAATCAATCGGTGCCGTAATCGCTTGTTTTCGAATAGGATGAATATGGCATACGTACCCTATATTAATTTTTGTTATTGTAGTCTGACGTTTATCCAAGGTTGCCACGATTTACGTTGTGTTGGTTATTTGTTGGGCTTGTTTGGCCAAATATTTGTTATTATAGCAAACAGTCGAATGACATCTGTCTGCTGTTTAATACTAAAAAAAAAACAAGGAATTGCTTTCAGTTTCACCTTAATAATAAATAGTGGTTCAAACACTAATGATTTGCCGTTTCGTTGGCAACTGTGTACCTGCTAAAGAGCGCCATAATCTTCCAACATCATAGAACCATTAACGACCTGGCTCCACAGCGCAGCCATTTGGACCAAGTCATTTGTCTGTCTCCCATCTGCTGGCAACGACCAAAGTCGAGAGGGTTTTACAGCCGGTAGCTCATTTCTTCCATTTCATAGAACGAATGCCAGACAGCACCGTATCGTACCCACAAGGAGCAGCAACGTCTGTTGCTACATTAGTCTCCCAACCAACGGTCACAAACCGGACTGACTGACCCCAAGGAAGCTAAACTAAGATGGAATGGAGGTGAAATCCATTCGACATAGTCGCCGTCCGTCACAGTCACCGGACGATCCGCCGTCACCCGTCGGGTCTAAGGAAACGTTCGTGTTAATGATGTGCTTAATGGTGATCGCTTGATTTCAACTCTCGGCAGCCAGTAAACACGCAAACAGGTACTTGCACCTCGTGTAACAGCACCTGAATCGGATGATAATAATTCAGTACGGATTGAAGCACACCACTTGATAAATTACCCGATAACGAGGGTGAGGAGGATTTGCTCTGGAGCAGACGGAATCATCGACGGGAAACAGGAAGTGCAACATAATAGAGAGCTGTGCTGCAATATGTCAGATTGAAGGAACAAAGTTAATTGGAGGTAATTGTGTGGATTAAGGGATTATAGGTAGTCAATATTTTCACAATTGATAATAACGTTACATCGCGCCATGGATTGTGTGAAAAACAATTAAAAGTCATGGGTCTCTCATTGTAAACTACTCATGTACCGCACAACAAACAGGCTATTCCCACCAACTGGGGAGGTGAAAGACCAGGTTAAAAACTGCATATCTGCTGGGTGGGTGGCCATTGGAAAATAACACCCACGGTGAAGACTCGCGATTGAAACTAGCTATTTAGCACTACATGCGGAAGAATTGCCAATGCAAAACCCGTAGCTATCAAGAAGGTAAGCTCATAATCCTAGATTAGCGAGTTAATGTCAGGAAAAGGGGATTACTTGTGCACTAATGCGTCCGTTCTACAAGTTAGAAGCATCCGAGTGTCAGCGGGAGAATATTGGCATCCCAAGTAAAAACAATATTTTTATAATTTTCTCCAAGGTTTCTTCATGTGCTGTTCTTTTAATCAATCAAATCAAGCTTTCAAACCCGAGGCAAACACTTATACAGGATTGCTGAGGGCTAGGTGGGGCGAAAATCGTCTCTCACCGCTGATCGCGGATGTAAAAAGCATCCGGCGCACCAGGACCGGAGAGATGATGCTAGTACTGAAGAAGGAGGTGGCCAAAAAGGGAACCTCCTACAAAGGCACTACTCCAAGAGGTACTGGGTGAGAGGGTGCAGGTGAGAGACCTGACGGCGGAGACGCCTCTGCAGTATAAAAACCTTAATGAGATCACCGACGCAGAGGAGCTCGCAACCGCCCTCAAGCAGCAGTGGCGAAAAAGGGTCGCACGACGGGCAGGCCCAACGTACCGCGAAGGTTAGCTGTGATCGCTCGAAAGTTTTCACACATTAACTTGTCGCCTTTCTTGTGAACGGAACAGATTATCCATTCCTTTCACTCCTCCGGTAGCTGTTCGATTTCACAGATCTTGACTACTAACCGGTGCAGACTAGGAGGCCAACTTTTCCGGGCCCATCTTGATGAGCTGCGATGATGGCATAACTTCACTCAGCGTGAGAGTTGATTCGTTCCCGTTTTCTGCAGCACCAACATAGTCATTTCCTCCACTCCCTTGATCCTCCTTACCTACATTCTCTTCGGTATTTAGGTGCTCATCGAAGTGCTGCCTCCACCTTTCGATAACTTCGCGTTTGTCCGTCAGGAGGCTCCCGTCCTTATCCCTGCAGATTTCGGCTTGTGGCGCGAGGCCTTTGCGGGATGCGTTGAGTTTCTTGTAAACGGCACAGCAGTTCCATTTCTCCACACTCCGCTTCATTATGGCGGCGCTTTTTTTTACCAGAAGAGGTGGGTTTAGTGCTTCGGCTTCTGTCTGTATCGCGCCACATTCTGTCGGGTTCCAGGCTGCAGCATTACCACTAGCGCTGCGTTCTTCTCCTCCACAACCGCTCTGTACTCCTCGTCTAACCAATCGAATCGTCGACTCCAATAATGCTCTCGGCTGCGTTGTTGATTGCTGCTTTGACTGTACCCAGTAGTCCCCCAGAGGAGCCACACCGAGCACACCCTCTTCCGGCAATGCTGCCTCGAGATTCTGCGCGTATGCGGTGGCGACATCTCCTTAATTCAGTCGCTTTACACTAGATCGTACCGGGGCGGCCACCGGTACTGTACATTGTTAGAAACGAAGAGTTTCGAGCGTAGTTTAACATCATCAGGTGGTGATCAGAGTCAATATTAGCGCCACGATAAAGGTTCTGACGTCGATAATGTCGCAGAAGTGCCGTCCATCAACCAGAACGTGGTCGATTTGCGATTCCGTTTGCTGTGGTGATTTCCAGGTGTAACGTTAAGGGAGGCTGTGCTGGAAGAAGGTGTTACGAATGGTCATGTTCTTCGAGGCGGTGAAATTGATGAGGCGTACGCCATGTTCGTTGGTTGGCTGGTGGGCGCTGAACTCTCCAGTCGTCAGTCTGAATTCCTCCTCCTGGCCTACCTGGGCGTCGCGTTCAAGCTGCGCGTAAAATGCGTCTTTGTCATCATGAGTGCTTCCGAAGTGAGGGCTGTGCCCGTTTATTATGCTGATGTTGAAGAATCGGCCCTTAATCCTCAACCTGCATATTCCTTCGTCGATCGGCCACCAACCGATCTTACGCCTCTGTATATCACCCATCACGATGAAAGCTGTTCCCAGCTCGTGTGTGTTGCCGCAGCTCTGGTGGATGGTATGATGACCTCTAAACGTTCGCACCATGGATTCTGTCAAACACACCTCCTGCAGCGCTACGATACCGAACCAGCGGTCCTTCAGTATATCGGCGAGTATGCGGGTACTCCCGATGAAGTTGGGAGATCTGTAGTTCAACGTACCGAGCTTCCAATCGCAAGTCCATTTTGTTCCTCAGCTTATCCAATCTCATCTCAATTCTTCCCCCTACACTCTAGCCTCTACCTTACTGTCTTCTTTGCTCTCTATTCCAACCCTTTATCCTTCGCTCTAACACAACCTTCAACCCTACCATCTGCCCTACTCTCTACCCTATTCTTTACCATAACCACTGCCCTATCCTTTACCGTACCCTCTAGTCTACTCAATCCTTACTCTCTATCCTACCCTCTTCCCAACCGTCTACCCTATCCTCTACTATAACCTTCTACTCCACTCCCTCTACTCTATCCTTCACCCAAACCCTCTACTCGACCGTCTGCTCCACCGTTTGCCCTACCTGCTACCCTACCAACTACCATTACCCTCTAACCTTTTTCTCATAAAGCTCGATAGATAGATTCCCATATTGCATGATATCACAGCTCAAACTACCTTTCCGTGCCCACCATCTTGGATATAGTCCGCCATCTTAGATTTCTAAATAGAGTCAAATATCGATTTTTGACTTCTACTCATGAAGCCCGATCGATAAATACCCATATTGCATATTGTCATAACTCAAACAATCATTCCGTTGCCGCAATTTTGGGTATGACCCGGCACTTTGGATTTCAAAATAGAATTAAATACTGATTTTTGACTTCTACTCATTGTGTGCGGCTCCGTGGTCGTGCGGCTAGGGTCACCAAGCTCTTAGTCGCATCGTGCTGAGGAGCGCGGGTTTGATTCCCGCCGCAGCTGTCAGGAAAAGTTTTCGGCTGTGCCACTGGGCGTTGCATGCTAGTCCGTTGTCTAGAGTCGTGCTTCCTTCAAAGAGCGAAAAGCTCACTGGAAGCATTCAACGTGTCCGTGTCTTTTTAAGCCCGATCGATAGATACCCATATTGCATGGTATCATAGCTCAAACTACCATTCTGTGGCCGTCATCTTGGATATGGTCCGTCATATTGGATTTCAAAATGGCGTCCAATATCGATTTTTTACTTCTACTCATCAAGCCCGATCAATAAATACCCATATTGCTCAAACTACTATTTCGTGGCCGCCATCGTAGATATGGTCTGCCATCTTGCATTTTAAAATGGCGTCGCATATTCATTTTTGAGTTAACCCGATCGATAGATACCCATATTGCATAGTATCCGAAGCAGCATTACCGTTAAAAGGCATATATTCTGGAGTTTTGACCGCCATCTTGCAACCTAAGCCGCCATCTTGGAGCCTAAGCCGGCATCTTGAATTCCAATACCCCTACTACCACCACCTCCACATCCTAAGGAATGTGTATGCCAAATTTGATTGAAATTTCTTGACGCATTCCTGAGTTATGCATATGTTCCGGCATACATACGTACATACATATAAACATACAAATAGACAAACATGCAAACATATAAACATTAAACATACAAGCATATAAACATACAATCATACATACACTCCCGTTCAAAAGTTTAGGGTCACCCCCTCAAAAACATGTCATTTTTTTAGGCCCATATCTCCGCCAATTTGCGTCCGATTTCAAAACCCTAAGTTTCATTCAAAAGATAATAAGTGAAAGAAACTTTGAACATGCTTTAAAAGAAACTTTTTCAAAAAAAATTGTATGTAAACTTAACCCAAAGTTGCCAAATTTTCTAAAAAATGAATATAAACTAACGGCAGTGTTGCTGGAAGTTGGGTAGATCAAATTTTAAGATGAGAGCGGTAATATGACCCATTTTCTATTAGCTTTCAACTGCTTTTTACAAAACTTAGCTAAAAAGTCTAGAATAAAAGTTATTAAGTAAATTAATCCTTGATGTCATCGACCAAAAGTTTGGGGTCACCCCTCAATATGATGTATTGGCCAAAAGTTTGGGGTCACTTTCGTAAAACATGAAAAAGTGATTTGGTGATATCTTCGTCATCCTCCTCCTCTTCTTGGCGTAACGTCCTCAATGGGACAAAGCCTGCTACTCAGCTTAGTGTTCTATGAGCACTTCCACAGTTATTAACTGAGAGCTTCCTCTGCCAATGACCATTTTGCATGCGTATATCGTGTGGCAGGCACGAAGATACTCTATGCCCAAGGAAGTCAAGGAAATTTCCTTTACGAAAAGATCCTGGACCGACCGGGAATCGAACCCGTCACCCTCAGCATGGTCATGCTGAATACCCGTGCGTTTACCGCCTCGGCTATATGGGCTTCGTCATCTATAGTTCAATTTTGATTATTTTTGGCTCATTTCAAAGATAATTAACTAAATTCACGTTTGATGTCTTCTACTTAACGTATTTAACGATTTTTGTATATAAAAATGTTATGTAAAGTTAGCACATTTTACCACGCTTCAAAAAATGAGGCATCTTTACGTTAAGTTTTAATATGTAAATTTCAACAAATATGTGTGGTTCAATATCTATGCAGTAAGTATCATTCATTTTGTTTCAAATAAGCCAAGAAGAATTAAAAATGAATGAAAGATGACAAAGATATCACAAAATCACTTCTCCATGTTTTACGATAGTGACCTCAAACTTTTGGCCGATACGGCATTTTGAGGGGTGACCCCAAACTTTTGGTCGATGACATCAAGGATTAATTTACTTAATAACTTTTTTTCTAGATTTTTTAGCTAAGTTCTATAAAAAGCAGTTGAAAGGTAATAGAAAATGGGTTATATTACCGCTCTCATCTTAAAATTTGGTCGACCCAACTTCCAGCGACACTGCCGTAAGTTTATATTCATTTTTTAGAAAATTTGGCAACTTTGGGTTAAGTTTACATACAAAATTTTTTGAAAAAGTTTCTTTTAAATCATGTTTAAAGTTTCTTTGACTTATTAGCTTTTGAATAAAACGTAGGGGTTTGAAATCGGACGCAAATTGGCGGAGATATGGTCCTAAAAAATGACATGTTTTTGAGGGGGTGACCCCAAACTTTTGAACGGGAGTGTACATCGACTTTCGTATGTATTGATTAAAGCCTGTATCCGCAATAATTGGGACGTAGAAGTACGGCAGTAACTCTGTACTGGATCAATAAAAATTGGCCAAAAATTAACTGAGAATTCTTTGATGTATGTTTATTATTTGAGCAAAATTTCATAAAAATCGATACATTACTTTTAGCTGTGGATGAGAAACAAACAGACGTGGTTTTTAAGATTTTGTACAATCATCACCCATTTTCATTCGCATACTAGATGGTTTTTTTTCAGCTGCAATTCAAGGTTCTGTGAGGATAATTATGAAATTTCGTGTGCAGTTATGATACTTATAGAGACACTTTCTTGCAAAATTTCATCAACTTTTATCATTTGGATTGAAAGTAAATGGTGTTGATAGGGGATAGTGTTAGTGAAAATGTTTCATGTTTTTCATGTTCGATGTTTGCCCATTCATAACTTTTGAATGTCTCTGCCAATTTCCATGAAATTTTCACAGAAGGTAGTTGATTTTGTGTATATTATGCCTGCAAAATTTGATGATTATTGGTGTAGCACTTTCAACAATACAATCGATACAACAAGGGCTACTCACTAATTGTTGTCTGAGGGGCTAAAATCCCGGTCAGTCCCAATATATGTTTCGACTACAAAATTGTTGATAGTGCATCGATTTTTTTGATATTTTGCCTGTGCAAGTAAAGTAGATTGAGAGGTTTGTGTTCAAAATTTCAGTCATTTCCTTAATCAAATTCAAAAGTTACAGCACTGATAAGCTAAACCAGGGGCTGTACAAAATTCAATTGCTCGTGTTCTACTGTTTCATTGCTACAACAAAAGGTACTTCACCGATTCACATGAAATTTTGCAGGTGGAATGAACACATCTTAAGATATTTTTTTTTATTCTTAATCACTTAACCTAATTACAGCTCTATTGTCCACTAGGGCACTACGTGAGCGATTTCAATTGACAGCTGCATTTACATTTTTGTGCAACGCCTAGATGTATATTCTATTCTACTTTAACTGGTTGCCTTTCTGCTGCTTTCACTTTTCTACTCTATACATGGTAGAAGGATGAGCACAAGGATGATGGATGGCCGTTGTTCCTTTCCAGTCCGATTGGGGGTCCGTTATGAGTAGCAGTTCGCCGATGTCCAGGTATCCGGGTCCGTTTGAGCCAAGGGGCTCAGAAGTGGGTCAGTGCCAGCCGCTCTCGGGGGAAGAGCAACTGACGAAAAATTGCAAGTGCCGGGGCTGGGAATCAAACATCTTAAGATATTATCAGGCAAAATTTGAGCAATTTTAATGTATCTGTTGCAGAGTTACAACCACATTTCTGTGTCCCGATTATTGCGGATACAGGCTTTATCAACTCTGCCGAAGAAATGAACTATAAATTATCAACCATTGTCAAGATTCCAGGGAAATATTTTTTTTTCGCATTGCAAATGAAGCTCATAATTCGTGAAAATATGCATCCTTTGCAGCATCGTTTACGCCACCTAGTGAACCAGTCACAAACTATATTGTCCATTATGAGCAAACTATGGGTGTGGAGAACATCTTCTCTGAAGAAAGTATTCTAAATTTTTGCATAATTCTAGAGATATTCACATCAAAAGGACTGTCCTATTTATAGGACGCTGGGCGGATATGGGTTAATTGCAGTTCCAAAATTCTGTAAGTGTTAGAATGAATCGAAGATCAATCGAAAACTAATAATTAAGAGCAACAAATAACGTCAAATGCGAAGCTTCAGTCAACCATATATATTACATAGCAGTGTTGCCAGTAGTTTTATAAATTGATCGAAAAAAAATCTAGGAAAAAGAGTTATAATCATTTCATTATTCTTAATTTTAAAACATGAAATTTCTAATAAAAAATCAAATTTAAAGTTTTTGAAAAATTTAAATTCTGACATCTTACATAGAATTAATTACTTCAAATATTTTGAAACATTTGTGAAGGTATCATTTCAATACAACAAACCGTTATCAAGTTATAATTTTTGAAAGTAGAAAATTGGTTTTCTTTATACACGCTTTTCAATAGTCAGGTGAATAATTGTAATGAATTGCAAAATAAATTACATGAAATATATCTTGTACCGACTTTTCGAACCCTCTAAGCAAAATTACCCTTTGTCAAAGGATAAGCAAAATAGGGCGGAATGAATAGGTCCAAAACTGATTACACTTATTCGATGAAAAACATTTTCGGATAGTACATCACACATGGGCAAAATTTCATTGCAATTAAAAAAGGTCGCGTCCACGCGATTCGTGCGTTGAACTGAAAATGCTCAATTAGTGAAAACTACAGTCACTAAATATGTAAACAGTCTGGCGAATACAAAATCCTAAGAACTGGCAACTGGAGTATATCCTGCCAACACTAGAAAAAACTCAAGCTGTCGACAGACATCGTGTTTCCAGAACACAAATCTATTATCTTTACGGATACAATACTCCCCTTGCATTCAAGCTCTTTCGAAATATCAAGCTCAATTGGCTCTGATAGTTCTATCCGCCAGACTGTATATTAGCGTGGGACACAAAAAAACATTTTACTCCTGTAAACTTTTTGAGTTCCTTTTTGGCCCCATATCAACTGTGCAAAATTTCAGCTCGATCGGAGCAATTATATTTTAGCGCGAGCCGTTTTTAGTTTTCATACAATTTAGTATGGGGAAAATCATTTTCTCAAATAAAAATCGCCACAGGTTGCCCCTCAACCCCTAAAAATGTATCGATGAATAATATCTGTTGGAAATTTTACGATGAACAAACCCTCTGAAGACCGCAAAGAGATCTAAGGCATGTGGAAAAAGTTATTCATTGAAAACCGAATGGCATGCTAACGCTGTTTAACATGTAAGGAATAACAATAAATAATAAAATCACGTCATTTTTTCGATCGGGTAGGGCTTGATAACTTTTTCCACGAATGTCACATCGCTTTGCGGTCTTCGGAGGTCTGAATCCTCGTGAAGTTATCTATAGAAATCATTCAACGATTTATTATTAAGGATTTTTCTTTGAAGAAGTAAATTTTTGGAGTTTTTACATTTTTTATATTTTCCCATATAAGCCGTGTACCAGGCTACTGTATATATAGTGACTGTAGTGGAAACCCTCTAGTAAACGAGTAAAATGGCATCTGCAAACCGGACAGCCGGTCACGATATACCAGATTCTATGCAGCTTTCTCTTCTCAAAAAATGACACAGCTGAAAAGTGCCTTTTCACACTGTGACCGCAAATCACTCGGATGGATTTTCCTCTTTTAAGTTGAATAAAAGTTGCAGATGACTGGCATTATTTTCATATAGCATGGAAACAACGAAACAATTGCAATGCTACTGAGTGACACAATACAAAGGTCATGAATAGACATAGAAGAAGTCGTTTGAACTATATCGCCTCTTAACCCTATCCGATCCCTCTCTGCACGAATTGTTTACTAGCGGAGAATCCACCTTCATCAAAGAGCCGTTTGAATTGTTAGCCTCCCTCCATCAATTGTATCGCATGAATTATTAACGAGTCTCAGCTTCACGTTTCAAACATTGGCGTATCTAGGATTTTTTTCCTAGGGGGTGCCTAGGGGTGCCAGTTCCAGAGGCTTCTAGGTTGTTTTGCTATTTTTGTAACAGGAAATATCGATCCACCGTCAATTTCTTAGTATAATGGTATACTGCGTCGCGGAAAAAAATAGAACGGAAATTTAAACGCGCTATATTTTAAAAAACAGCATTTTTTTTTTTGAAAAATCCAAACCATTGTACTGATGTGAGGTTTGGAAACTTGATAACTTGATTGCGTTTAATACATGGAGATGGGATTTGTATTTTGGAAATTGTTTTGCAATTTTTTTCATTTAAGACTTCTTTTGCAAATCTCTCAGTAATTCCTTTGGTTTTGTCAAATTTCTTCGGTAATATCTTTGGATCCCTTTCGGCAATTTCTTTAAGAATTTATTTGGTATTAAATATGTTAAGAAATTGATACTAAACACCTTTCACGCATCTTTTGAAAATTTTATCGGCAATCACTTTGAAAATTTCTTCTTCAATTCTATTACGAGTTTATTTGGCTTTAATTTCATTGGCAAATCCTCTGAAATGTTTTCTCGGGAGTTCCTTCGCCAATTTTTTCAGCAGTCTTTCAAGCATTGTTTTGTTAATGTCAACAATTCTATTGATATTTTCTTGCCTTTGGTAATTCATTCGACAATGACTCTGGGAACTTCTTAACATTTTTTTTTGGAAATGTCTCCGGCAAATCATTCTCCTTTTTTTATGGAGTTTTCGTCGATTTTTTGGACTTTCGTTATCTATGCTATTCGGTATTCCTTTGCCAATTCCTTCGAAAACTTCTTCGGAATTTTGTTTTTTATAAATCGCTTAAAATTATAATAAAATTATTCAGAAAATTTCTTCTATATTTCTTCAGTAATTATTTAAGGAATTCCTACAGCAGATAGTTTTGGAATACCTTCGGCAATTCCGATATGTCTTGCGTTGATTTTTTTTTGCAAATTTCTTAAAGATTGAATTGATTCGGCAAATTTCTTAAAGATTTTCTTCGAGAATTCATTTGAAAAACAAATCTTTGGTGATTCTTAAAAAATTCTGTCACGGTGATACTACGAGAATTACTTTTGGAATTCTTTCAAAATTTTATTCAGGAGTTCCTTTGATGATTTCGGAAAATTCTTTGAGAATTTCTTCAAAAATTTTGTTGTGAATGTTTGTGAAGATTTTTATAGAATATATTTCGGCAATTTATTTGGAGATTGGATTCAGCCAATTTTTAAAAAAAGTCCTAATATTTTCAGTCTTAATAATTCCACTGGTAATGCTTATTTGAATTCCTTTGCAACTACTTTGAAAGTTCTAAGGTAATTGTGATGGAAATTCTTAGAGTGGGAGCTTCGGAATGAATGCGACACGGATAAATTTCGGTAGTAACTTCATTAACAACCACACTGGTCGGAGTCTAGTCAAGAACTGACTGTTAGGAAAATATAACAACTATGGTTGTCAAGGGTGTAACTAACCCCTCGGGGCAGAGGTGATTGCTTACTATGTCAACAGAAATTTTTCCAGTTTTTTTTTTTTGGGAATTGGTCGGGAAGTTTTCCGTGAATTTCATTGGATTTTCTTCAAGCAAGTCCAGTTTAGAATTTCTGAATTTCCAATTCAGCAATTTCCGGAAGCAACAGACATAAATAGAATTAAATCATAAAGAATTGCAAAAGTAATCACGATAAAATTGCCTGAAAAAATTGAAAAACAACTGAAAAACTTGCTAAAATAATTTCAGAAGAATATCCATTGAAATTATAAAAAAAAATCCAAAGAAATTAAATAAATTCAATTCCAATGATACTACCGCAGGAACTCGCAAAAAAAATTGCCGTACTGCGGTCTAGCGAACACGGAGTCGTGGGTTCGAATCCCACCCATCTCTCAATTTGTCAATTAGCACTATTCTGTGCCTTCTAAATAATTACAAGTTTTTCCCGCACATCCCTAAAGGATTTCACTAGAGATTTTTCTAGTAATATGTACCTTGTAGGATTTCTCTGGAAATTTCAACCAATCCCGAAAGAGATTTATATTGGGATTATTCAGCTGGAATTTCTTGAAGATGGACAATAGGAGTTCTAGGAGTAATATCATGATTAATTTCTAGAGTAATCCATGAATAAAAACTCTAGAGGATCTCCTGGATGAGCCTTAAGAAAAATTGCCTTGAAGAATCCCAGAAGAAATCCCTAGAGGGATTCCTGCAGGTATCACAATAAGAATTTCTGGAGGAGATCCAGGAGGCATGGTTGAAACATTAGAGGTAGCAGGAATCGCTTATGGAATCCCAGAAGGAGTTGATGGATGAAAGTCATGATGGGTTCCTGGAGGAATCCAATGATAAATATTTGGAGAAATTTCCGGAAAAACGTCCTGGAAACACTTGAACACAAGGCTCCTATGAAAATTGCCTTGAGTAATCTTAGCTAGTTTTTGGAGGAATCCCTGAAGAAATTCTTAAAAGAATCCCTAGAAGAATTTCGAGAGGTAGGGTATCGCGCCACTTGGGCGGTGGCTTCTATATTCGTCTGTTTTCCACTATAACTCAGTCAATTTTGAATCAATTGATTTGAAATGTTGTACACGGGTACTGCCCATATTCGCATAGTTGACGTAAGTGCCACTGCAGTTTTCAACACAGTTTTGAAATTTCTACGATGAATAATGCAGAGTTTGAGCTCTTTTTTCACGTTGACATCTAACGAATGATTAGATCTTGTGCTCTATTGAATAAAACTGGTCATTATTATGCACATACGATAGATATTAGTTTGTGAATGCTAACATTGTCGATGGTGGTTACGTCGACTATGCGAATATGGGCAGGGTAGATGCTATACCTATCTCACCACATTCCAAAATTTGTGTCAATTGGTTTAAATTTGACGGAGTTATAGCGGAAAACAGACGAAAATAGAAGCCACCACCCAAGTGGCGCGATTCCCTATTTCAGTGGAGGAGTCCTAGGGGGAATTACTGGAAGAACCACAGCAGGAATAGCTTGAGAAATCCAGCTGAAATTCATGCAGGAAGAGCATGAGAAGCTTATGAGAGAATCCTCGGATAAGATATCTTGGATAAAAAATCCTGGGGTCTCCAGTTAGCCTAGTGGTTAAGGCTATGGATCGCCAATCCGGAGACGGCGGGTTCGATTTCCGTTCCGGTCGGGCAAATTTTCTCGACTCCCTGGGCATAGTGTATCATTGTGCTTGCCTCACAAGATACAAATTCATGCAATGGCTGGCAAGGAAAGCCCTCCAATTAATAGCTGTGGAAGTGCTCTAAGAACACTAAGTTGGAGAGAGGCAAGCCAGGTTCCAGTGGGAACGTAGAGCCATACAGAAGAAGAAGAAAAATTCCTGGAGGAATCACCGGAGAGCTTCTGAAGAAACCACAGAAAAAATCTCAGAAAGTATTATTAGAAGGATTCTGGGATGTATTATTGTAGAAATCTCAGCATAAATCCTAGGAGAAATTGCTGGAGGAAACTATACACGAAATGCCTTGGAATACCTAGAGAAGTCCCTGCAAGAACCAGTAAAGGTATTTTGGAAGAATTTATAACGAAGGCCTTGAATGAATCGCAGGAGGAATTTCAAGAATCTCAAGAAGATTTCCCGGAAGAATCCATCCACAGGCTCTACCCCATTTGGCATAATGCCATTTGGCATAACGCCATTTGGCATAATGCCATTTGGCATAAAGGCCATTTGGCATAATGACAATTTGGCATAATGCCGTTTGGCATAACACTAAGAACAGCCTTCTTGGTAAGAATGTGAATAATATTTGTTATGCCAAATGGCCATTATGCCAAATGGCCGTTATGCCAAATGGCTTTTATTCCAAATGGCATTATGCCAAATGGGGTAGAGCCCAGCCACAATGCTAGGATAAATTCGCATAGGAATCACTAGAAGAATTTCTATACGTATTCTAGTAAGAATTTCTGGAGGAATTGCTGGAAGAACCGCAGGAAAAGTTGTTTGAGGTTTTCTTGGAGAAAGGCCAAAGAGAGTTTCTGCAGGAATTTCTGGAGGAATCTTGGATAAAATCTCTGAAGGAATTCCTGGATGAGTCATTGGAGAAATGAGTGGTAGAAAAATCAAAGAAATTTCTGCAAGAATTCCAGGAAGTTTGCCTGGAAAGATCCCAGCAAAAAAGCCAGGAGGAAGCTCTAGAAGAATCCGTAGCATAGTTTCTAAAGTTCCACAGTTTTCTGGAGGAATTCTTAGAATTCCGGAAGGTTTCATAGAAGAAATTTCTAGAAAAAATCGTAGAATCAGGAATGTCGGGAGTATCCTAAAAGTAGTTCCTCTAACAAATGCCTGGAGGAATACCTACAGTTCTCCTTGAAAGAATCGGTAGAAGTATAGTGGAGCAATCCCTGATGGAATCGCAGGAGGAATTTCTGGAGGAATCTCAGGAGGATTTCCCGAAAGTATTGCAGCAAGTAAGTATGCAGGGAGAATTCCCTTCAAGTATTTCTGAAGGAGTCGTAATGGGGATTGCTTGAAGAATTCCAGCTGCAATTTATGGAGGAAGGTTAATAGAAGTTCTTGGAGAAATCCTCTATGGAATTTCTGAAAGAAACTCTGTCCTGGATAAATCCTTGAAAACATCTCTGGAAGAATCACCGAAGGAATTTTTAGAAAAATCCCAGGGAGATTTTCCGGAAGAATTTCTGGAACTTCCCTAGAGGTATTCTACTAGGTACCACAGTAAGAATTTTTGGAGGAGTTCTAAGAGAAATTGCTGCAAGAATCGCAGCAGGAGTTGCTTGCGAGGAATCCTAGCCACAATTCCCGGAGGAAGGTCAATATAAGCTCTTGGAGGAAATTTTTTGGAAGAATCTCTGAATTATATCTCTGAAGAAATTTCTGAAAGAATCACCAGAGAAACTTCTGAAAGGATCCCAGGAAGATTGCGTTGAATAATCCCGCAAGGAATTCCTGAAGGAATCCCAATAAAAGTTTTTAGAGGAATCCCTAAAACAATTCCGAAAAGTATTGAAGTAAGAATTTTCAAAGAAATCCTAGGAGAAATTGCTGGATCAATCTCTGCATATATTTTGCCTGGAGAATCCTAAGGGAAGTTTAATGAAAGAAAAATCGATAGGAATCCATAAGGAAGCCTAGAGAAATCACTGTATAAATAGATAGAGGTATTTCTGGAAAAATCCATAGAGAAGTTTGTTGATTGTTCTTACTAATATCCTATACGCCAAAACGTACAACAAGTAAGTAATTCTGGGTGTGCTTAAGTTTTATTTAAATGGGCCATTAATAAATATTAGAATTATTGTGCTAAGTTTTAAATTTAAGATGTCTGTCCTAGAGGGTGCCAAATGTTTTGTAGGGGGTGCCAGGCACCCCTGGAACGCCCCCCAACTACGCCAATGGTTTCAAACCAGCGCAGCGCCGAAGGATTGGCTGCTGGTTGGCTGGCTGAACCAAATTTAGACGTCGCTTTTCCTGAAATCAATATCAATAGCAAATCGTTTCAAGACCTTTGCGCGGTGCCTTGGCATCTGGCAAATCAATTTTATAGTCCAAATCCTTTGTGGGCATTAGGCCACATCGCAGGTTCTACGCGCTCATTCCGAACCGTTGCCTAGCAATCCAATTATAATTTGAGCCGCATGATGCTAAGTTTAGATATCGGTTGGATGATTTTGAAATCTGGCATTTTAATTTCCTAGCAGTTATTTCTTAGAAAATCTATTTAGTGGATCTCAAAATGTCGTGATACTTGGTGGTTTTGTTGTTCGTAGAAAAATATTGGACCCATTTTTTATCTTGTGATTAGGGTGACAAATAACAAGATGGTGTGGTTCAATTCAATACCAATTACAAATCAAATTGAAATTCAAGTCCAAATCGTTATTTTAAAATTGAATTTCCAAAAGCAAAACTATTTTTATATTTATTGGCATTACATTTTACAGTCTATATGATGTGTATCTAAGATGTTCTTCATTTTCTCAACTTTCTCACTTTCAGATAGTCTGCGGACAACTTTAGGATAATCGTCGGATCTTAATACCGCATGGAAGCCGTACCAGGGTGACTTCCAGGATTTAGAAGCACCCTCAGCACTTAGCGGAAATCTCCATACTCTACTAGTTTTCAAGTTCGAATAAACCAATCGAGGGGGCTGAAACAACAGCCGTATGATGGAACAAGAGCTTCGGGCAACCATTTCCTGTCCTTAACCAGCAGTGATCTCAAAACAAAGTGCTAAAAGTGCGAATGTATTGGAAAGTCACAGAAGCTCGGTTCCGTCGGTGAAACTCAGCGAAACCGAATCTTCATTCGAACGAGGGGAGTTCGGCTCTCTGGGGATGGCAATTATGACATAAAAAAGGTCTTGCGTTATTTATTTGCGACAGTCGATGCTTGTGTTCTACCGTCTTAGGGGATGCCGCAGAGGAAGTGAAATATAAAAAGCTTTCTTTGTTCAAATTAGTGAGAAGAGCTGCTCGTAAAGCACAACCCGTCTGCGTTTTTTTGTTCTTGCCACGATGTGATTGGGCAGGTGAAAACGGAAAGAAATCATCGTTAAGAAGAATAAGGTGAATTATTTGGTATACAGTCGTGGGCAAGTGAATGGAAGTGTTTCATGCGATGGATATAGCAGCTGATGGAACCCTGCGAGCATCCATCTCCAACGGGTGACAACAGAAGGAATGTGCGAGGTGAACGTGTGCTCGGTTTCGCAATTAATTTTCTTCAAATGGGAATACGACGACCTGTTGCTGGTGCCATTTGGGAGTGAGATTTCTGATGTACTCGTGCTTCCCGACAAGTGTTGTGAAAACGCAGAAGGATGTTCGTGTGAATTTAATCATGCATTAGCAAAGCTCGTCGCAGCTCATTTCACGGTAGAACGGCCAGCAATTATTCGACGAAAGTTTAGTTAAATGATTCAGTAGCATCGGTGTGACGGTTCTGGCCTGGATTGGAAAACTCGTTAAAGTTTGATCACGTGTGAAGTTCATTCGTTGCCATTAGAGGTGCTCATCGATATTGGATTTCTGGTGGCAGTATATAGGACGGGACGAAGTCACTTTCAACTGGTTGTAAATGCTCAGCCCAAAAATGCAGCGGGCCATTCGTGTCAACGAGAATCAGCTATTGATGATGTCCGAGCGAGCACATTATGATCGTTCGATGGTGAGTCTTTTAAAATGTGTAATAAGTTGTTATAAGTGGAATGCGTAAAACATATCGGCCCCTTAATGCTAGAACTCGGTAGCTCAATACTCAAGGTTTGAAGAAAAACGAGTTTGAAAATTACACAATTTTTCATGCAGTTGTTTCAAAAATATGGAGCCTTAAAATAATACTTTTTTTTGGCTTTGAATGCTAATTCAGTTTCTACTCTTTCTGTTACAAGTGAAAGTTTTTTACTTTTTTGGTTCTAGCCTTTGTTAAAAACAATAAAGTATTGAAAAATCGTCGAGTTACCTAGTTCTAGCATTAAGGGGACGATATTGTCTCTGATATGTTAGAGTCTTTAATCAACATACATGTAGGTAGAGATGGTGTGAGGCGATATTTTTTTTTAATTTTAATATCGTACTACAGGTACAGGGAATAGACAAAATGATCGGGACAGGCAAAATTTTCCCTTCTCAAAAAATATTCAAATAGCTGTAACTTTTCGAAAAGTGCATCAAATATTCTCAAATTTTCACTGTATGTTGATAAACTAGTTGTGTATCAGTGGACAAAATTTGGAAAAGAACGGGCTATTCTGCACGAAGTTATGAACATTTTAGGAAAAGGTAGAATTATCCGATAGTCAACTTTGAGCTGCTATATCTCCGGATTCAATGAACCGAATGCAATGAAATTTTGTCCATTTATGACTTTTATAATTAGCTCTGAAAAACATTTGACTAAACCTAAAATTATTAACAAGAGAAAAAGTTATAACGATTTCATAAATTTTATGATTTTTTAGTAAATTGGTCTATTTTTAATATGCATCCCATTAATTTTTCAATGAATTTTCGCCTATGTTGGTTTTTTCTTTCAAAACATTTATGTATTCTAGACAATCAGAGGAGATTTAAAAAAACTATAATTAGCATCTTGTATTTTAAATCAATGTTGAAATTTAAGAAAATTTGGTATTTTATTAGAAAAATAATCTAATCGTTATAATTTTCTTCCGTGTTAAGAATTTTATGTTATGTCAAAAGTTTTTCAAAGCTTATTATATAAGTCATATATGGTCAAAATTTCATTGCATTCGGTTCATTGAATCCGGAGATATAACAGCTCAAAGTTGGCTATCGGATAATTATACCTTTTTTTTTAGAATCTTTATAACTTCGTGCAGAAGAGTTCGATCTTTTCCAAATTTTGTCCACTGATACACAAATAGCTGATCAACTTACAGTGAAAATTTGAGAATATTTGATGCACTTTTCGAAAAGTTACAGCTATTTGAATATTTTTTGAGAAGGGAAAATTTTGCCTGTCCCGATCATTTTGTCTATCCCCTGTATCAGTAGGTCGGCTCTACAGGTATACTCCGATTTGGTGAACATTGCAATTTTCAAAACGTCTATAAAATCGAGTTTTATATACAATAAAAGCATTTTTTTGTTTTATTTTTATTTAACTTGTATATCAAACTGTACCAAAACATTAAAAAATGACAACTGAGTTTTCGATAAAAGACTCGGAGTTTTTGGCGTATATTAGTAATTCTCGCTAAATAACGAATAAACCAAGATCTCGCTAATTTGTTACGATCGGTATGTTTTGTTTCCCAAAATATGTATGGTTGATTCGATAGCCAATATTTTGAGTAATGAACATACATATTGAAGATTTTTTCATAAATGCCCCAAATTTTTTTTTAAAGTTCAGAAATTCATTTAAAATTTCTCCAAGGGTTTACCCTGGTTTTCCTTTACGAATTGCTTCAAAAATTTTCTTCAAAAATTCCCCCATGGATCCCTTCCGAAACTTCTCAAGGGGTTCCTTCGCAAATTAAGAGATTCTTGACAAGCACTTGATATATTGTGGTTACTGGTTGTGCTGTATTTGGCGAACGATCTTCCTATACGAGTAGTGTAGGTCGGCTGTTGTTGCTATTCTGCGGTGTTAAATAAAAGTAAGTAAACCCAGAATTTTCAACTTCATTGCGACGGTCTCCGAACAAAACTTCCCAAACCAAATCATCATGTTACAGATTGTTTCAGAAAATCTTCCATGTGTTCCTCCAGAAGTGTCACACAGAGTTCTTTTACAAAATTTAGCATGATCAGAAATTTTTCAGATACCGTTTGACAAACTCAGACCGGGATTACTTTTGTGGATATTCGATCTTGACGCGATGGGAGGGCTTAAGGCGAAACTTGAAGCATTTCCTCACTTTTTGGTTTTTGATTTTTTATTAAATTACGAAGCAATATTTTCAAAATCGGTTCTCGTGCACATGTAGAGTATGGATCAAGGTATCTTCTGAATTTTTTATGTAGTGGAAAATGTTTTTCGTTTTTGCAGAAACCATTTTTGAACAAAATTTCACGAAAAAATGGTTTCTGCAAAAATGGAAAACATTTTCCACCTCAAAAAAATTCAGAAGATACCTTGATCCATACTCTACATGTGCACGAAAACCGATTTTGAAAATATTGCTTCGTTATTTAATAAAGAGTCAAAAACCGAAAAAATGAGAAAATGCTTCCAGTTTCACCTTAACCCATTAGCACTTTAGCGCCAGCTCATTCACCACCGCACAATGGGAAAAAATAGGTATAAAATGCGAATAAATTCAATATCTCGGCTCGGAGTGAATGGATTTGAATGAATTTTTTACACAAACTGTAAAATTCTCTACAGTTTTAGATAAAGAACGTTTCATTCGCCGCACGATGCTGGCAGTCAATGTATTTAGCTCGTTTCACCCCACTCTCTCTCTTTTCACCTTTTTCGGAAATTCCTGAAGTGCAAAATAAATGGTTTATTTAAGTCGTGATTGTGTAAAAACTTCCGTAGTATCGAATGGAGCTGATTTGGCTCACCGCACGGCTTTAAAAATTGAAACATCTTCAAATAACCCCGACATCCCCTATTTCTTTGAAATTTCACATGTATCTCCGCCCGGACTGGAACGCAATCGATAAGAGTAGAACCAACCCTATGTTGAATTGCCGATACTATGGAAGTTTTTACACAAATACGAGTTAAATAAGTAATTTATTTTGCGCGCCAGTCGGGAATAGATGAGGATTTTCTCAAAAAGGTGTATGATAGAGGCAGTGGGGTAAAACGAGCTAAATTCACTGATTTCCAGCATCGTGCGGTGAATGACACTCTCCTTATCTGAAACTGTAGAGATTGTTGCAGTTTGTGTCAAAAATTCATCCGAATCCATCCTCTCCGAGCAGAGATATTGAATTTATTCGCGTTTTATACCTATTTTTTCCCACTGTGCACCGCTTGGACTTTGAGCTAAATATGTATATCTGGTTTACTAGTTGAGCGCAAGTGTAGGAATCGGCCGTAAGCGCTAATGGGAACCGAAGAAGTATCCGTTGTGCATTTATCACAAGTCAAAGACAAGTTAACCCGGGAGCGGTCGCGTCGTGTACTGTGTACACGCACCATGAACAATGCAGGCATGGTACACAGCGTGAGCGCGGTGTCGCTGCAGGTAGTCATAGACGCGACTGCTCGAGCGTTAAAATTCAGCTTGCATAGACCTTATCTTTGCATTCTTTGATTTTTTTTTTGAACAAAAATATTGTTAAATTTTACGTAACGCAAGAGTAGGGGAGGTCTCAGCGTTACACTCATCATTCATCACTTGAATTCGAAAGTACACAGGACAGGGGACGCTTGGATAGGTTGACTTACAGCCTTACAGATTGGGTTATGATAACAATTAAATTCATTACCATTAGAAAATTATGGACTGGTTAGGTAAAGATGAAACTGTTGATTTTTTAAATAAATTTATATTTATATATTTTATTTTTCGAGGTTTTGTAGGGATGACAAATAATGTAAGGAAGTTGATAAATAATCTTTATCAATTTTACTTTTGACACAAAAATCAGCTGACTGAACATTAATGTTTTTATATCTTAGAAAGTATAATAACGCTGACAAAAAAAGCAGGATTTTAGTTACATGTATCTTTAGGATTTAGGACGGTTGACAATGTAAAGGGTTACAGTGGATATAAGAATACTAAGGTCTGAGATGATCACAGATATGCAGAAGACGACTAGCGAAATCAAGAACAGAAATCCGGAGTTATTCGTGAAAAGGTCGTAACTGGCTAAATGTACACATTTTAAGTGATTGTAAGAGTGAAAAGATGCAAGATTTTCCTACTAAATACTCATCAACTTTCCTTGATATTATTTTTCTAACTATTTAAAATCACGGGTAGAGTGAAAGGCGTAATTCCATTCTGTGTCGTAAAGCATTGTCCAGTCAGAATCCGGACGCAAAGTATAATTTATTGTGACGCTGTAAATGATCATAATCACCACTCTTTTACAGTAGTCTGATCATAAACTAGTCTTCTATTAATGGTGAAATTTTCATCAATTTTCTTACAACGAGTGAAAAGTTATTTCAAATTGAAGACAAGAGAAGGAAAAACATCTTTCACAAATTCGTTGAAAATTTAGTGTGGTCCGCTACGACAGTCTCGTAAAATGATAATACCTCCTAAAGTCCAAAACCATTATGTGTGATGTGCACAGATGCCATGAAAAAGTGTCCCAGGAAGATTGAAGTTTGTGTTCATGGATTAACCCGCTTGGAATTCCATATTTTGGCAGGAAGTTCGAGTTTTGGGCATCGTTTTCTCACATTACGATGACAGCAAATGTGTACAAAGACGAGAGCCTCAAGAACCTCGTGTTGCTTTTCAAAAATGCACACGAGGGATCTGTAGATGTATGAGCTACTTTGGCGAGCTTTCACGACAGCTGGGAATGTTCAGTAGTATGATTACCGATAGATAGTATTTGGCACTCAAAAACACTCTAATTTCACCTCCTTGGAATTCACTAAATTGCCCTTAATTTCGCAAGAAATGCTTGGCACAGTTTCTTAGGAATCCTAATCAGACTGGTAGAGGGTTTAAGGCCACTAAAGAGATGACCCGATTGTAAGACAAATACGTCGACGCGTTGATGCTAAAATGTATTACCATTGTACAGATTTTTAAGCAAGTTAAAACGAAAAAAAAAATGAAAAAATGCATAAAAAATAAATTTAATAATTTCAATGATATTTTTCCAATAAACTGCAATAAATTATCTCTATGTTGAGGGCTTTACATTTTCCATTTGTTATTCCACCTTTGAGATATAAGTGATTATCTGCGTCCGAATTCTAAAGGCTAAAATATAAACGACTCATAGAAAAGTTATCATTTTCCATACCAAAATCAGAAATTGCCAATAAAGAAGTAAGGGTGGGAGCAATAATAAACTATAAAATTTCCATAAACAAATCAAAAAGTGCATAAATAAATCAAAATTTCCCATAAATAATTGGTTTTTGAGCAATAAAAAATGTCGGAATTTCCACAAATAATTCAAAAATTGCAATAAATAACTACATTTCGTCCACCAAAAAAGTTTAAATTTTCCGTAAATAAATCTGATTTTTCCATAAATAATTTAAAAATTCCCAATTGAAAAACATCAAAAAAGCAATTGAAAATTTAGCAATAAATACGAAACAATGAGTAAAGTAAAAGTTTCGGCCGTGCCATACGGCAAAGCCGCATAGAGGATTGAGGAACTGAGGCGGCACAAGGCCGCCGAAGTTTCCGAAATCCGACGCGCCGTAACTGCGTCGATTCGGATCTAGGCAATCCACAGATCCAAGAATTTGCCCGGTAGAATGCGAACAGAGTTGTTATCCCCTTTTAAAGTCCGACGAGCGTTAGCGAGTTCGGACCGCAAGCGATTGTCTGTAAAATTGCACACATAGTTTCAGTCTTTCTATTATAATAGTTCTGTAATGTAGTATGTTCGAAATTTTTTGTTGGAAAAACTTTAGTTTTTTATTGCAATTGTTGATTTATTTGTGGAAATTCTGGCATTTTTTATTGCTCGAAAATCAATTATTAATGGGAAGATTTGATTTATTTATGCGCTTTTTGATTTGTTTATGGAACTTTTATAGTTAATTATTGCTTCCACCCCTATTTACTTATTGTCAATTTTCGAATTATTTATGGAAACTTTTTAATTTATTATGGGGTGTTTAATTGGCTGCCAATTCTAAATGAACAATGTCTTACGAAACAAAAACAAGAATTACGCTTTCTACTTCTGGTGTTTTGTTTACGAAAGTAAAAGGCTAAACTGAAATCAAAACGTAATCACGGTGAAATTCTTTCAAAAACAAGGGGAATAGTAAAAGGCGATTCTGAAATTGATATTGATTCAAGGCGCATAGTATTGGGCGTATTTAGCATCATCGGGTATTGATTCGGGCGCAATAAAATAAATGCAATTTTCAGTGCAAAAATTATAAAATTCATACTGTATTCTTAGAAAATTAAGAACTGTGTCATTTAAGCTTGTTCATGCTGAACTACTTTGAATTATTAATTATTCTGAATAGGAATTGAATTGTATCAAGAAAATTTGGTTGTTGTTGCGCATTGTTGTTGCTTTGTCAATTACGCCCTATAGCAGTGATCCTCAGGCCCATTTTTTCAACTGTTCGTATTGCAACACCTGGATCGATTTGTGAATCATTCAACATGTTATCCTTGATTATTTCGGGAGAAGAACAACTTCCATATGAAACATTGTAAAGAATTCCACGGCAACATAGAGAACTGGACATCACATGCGGCCAAAAACTAAGCAAAAAATAGCGATAAAAAAATTAGATAAACTACAAAATCTGGCTACCGTGTCTACTACTGGTGCAATGCGTAGCACTCGTACAAAAGCACTAGATGCAATTCTAAATCTTCTTCAGAAAAAGCCGCATTACGGCTTAAACGAATCAAGGTCTTCTATGATGGTGACATCAAAGGAAATTTAAGTATTTTAAAAGAAATTCAAATCAACCCATTAGTTACAGTCAATGATGACTGGGTGGAAACGCAGTTCAATTTTGATCGTTTATATAACGTAGAAGAGCCGGACCGTACCATTTGGAATGAAGGCGGACCGCAAATTCGTCCAGGTTCAATCGTTTTTCGTTTTTTATACTGACGGATCGAAACAAAACGATCAAGTGGGAGCTGGAGTAATAGGCCCTGGTGTTAGTTTGTCAGTCTCAATGGGTAGATGGCCAATCGTCTTCCAGGCTGAAATACAAGCAATACTAGAATGTGCCACAATTTGTTTGAAGAGGAAATACAAGCATTCAAATGTTTGCATTTTCTCTGACAGTCAATCAGCGTTAACTGCTTTAAAATCTTACAGCTGTAATGCGAAGTTAGTATGGGAATGTATTCTCTTGCTACAGCAATTATCTGCTAACAATACCATAAATATTTACTGGGTGCCAGGGCACCAAGGAATAGATGGGAATGAAAAAGCAGACGAACTAGCAAGAATAGGATCATCAAAACCTCTTCTAGGCCCAGAGCCTTTTTGTGGCAACTCTTCATGTTCCATAAAAATGGAACTGAGGAACTGGGAAAGGGTTATGGTTCATGCAAACTGGAGTAAAACCCAAGGTGCACGACAAACTAAAAAGTTCATTACTCTAAATGTATCAATTACAAACAAGCATCTTTCACTGTCCGAAAAAGACCTGTGCACATATACAGGACTAATAACAGGACACTGTCTTACCAATTATCACAAGAAAATAATGAGAAAAGTTGAAGATGATACTTGTCGGTTTTACGATGAGGAATCTGAAACCTCTGCACATTTATTATGTGACTGTGTTACACTCTTTACTACAAGAGTCAGATATTTTGATAAGGGATTCCTACAGCCCTCTGAAATATGGTACTTACAGCCTTGTAAAGTAATTAATTTTACACGACACATTCTTCCCTGCGGGGAAACATCCGACGATCATGCGCTGGGGGTCTCTGCTCATAGTGACCTATCGCCTTGATATGTGGTTACATAGATTAAAGCGGGTGGTGTATCACAAAAGATCAGAAAATTGGTCGCAGTGATAAGTTACCCTACAGAAAAAAACACTAGTTTACAGCATTTTTAAACTAGGTAAACTAATGATCGCTTTTGGTGTAGAATCATGCCCTGAGTTCGAAAACATAAAGGAAAAAAAATACAGTAGAGCGTAAATTTTTCCGACTTTCCATACAAGGTTGATGATGTTGTTGATCATTTCACCCATCTCATTCTCCGTAATCAATGCTCCGTTTTAGCAAATTTTTTTACTGTAACTCGCCTACATCAAATAAACATTGAGAATGAATTGTTTTTTTCTTATTGAAAAAAAAAAATACATTTTTTCATATATTTTTGGAAATTTTGCTAAAATTTAAGGAGATTGTACCTAAAATTCTCCAATATCTTGAATTTCATCAATCTGACGCAAAACCTGTCTTCAGATGATCGAATGGTATTATATTCAGCTTTTAATTTATGGAAAAAGATTTAAAATTGGTTGAACAAAACGCAAGGTTTTTCAATTTTGGTAGATTCCATATTTTAAAAAGTTGTAAAACTCGATGTTGAGCTTAAACCCAAAAACTGTTCCAGTTCAATTTTTTTGAAGCACGGTTTTGAAATCAGCACTAAATTGTGCTTCAAAAATGTTGGTCATTGATAGAAGTTCACGACTTTCGCTTTATTTTGTAAACTAGTGTAATATGAGAGTTATTTGGGGATGATGCTGGTGCTGTCGGGCTGCAAAACGGTGAGTCGATAAGGAGAGCGTCCAATATTGCTCTGGTCCTCACAAGTTCCTACCTCATGCTTCCACGGGTCAAGCGATGACAAAGACCGCCAGCTAAGAGTTGTGTGCTTAGCTGGTAGTGCAGCCTGGGCACTGTTGTCCTTCTGACTTCAGCTAGATTGAGGAGGTACGATCCGAGTGTCTGTTCACCAAGGAGGTGCGGCTCAAACAGCGTCTGTTCTGGCATCCAGCGGCTGAGTAAGAAACGCTGCACCACGCCCAGCTAGATCCAAGGTGGTAGCCCCATCAGCGTGGTCGTCCCAGTGTTGGTTGGGACGTTAAACAGAACTGGCACGATGGCCCTCCGGCGAGACAGGAGTGTTGGCGTAGGCCCAATAAGCCACCCGTAAAAATCCCCATTGCGAATAACATAGGAGAAAATACGACTCGATACAATCGGCAAAGACCCACGCGACGAAATAAGGACTACGATTGGAAACTTGGAACATGGAATTGCAAGTCACTAGGTTTCGCAGGATGTGACAGGATAATCTACGACGAACTACATCCCCGCAACTTCGACATCGTGGCGTTGCAGGAACTTTGTTGGACTGGACAGAAAGTGTGGAAAAGCGGGTATCGAGCGGCTACCTTCTACCAAAGCTGTGGCACCACCAATGAACTGGGAACAGGATTTATAGTGTTGGGCATGATGCGACAACGTGTGATCGGGTGGCAGCCGATCAACGCAAGGATGTGCATGTTGAGAGTTAAGGGCCGTTTCTTCAACTACAGCATCATCAACGTCCACTTCCCACACGAAGGGAGACCCGATGACGAGAAAGAAGCGTTCTACGCGCAGTTAGAGCAAACATACGATGGTTGCTCGCCGCGTGACGTGAAAATCGTTGTCGGCGACATGAACGCGCAGGTAGGAAGGGAGGAAATGTACAGACCGGTAATCGGGCGAAACAGCCTGCACGCCGTATCGAATGATAACGGCCAGCGATGCGTAAACTTTGCAGCCTCCCGTGGAATGGTAGTCCGAAGCACCTTCTTCCCCCGCAAAGATATCCATAAAGCCACCTGGAGATCACCCGACCATCAAACAGAAAACCAAATCGACCACGTTCTAATCGACGGTAAATTCTTCTCAGATATAACCAACGTCCGCACATACCGCAGTGCGAATATAGATTCGGATCACTACTTAGTCGCTGTATGCATGCGCTCAAAACTTTCGACAGTTATCACCACGCGTCGAAGTCGAACGCCGCGGCTCAACATCGAGCAACTTCGTAACGTAGAAGTGGCTCAAGACTACGCGCAGCAGTTAGCAGTGGCCCTACCAACGGAAGAGCAGCTTGGCGCAGCTACACTTGAAGATGGCTGGAGGGACATCCGATCCGCCATAGGTAGTACCTCGGCTGCAGCTCTAGGCTTCGCGACTCCGAATCACAGAAACGACTGGTACGACGGCGAATGTGAACAGTTGAAAAACGAGAAGAATGCAGCATGGGCGAGAATGCTGCAACACCGTACGAGAGCGAATGAGGCACGTTACAAACAGGCGCGGAACAGGCAGAACTCAGTCTTCCGGATGAAGAAGCGCCAGCAGGAAGAACGAGATCGCGAAGCGATAGAAGAGCTGTACCGCGCTAAGGACACACGAAAGCTCTACGAGAAGCTGAACCGCTCGCGCAGAGGCTTTGTGCCACAAGCCGACATATGCCGAGATAATCACGGGAATATTCTCACGAGCGAGCGTGAGGTGGTCGAGAGGTGGCGGCAGCATTACGATGAGCACCTCAATGGCGACGTTGCAAGTACCGAAGGTGGCGTGGTAACAGATCTAGGAGTATGTGCACAGGACGAAAGACTTCCGGCCCCTGACCTTCAAGAGATTGAGGAGGAGGTTGGCCGGTTGAAAAACAACAAAGCCGCTGGAGCAGATCAACTACCAAGCGAGCTTCTAAAATACGGTGGAGAAGCACTGGTGAGAGCACTACACTGGGTCATTACCAAGATTTGGGAGGAGGAAGTATTACCGGAGGAATGGATGGAAGGTATCGTTTGTCCCATCTACAAAAAGGGCGACAAGTTGGATTGCGGGAACTACCGCGCGATCACACTACTGAGCGCTGCCTACAAGATACTCTCTCAAATTTTATGCCGCCGTCTATCACCGATTGCAAGAGAGTTCGTGGGGCAATATCAGGCTGGATTCATGGGTGAACGCACTACAACGGACCAGATGTTCGCCATCCGCCAGGTGTTGCAGAAATGCCGCGAATACAACGTGCCCACACATCACTTGTTCATCGATTTCAAATCGGCGTATGATACAATCGATCGAGAACAGCTATGGCAGATTATGCACGAATACGGATTCCCGGATAAACTGATACGGTTGATCAAGGCGACGATGGATCGAGTGATGTGCGTAGTTCGAGTATCAGGGACACTCTCGAGTCCCTTCGAATCTTGCAGAGGGTTACGGCAAGGTGATGGTCTTTCGTGCTTGCTGTTCAACATTGCTTTGGAGGGTGTAATACGAAGAGCGGGGATAAACACGAGTGGGACGATTTTCACGAAGTCCGTTCAGCTGCTTGGTTTCGCCGATCATATTGATATTATTGCTCGTAAATTTGAGACGATGGCGGAAACGTACATCCGACTAAAGAGTGAAGCCAGGCGAATCGGATTAGTCATTAATGTGTCGAAGACAAAGTACATGATGGCAAAGGGCTCCAGGGAGGAATCACCGCGCCCGCCACCCCGAATTCATATCGACGGTGCTGAAATCAAGGCGGTTGAAGAATTCGTGTACTTGGGCTCACTGGTGACCGACGACAACGACACCAGCAGAGAAATTCAGAGGCGCATTGTGGCAGGAAATCGTGCCTACTTTGGACTCCGCAGAACTCTACGATCGAATAAAGTTCGCCGTAACACGAAGTTAACCATCTACAAAACGTTGATTAGACCGGTCGTCCTCTATGGGCACGAAACATGGACCCTACGTGCAGAGGACCAACGCGCCCTTGGAGTTTTCGAACGGAAGGTGTTGCGTACCATCTACGGCGGAGTGCAGATGGAAGACGGGACGTGGAGAAGGCGAATGAACCACGAGCTGCATAAGCTGCTGGGAGAACCAACCATCGTCCATACCGCGGAAATCGGGAGGCTACGGTGGGCGGGTCACGTCATCAGGATGTCGGATAGCAACCCGACTAAAATGGTTCTCGAGAGTCATCCGACCGGTACAAGAAGACGTGGAGCGCAGCGAGCTAGGTGGGTCGACCAAGTAGAGGACGATCTGCGGACCCTACGCAGAGTGCGGAACTGGAGACAAACAGCCATGGACCGAGTGGAATGGAGGCGGCTACTATGTACAGCAGAGGCCACCCCGGCCTTAGCCTGACCGGTAAGGTAAGGTAAGCTGGTGCTGTCAATGACTAATATCGGCTATTGACACCATTGGTAATCAGCTTGAAATAATTTGCAGAATGTATTATAAAATAACATAGGATATTATTTGAATATTGTTTGTGATCCTCCGTGATTGATTTGAGCTGGTACCAATTGCACTGAGATCCAAATGAATATGGGCTGGGACACTCCACTTATTCTCAAAGTGCAATTTTAGCAGCTCATGCATTTTGGATCAATAACGGCGCCGGACACGTCCTTATAGTCAGTTGGGAAGGGAAAGGAATGTTAGAGTGTGCTGGTTGTTGCTACTAAAGACCGAGAGCACCTCTGCATCCCCACAACCAGTACGGACTGGGGTATTTGTTAGACGGAAAGGATGGGGGATCTGGGAGTCACCGTTGGGTCGGTGATGCGATCCATGGATAGGGATTTATTTATAGTGTTCGTAAGGTAAGGTGATAGATTGTGTGGTGAATAAGGTGAATAAGGTCAAGCGGCACAGCACGCTTTGGTTGCATAACTTGTAGGCGTTATATACACTGTGCTGTGAATGGAATTTGGGAGGGAGAGAAACGACTTTTTTTTCAATTCGTTTCTGGTTCTAGCGATGAATATGAATATACATGAGTTGTATATGTAGTGAAGAGAGAGAGAGAAAGTGGATAGAAAGACACAAAGTAGGATGAAAGAGACGGGCCTGGGATTGAACCCATGACCTTCTGCATACGAATCAGAAGCGGTAGCCACTAGACCACCAAGCCCTTTTAAGACAGTTGTGTATGAGTTTCTGCATAAATTCCTCCAGAGATTTACTCAATTTTTCGGGGCCTTTACCGAAAAATTCTTCTGAATTTCTTTTTAGTATTTTCTCAAACGATCTTCCTAGGATTTATTCTAAAACTTTCCCTGGGGTTTACTTAAAAAAATTGTTCCAGGAAATTTTTGAAAATTTGAATTTCCGTCAGAAGTTCTTCGTGGGATTTTTTTAATTCCTCCAGGGACTGTTTTGAAAACATGTGAGATCCATTCAGGAATTCTCTGCAGGGATTACTATAGAAACATCCCTAGGGGCTCCACCAAAAAAAATTCGAAGGATTCTTTCAGAAAATCTCCCACGGCTTTAATTATAAATACGACTAATAATTTCTTCAGAAATATCTCCAGAATTTCCTCTCTTTCTAAAGAATTTTCTCCAAGGATTGTTGGATTCTACAAAAAAAATATTAAGGAAATTCTCAAGAATTGTTTACATTACCTTTAGAAATTGCTCCAACGATTTCCTGAGAAAGTCTTAGAAAATGCTCCTAGAATTCCTTCAGAAGTTTTTCTGCAGTTTCTTTCAGAGATGCTTGTAAGGGTTCGTATGTAAAGTCTGAAAGATATTCTTGCTGAGATTCACAAAGAAATTCACACAGAGATTGCATCAAAAATTCCGCCGGGTATTCCTCTATGTTTGTGTGTGTGTTTTTTTTTCTTTAGAAATTTCTCCAGCATTTCCTCTAGGCGTACCTCTACACAACAAAAATATCTCAAGAGGTTTTGTTAGGTATTCCTTCAGGGACCTTCAGGTGTTTATTCAGATATTTCTCCTGAAATTTCTTCAGAAAATCCATCTATGAATTCTTAAAAAAATACTGTTTTTTTTAGAAATTATTTAACGAATTCATTTACAATTTCATTTATAGTTTTCTCAAATTTCATCCGCTACTTTCGGAATTATCTTTAGAGACTCCTTCAATATTCCTAGAATAACTTCTGAAATTTCAGCAGGGATTTCTTTAAAAGTTGATTCATGAATTCTTTCAGTAGTTGTTTCAGAAGTTACTTCAGGAATTCAACTATGGGAAAGGGAATGTTCCAATGAAGGGGCACTGAAATCAGAGAACCTTGACTAACTTGCTAGAAGTTTTACCATGACAGAACTAATTCATCACACATCTTGTCAGTAATCTGCCGAAGCATTACAATGACCTTTTTTTAATATTGAAAGATGTTTGTTAGTAGGCTTATTTCACATAGAGTAAGGTGGGGCAAAAGTTCGACCTTAGTTGAAGGTTCAATTATTTTCAAAAAATTTGCGCAGATAAAATTAATGAATACCGTGTGGTGATTCTACCATTCATGAGCTAAAATTGTGTTGAACAAATTTACGCCAAATGTCTTTTCAATTTTGAGTTACAACACTTTTCGTATGTGTGTGTCTTATACGAACTCTTGCCCACCACTGGGGCAAAAGTTCGAATCTAGTGTTTGTGGAATTTCGCATACCCGTAGTACACTATTTTGACACTTTGGTTATAGGAATACTCAAAACCAATTAATATTTGATGTTGAAATTGGAATACACTTTAAATTTCGATCTGGATTTTACCCAAATCAGGGTTAAATTTATTACACCAAAAATTAGTAGTTTTCCTCCAAATCTAGTATAAACAATTTTTTTTTCAACTATAGTCAAATTTTTTCACTAATTGCATAATTTCTTGAAATAATATGAACATTTTGCAGAATTTTAGGTTTTTACCTAAGGTTGCGCACTCTTGCCCCACAATTCGAACTTTTGCCCCACTATGTGTAGAATATGATTTCCAAATATTTTTGCAAAAAGTTATACATGCTAAAGCATCTTCAAAATATACCTAGTTACGCCAATGGCACAAATTTCCCGAATGGAGGAGAACGTGCCCCTAGAGCCGACCTACTGATAGTTACGCCAAAAAATAAAATATCGAATTCGATTTTATAACGATTCCATTCCATGCGTTGGAAGGACCATCGCAAATTACAATTATTTAAAACTTTTCGAAATATTGATCAATTTTTAATTTTTTTTGGAGCGAAAGACTCTTTTTTAAAAAGGCTTCGAACAACCTTGACACTCAAAAGAAATAATTTGAATTGAGCTCAAAAACTTCAGAAGAAACTCTTGCCCCACTTCACTCTACTTATCTATAGTTTCATTTTCTTTACATCACTATTAGTACGCCCCAATATAAGGTTTATGGCAGCCCCTTTCCATCTTTGGTCACGCCCAATGCTCGCCATATCACGCTCAACTCGGTCTGCCCATCATAATATCGCTTAGCACGCATCGCTCGAAACTCCGAGAGCTACTTTTTCCGATTTTTCGCGCACATTGGTCGATGCGGAAAGTAGACCAAAGCATTTAATTCATTCCTGGAGTTTTTTTTTATTTACGCAGGGGGAACTTCCGTAAAAATTCTTACGCATTGAAGAAGGAGGGGGCTTCATCGAAGTGTGAAAACCCATACACAAATTTCAGAAGTCCCATACAAAAAACACATTTAAATATGTGTCATATAATAATTTAACAGTAAATTTCTTGGGTTTTCCCAACATGTTCCTACCTTTTGAACAATATACAAATGTGAAAAAAATGACATCAAAACTCTAATAAAACTTCGGAAGTTGTCAACTAAGCTGAGCAGCAGTTTTTTCAAGATGTAGTATCATCACATACAGATTAGTCTATGAAATACGCAAGATCAAAAACAGCACCAAAAATGCAAAAAACTACGATTTATTGAGGCATGAATGTATTCCATTATTTTTCCATTTTAGAAAAAAATATCAGTTTACTTCAATTTTTAAAACTTTCTTTATAACCGAGCCAAATAGCTTCTGACTGATCCTTCATGATTGACAAATTTAAGGTATTTTTTTTTTGTTTGTATTTACGTGTATTTTAACTTATGCTAATTCTACACTTAAAAAATTTAAGGTAACCCTTGCCGAGAAATCCACTTTATTTTGGGTTTGCATGGCTCCGGTGTGTGTGTTGCCTTGAAGCAAAATATTCACCACTCTTTCTGGAATCTATGCTTCATTGGAAGCACGTTTCCACAAAAGTGACAACACAAGTCTTTCATCGCAGTGTATCCAGTTTGTGGTTCCCACAGTTCTGAAAGCACATCCGTTCATGCTGGCAAAAATGAACCGCTTGCGGCAATGAAATAAAAGTCGAAAAAGGGGTCCAACGTTGTAGGTCTCTTCCATTGATTTACTAAATTCGTTTGCATAAAAAAAGGTGGGAAGTTCTTTTCTTCTAAGAATGTTCAGTCAAAGTTATTATTATCATTGTTATCGTAATTGTCATCCAGGGGCTGGTTTATCTCCGATAATAGACGAGTACGCAGTAAACAATTCTATATTTCCCAAGCGCATTTTGCACCCCTCAACCGCATGCCTTCCAGTCACGTTCGAGTGGATTTGACAAACTGGGCTACGAATGGGGATGTTCTACACGTTCGTTGCGGTGCTGTATCGGCTTGGGGCCATATTTTACGGTCCGTTGAAACATGGTCCATTATGAGTCCTTTGCGCTGTCGTTTGGGGCGGCGTGTACTCGTGTGAGACCGTCCCGTACGGATTATATCGTCGGTTTCCTGCAATAGGGGCACAACTAAAAAAATGTGAATTTTCAGAATGAGCGTTTGAAAATTGGCAATCTTGAAGCACATCCTACAAGTTCACTTATTTCTCTCATTATTAGACAAATGTATACGAATTTTGATTGTTGTATCATGGAAAGGGACTGAAGGACTATCTCTTTCATAAATTTTAGATTACTATTTTTCATCGACTATTGAAAAAGTTGACTGATTTTGAGTTGTGCCTTTACTGTGGAAAATTGGTGAAAATGCAAAAATCTCGCGTTTCTCATCGAATTTCGGAACGGGTCTTTGTCAGATGAAAGTTTGCAAGGTTTTTCATCATTTGCCATCAAAACCTCAAAAATGACAAATTTTGAGTTGTGCCCCTATTGCAGGAAACCGACGATATATGTGTAGGGGTATGTTGTGAGTAGAACATTTTCATTGCCCTCTTTTTACTCCGGCACCTAAGCACTAAGCAGGGATGATGGACTTTAAGGTACGCTTTGAAGGTATTTCCCATGTGATTTGTTTTCAATAACTGTTGTGGGTTTACATCAAGGTTCTTTGCGTTGTTTTTTTTTCAATTTCAGCCTATGCTGCAGTAATAGATTTTTTATAGGAAAGAATAAAAAAAATAACGAATAGATAATAGACTGATAACACTAGCTTATCACTCTTTGGCGAGCGTTCGTGCGAGACAGTCGCATCTTTTCGTTCGTCCGGTTTGTCTCCCGATACTTTTCAGTTCGGTGGCTTTTTTCGTGCTAGTGTTTCCGAGTGATCAAGTTATTAAGTGATAATCCCTAGTGGGACGCGGGCGGTTGGCTAGGCCACAAATTTTGCCGCAAAAGTTCGTTTGGTTTGAGTAAAGTTCACGTTTTCATTATATCCAGTGTTGAAAAATTCATTTCGTCATATCTAAATTCAATCACCTACAGCTCATTTTAGAAGCTCAACCTGAGAATATGATATATGGAAAACTTGTGCGGCTAGACCAGTTCTGCAAGAAAGTCACGGAAAAACCGCTATTTTTCGAAATAGGTAAATGTCACGGACTACCTTCAAAAAATGCGAAAGATATTCACGATGAATATCATTTGGCATTTTTCAAAGGTAGTCCGTGACATTTACCTTAATTATTCGAAAAATAGCGGTTTTTCCGTGACTTTCTTGCAGAACTGGTCTAGCCACACAAGTTTTTCATATATCATATTCTCAGGTTCAGCTTCTAAAATAAGCTGTAGGTGATTGAATTTAGATATGGCGAAATGAATTTTTCAGCACTGATTATATCACGTGGCGCATTGATATTTTATCGAGCACAACAGTGCAGCACCCCCCGCATACCGCGCCGCTCGCGCGGCCGTGATCGGGTTCTTCCAGTGAGTACCCAAGCTCATCGTCGTCGACAGCAACAGCCCACCGAGAGAAGAGCAGAGAGCGTTCAACCGCGCGCCTCCTCCCAGTGCGGGCGATCCCATCGCTTGGACCTGTCGTCGTCGAGCCTCTGTTTTAGAGCACAAAGCTAAGTATTCAAAGTTACCCCTCGTTGTTCCCTCCTCTCCACTGTCTCTTTGATTAGATTTAATTTGGAATATAAGCAGTTTTTTTTTTCCTCACTTTCCCTGTACAGTTAATTTTGTCCCTTGTTTTTTGATTATTTCGTCCCCGTGATAAGTGTTAGTTTAAGATTTTTGAGTGCCCCGTGGTGGTAGTTAGCTGCCACAATGGGCGATGACAATGATGGCGGGGGTACGTCGTACCACATCAGCGAAGCTTTGTTATTGGCATCGGATTGCTCGAGCCAACAAGGCGATATAAATGCTAACCCCTTTGTCTCCCTTCACCCTGCTGCTTCTCCAATGGACACCAACAGCAAATCTGTTTCCACGTCCCCCCGCCTCAAGGCCTACCCTCCCGACTTTGGCGGGCCATATGTTGTTTTCTTCCGACCCAAAGGCAAACGTTTGAACACCGTTCAAATCAGCAAGGATCTGACTAAGCGGTATTCTTCCGTTGTCTCCATTGACATGGTCGGTACAGCTAAGCTTCGGGTGACAGTAGGCGACCGAAAACACGCTAATGAGATTGTGGCCTGCGAGTTGTTTACACTTGAGTACTTCGTTTACCTTCCGAGCGCGTCGATAGAGATTTCGGGGAAGGTCGCCGACGCATCTTTGACCTGCGAAACGATCATGCAAGGCTGTGGTCGTTTCCATAACCCTTCTCTACCTCCTGTCCAGATACTGGATTGCCGGCAACTGCATTCGGTATCCCAGGAGGGCGAGAAGAAGGTTTACACACCATCTGAAGAATTTTGTGTGACCTTCTCCGGATCTGCATTACCAGATCTGCTGGTGATTGGCAAACTTCGGCTACCTGTGAGGCTGTATGTACCGAAGGTAATGAATTGCATCAATTGCAAGCAGCTGGGCCACACCGCCCAGTACTGCAGCAATAAACCTCGCTGTGCAACATGCGGGGAGAGACATGTAGACGGTGCGTGTAAAACGCCGCCCAAGTGTGTTTATTGTGGTAGCGACCGTCCACACGATCTCAATGTTTGCCCAAAGTACATACAGCGAAAACAACATCAAAAACGATCGTTGCAGCAGCGTTCAAGGCGAAGCTACGCCGAAATGCTGAGACAAGCTGCTCCGGTCGTTGAATCACGCAACATCTATTCGTCTTTGTCTCTCGATGATCAGGGCTCTGACTCTGAGGTCGGGGACGGGGTTCCCTTTGTTTTTAAGGGTGAAACGAGGAAACGAGTGAGGCTCCAGAGACCCACCAAAAAACCTCGGAATCTGCCTAGCAGTGACCCCCAACCCACCGTGACAAATTCTAAGAGTGTTAAGAAAGGCGCCAAACGTTCACCTCCTGGATTCAAAATCCAAGATGAACGAGACTTTCCTTCGCTCCCGGGAACATCAAAAATCCCAGATGTTCCAATTTTTTCGACTTCTCAGCCAGAGGGACAGCATTCGGAGAACCAGGAACAACCCCTTGGTGCTCCGATGTTCACGCTTTCTGGCATCGTAGACATCATCCTTAACTTCTTTAATGCTTCTGACTCAGTGAAGAGCATTGTCAAAGCACTTCTTCCTTGTGTATCTCCTCTTTTGAAGCAGTTGGCTTCTAAAATGCCCCTCCTTGCGACATTCGTATCTTTCGATGGCTAATTTAATCACCGAGGTCGAAGATATGATTTCTGTGCTACACTGGAACTGTCGTAGTATCGTACCAAAATTAGACGCTTTCAAGTTTTTAGTTAACAATTTACAATGCGATGTTTTTGCCCGATGTAACCTTACCTTTTTCCGATTTCAACATTATCCGTCTTGATCGGTCCGACTCGTACGGAGGGGTGCTTTTAGGGATCAAAAAGCAGCACTCATTTTACAGAGTCGATTTTCAACCGATGACAGGCATCGAAGCCGTCGCATGTGAGGTGACCATCCGAGGTAAAACCCTCAGTGTTGCCTCCATATATCTTCCACCGAGAACTGCGATATCTCGCAGGGATCTCGCCCACATCTGCTCGGTTATGCCTGAGCCACGGCTGCTCATGGGGGATTTCAACTCCCATGGTACAGGCTGGGGGGAACTGTACGATGACAGCCGTTCAACTTTGATATATGACCTCTGCGACGACTTCAACATGACAATTTTGAACACCGGAGAAGTTACGCGAGTGGCACCTCCAGCTAAAGATGGCCGTCCTAGAGACAGCCGATTAGACCTCTCAATTTGTTCGAGCTCACTATCGCTGGAGTGTACATGGAAGGTTATCCAGGATCCCCATGGTAGTGATCACCTTCCGATCGTTATTTCTATTTCCAATGGTTCACGTCAACCTCCATCTATCGACATTTCCTACGACCTCACGAAACACATTGACTGGGGAAAGTACGCGGAAGCAATTATCGACGGTGAGCAATCGGTAGAAATTCTTCCACCGCGGGAAGAGTATCAATTTCTATCAGAACTGATCATCAGTAGCGCGCTCCAGGCACAACGTCGGCCAGTTCCAGGTCCGTCGGTTCGCAGGAAACCCCCCAATCCGTGGTGGGATAGCGAGTGTACAGAAATCTATCGCGAGAAGTCCGCTGCGTTCAAAGAGTTTCGGAAACGCGGTTCGGTCGAAAACTTCAAGCGGTACACTGCCCTTGAAGGCAAGTTTAAGAACTTGATCAAGGCGAAGAAAAGCGGTTACTGGCGTCGGTTCGTCGAGGGTTTATCGCGCGAGACATCAATGAGAACTCTTTGGAACGTCGGGAGAAGAATGCGTAACGCGTCGTCGGTAAACGAGGATCGAGAAAGCTCTCCTCGCTGGATTCTCAAGTTCGCAAAAAAAGTTTGTCCAGATTCCGTACCCGTGGAGCGAATAATTCGTGATGTTTCCGAGGATAGGGACGACATGGATAGGCCGTTTTCGATGGTTGAATTCTCACTTGCTCTTCTTTCATGTAACAATTCCGCTCCAGGAATGGATCGCATTAAGTTCAACTTGCTTAAAAACCTCCCCGACGTCGCTAAGAGGCGCTTGTTGAACTTGTTCAATCAGTTCCTGGATAACAACATCATTCCGGATGATTGGAGGCAAGTGAGAGTGATAGCTATTCAAAAACCCGGGAAACCCGCGTCGGATCATAATTCGTACCGTCCAATCGCGATGTTGTCTTGTCTACGGAAGTTGTTGGAGAAGATGATTCTCTTTCGACTGGACAAATGGGTTGAATCGAATGGCATGTTGTCTGATATACAATTTGGTTTCCGCAGAGGCAAAGGAACGAACGACTGTCTTGCGTTGCTTACTTCAGAAATTCAGCTTGCCTTTGCTCAAAAGCAGCAAATGGGCTCAGTGTTTTTGGATATTAAGGGAGCTTTTGATTCAGTTTGTGTCGATGTTCTCTCCGACAAACTACACGAAAGTGGCCTTTCACCAATTTTGAACAACTTTTTGTATAATTTGCTGTTTGAGAAGCAGATGAGTTTCGCTCATGGCGACTTGACAGTTTCACGAATTAGCTACATGGGTCTCCCCCAGGGTTCATGTCTAAGCCCCCTTCTTTACAATTTTTATGTTAGAGACATAGATGATTGTCTCATGGAAAATTGCACGTTAAGACAGCTTGCGGATGACTGTGTTGTTTCTATAACGGGATCAATAGCAGTCGATCTGCAAGGACCACTACAGGATACTTTGGACAATTTGTCTACTTGGGCTCTTAAGCTGGGTATCGAGTTCTCTCCAGAGAAAACTGAGATGGTTGTCTTTTCTAAAAAACACAAACCGGCAAAGTTTCCGCTCCATCTGATGGGTAAGACAATCACTCATAGCATGTCTTCTCAATATCTCGGCGTCTGGTTCGACTCCAAATGCACCTGGGGGAAGCACATTGTGTATCTGATACAGAAATGCCAAAAGCGAATCAACTTTATGCGAACTATTAGCGGAACATGGTGGGGAGCACATCCGGAAGATCTGATCAGGCTGTACCAAACAACCATTCTGTCGGTTTTAGAATACGGTAGCTTCTGTTTTCAATCCGCGGCGAAAACACACTTGCTGAAGCTTCAACGGGTTCAGTACCGTTGTCTTCGGATCGCGTTAGGTTGCATGAACTCAACTCACACTATGAGTTTAGAGGTACTCGCTGGCGTACAGCCTCTGACAGACCGCTTTGCGGAGTTATCGTTCCGGTTCCTCATCCGATGCGAGGTTGTGAATCCATTGGTCATAGAAAATTTCGAAAGGCTGCTCGAACAGAACCCTCAAACTCGTTTTATGAGTGTGTACTACTGGTACATGACGCTGGAGGTAAGCCCATCTCCGGTTAACACCAATCGTGACAACTTCTCAAACTTCGACAGCTCCTCAGTGGATTTTGATCTCTCTATGAAGGAGGAGATCACCGGTATTCCGGAATCTTTTCGTTCCGTAGGTATTCCACAGATCTTTGCAAGTAAGTTCGGGCATGTTAGCGGGGACAGACAGTTCTTCACAGACGGTTCGAAAACCGATGATTCGAGTGGTTTCGGTGTCTACAACGAATTTCATAGCGCCACCTACATGCTTCAAAAGCCATGTTCGGTATACATTGCGGTATAGCCGCTAGATATACTACACCTTAGAGTACATTCGCACTCTTCCACCTGAGCACTACTTCATTTTTACCGACAGTCTTAGCTCTCTGGAGGCTGTTCGGTCAATGAAACCGATGAAGCACTCAGCGTACTTCCTGAATGGAATACGCCAAGTCTTGAGTGCTTTGTCCAAACGCTCATACATCATCACCATAGCTTGGGTCCCTTCACATTGCTCAATTCCGGGCAATGAGAAAGCGGACTCTCTGGCTAAGGTGGGCGCTAGCGGAGGCGATATTTACGAGCGTCAAATCGCCTTCGACGAATTTTTTGCATTGGCCCGTCAGGAGACCTTGATCAGCTGGCAACACAAATGGAGAGATGGAGAGATGGGTAGATGGTTGCACTCCATCATTCCACAGGTGTCGAAGAAGCCATGGTTCAAAGGGTTGGATTTAGGCCGCGATTTCATTCGTGTAATGTGTCGGCTGATGTCCAACCACTATTTGTTGAATGCACATACCTTCCGTATTGGGCTCTCAGAAAGCAATCTCTGTGTCTGTGGCGTGGCTTACCAGGATATCGAACATGTCGTGTGGGGATGCGATGAGTATCGTGAGGTCAGATCTGAGCTGCATGAAATTCTCCGGGTCCGAGGAAAACAACAGAAACCCGTTAGAGAAGTGTTGGCAGGACTTGATTTGGAATACATGAACCTGATTTACCAGTTTTTGAAACGTGTTGATGTAAGAGTTTGATGTAGTACGTTCCTTGTTTTCGTTGTCTGCCTTTTGGTTTTGTTGTTCGACCCTGTCTGTCGTCGCCCCCCTTCCGTTTGTCCTCTTCTTGTCGTTGTCTACCAATAAAGTCCTTTCTTTTTGGTTCCGTTACAGATATGGACAATTTGTCCCATCAATGTTTTTAGTATAAGTTAGCAAATAATTTAGTTTTAAACCCATAAACCCGTCCTTCCCAATTTTATTTTTATTTTTTTTTTCAATCCTTAACCTCGAAACAGCCGCGAGTACTTCGGCTTCCCAAACTAACATAGTCTTAAGGCAGTAATAAATTGTAAAATGTAAAATCAATGTAAAAACAAAAGATTTCGGCTCAGTTATGCCCATGTGGCGCCCGAGCCTTCCAAATAAACGACCAACGACCAAAATTTTTGAAGTACAATTTAGCGCTGATTTCGAAACCACGCTTCAACAAATTTTAAGTAGAGCAGTTTTTGAGTTTTACGATATATTTGGCTTAACATTTTTTTAAAATATGGAATTTACTAAAATTCAAATATCTTGCGTTTTGTTCAACCAATTTCATTTTTTTTCCCATAAATTAAAAGCTGAATACAATACCATTCGATCATCTGTATGCAGGTTTTGCGTCAGATTTATGGAATTCAAGATATTTGCGTGTTTTTGGGACGATCTCCTTAAATTTTAGCAAAATTCCCAAAAATATATGAAGAAATGTATTTTTTTCAATAAGAAAAAAAAAACAACCTAAAAATTCTTTCTCAACGTTTATTTGATATAATATATGTAGGCGAGTTACATTAATATATTCAGCTCAATCGGAGCATTGATTACGGTGAATGAGATGTGTGAAGTGAGCGAATTTGCTTAAAAATAGAACAAAAATCAATTTCGAATCATCAACCTTGTATGGAAAGTCGAAAAAATTTCCGCTCTACTGTATTTTTTTCCTTCACGTTTTCGAACTCAGGGCATGATTCTACACCAAAAACGATCATCAGCTTACCGAGTTCAAAAATGCTGTAAACTAGCGTAACAGAACGAATAGTAATTTAGTAATAGTGGTTATAATAATTTATTGGTATTACACCTATAAAAATACAACCGTTTTCGAAAATTTCACGACTATAAGGCTGACACAAATTTCGATTTTCTCTTATGTCACCGCCCCCTCGGAAAATTTTGGTCGGAATTCAACATTTTAAGGGGGGAACCAAATAAAATGTTCAAGAAATTTAACAAATTTAAAGTGTAACTAGAGTTCCCCAGAAAATTTCTTAATAAATCCGATGAGTTTACCGATGTTGCCCAATTGTTTGGATATTTTTCCATCGAATACATTTATTATTTATCATCCTCACCCTTGACGAGTCAACGAGCACAAAAGAAGAAAATGAGATTTGTTCCGACCTAACTATTCAAACCTCGCTCACACTCAACACCCATCAAACCATCATGCTTCTTGCGTTCCAGGGCGCATCTGAAGAACGTAGAATTTATAGGCTTGCTATGCGGCATACTCCAAGCATGCTCTGTCTTCCAATTTTTTTCAGATTAAGTTACCATCAATACTGTTGCGGTAGAACCTCAATACAAGGGGCTGTTGCGGCGAACAAATACTATCAGGTCCATCATGGTTCATCGTATCCTTAGATGTTTTCAAAAATAAAAAAGAACCGAAAGTTAGTAGCTTAAAACATTGGGAAAATGTGTAATGTGTGAGAATCGAAGAATTACAAATTAAGCAAAATATATGTAGAACGAGGCATTTTAAACCATTCATAAAATGAGATTGTATGGCTAATTTCAGCTAAAACATAATTCATTTGCTTGCTTTTGATGCTGTGTACTGAAGGGCCCAGGTGCCAAATCATTTTGTCGATTTTGAGTTGAACATATCTTAAAATTCTTCTGATTTCAAGCTTTTGGAAACTATTTTAAGATTATGTTTACGGTGATTAGAAAAGTAACAATAAATCGTGAAAATTGGATCGATCTTGAAACTTTATATATTTTGTATGGGATAAAAAACTTTAAACCTCATTTACTCGAAAGTGGGTTTTTGTCACTTACACCCCTTTGCTTCTAACCCCTCTACTGTATTTTGAAGTAATTCCAAATATTAATACGTCTTGTTAGCTTAACCCTTTGAAGCCGGAATTTTTCCAAGCGTTATTCTGGAGTTTTTTCTACGTTTTTCTGTAGTTTTGGTATTCAATAGTATAAAAACGGTAGAATATTATGCGGAATATTTTTTTCTGGACATCCTAGGTCATCCAAAATATTCTTGAGTTTAGATCCTTAAGTCTATGGGTGTAACGGTAACTTCTTTCATTATACAAAGCTACGATTTGTAAGCTATCATGTCCAGTCAGTATTCTGAAAGTTCAACAGACAGTATCAGATCAGTCGGGATATCCTAGGTCATCCAAACTGTTCTTGAGTTTAGATCCTAAAGTCTACTGGTGTAACAGTAACAGCTTTCATTATACAAAGCTGCGATTTGTAATCCATCATGCCCAGCAAGTCTTCTGAAAGGTAAATAGACAATATCAGATCAGTTGGGATATCCTGGATCATACAAACTGTCCTTGAGTTTAGATCCTAAAGTCTATGGGTGTAACGGTAACTGCTTTCATTATACAATGCTGCAAGTTGTAATCTATCATGTCCAGTAAATCATCTGAGAGTTCATTAGGCAGTATCAGACCAGTCGGGGTATCCTAGGTCATCCAAACTGTCCTTGAGTTTAGATCCTTAAGTCTATGGGTGTAACGGTAATCTCTTTCATCATACAAAGCTACGATTTGTAATCTATCATGTCCAGTCAGTATTCTGAAAGTTCAATAGACAGTATCAGATCAGTCGAGATATCCTAGGTCATCCAAACTGTTCTTGAGTTTAGATCCTTAAGTCTATGGGTGTAACGGTAACTACTTTCATTATACAAAGCTGCGATTTGTAATCTATCATGTCCAGCAAGTCTTCTGAAAGGTAAATATACAATGTCAGATCAGTAGGAATATCCTAGGTCATCCAAACTGTTCTTGAGTTTAGATCCTAAAGTCTGCGGATGTAACGGAAACTTCTTTCATTATACAAAGCTACGATTTGTAATCTATCATGTTCAGTAAGTATTCTGAAAGATAAATAGACAGTATCAGATCAGTCGAGATCATCCAAACTGCTTTTGAGTTAAAATCTTTAAGTCTATGGGTGTAACGGTAATTGCATTCATTACACAAAGCTGCGATTTGTAATCTATCATGTCCAGCAAGTCTTCTGAAAGGTAAATAGACAGTATCAGATCAGTCGGGGTATTCTAAGTCATCCAAACTGTTCTTGAGTTTAGATCCTAAAGTCTACGGGTGTAACTGTAAATTCTTTCATTATACAAAGCTACGATTGGTAATCTATCATATCCAGTAAGTCTTCTGAAAATTCAATAGACAATATCAGATCAGTCGGGGTATCCTAGGTTATCCAAACTGTTCTGCCCATGATCGCATAGTCGACGTAACCACCATTGACAATTTCAGTATTCACTAGCTCATATCTATCATATGTACATAATTGTTACCAGTTTTGTGCAAAAGAGCACAAGATCTAGCTATATGTCAAAGTGAAAAAAAAATCTTAAACTTCCCATTTATGATTGATAAAATTTCAAAAAAAGTGTTGAAAACTACAATGGCGCTTACGTCATCTATGCGAATATAGGCAGTATTCTTGAGTTTAGATCCTAGTCTGTGGGTGTAATGGTAACTTCTTTCATTTTACAAAGCTACGACAAGTAGTCTATCATGTCCAGTAAGTCTTCTGAATGGTAAATGGACAATATCAGATAAGTCGAGGACATACAAACTATACTTGAGTTTATATCCTAAAGTGTACGGGTGTAACGGTAACTTCTTTCATTAAAAGCTACGGTTTGTAATCTATCATGTACAGCAAGTCTTCTGAAATTTACAGTGGTTGTTTTTATCAACTAACCTTCTTAACAGTATGCAACTCATAATATCCCAAAAATATATAACAACGTGCATTGCTTCTCTAACTGCTTTGGTACAGTACAGTGGATTATGTAACACCTTAACGTGGTGGCAAAATCTATTATCACAAGTGTAAACCTGAAGCTATGGCCTCCGGAGTAGTGATGTTGATCTGGAATATCTCAAAACTATTTTGAAATGACTCATGATATGCCAGGAGGATTACAGATTATAGTCTAAAGTTCATTGTGAGAATAACTACTGTTACTATCAAAAGCTAATCTTCAGGATAATTTGGACGACCCTCAATGTCCCAAAGGTTCATAATAATATATTGTAGACTTCAGGTTGGTCCAGTCACCGCTATTGATTATGAAACGTTACTCAGTATGTCAGATATAGCTGATGTTACGAGTGTAGACCTGATGCTCTGAACTCATAGATAGTTTGGCTGACCTGGAGGGAACATTCCCATAGTGTCTCTAAATGACATTTGAGATTTTAAGAGCTTCAAGGATCTCAGCAGATTATGCTATGCTATTGTTTGTGATGAAAACAAATGAAGTTTATCTTACAGATAAGACTTTATTATAGAACAGTTTGGACGAACCTGAATGTCCCAAAGGGTTATAATAAGAAAGAAGACTTCAGATTGGTCCAGTAACCACGGATAAATATGCAACGTTAATCAGTATAACAGATATGGTTGTTGTTACGAGTGTAGACCTGAAGTCCTGAACTCCAATGCAGTTTGGCTGACCTGGAATATCCCTGTAGTGTCTCTGAATGACATTTGAGGTTTCAAGAGCTCCGCGGACCCCAGCAGATTATACAATACTATTATATATGGTGAAAACACATAAAGTTGTTCTTGTAGATTTGAAGGACTTTATTATAGAACAGTTTGGACGACCCTAGATGTCCCAAAGGCTTATAATAAGCTAGTAGACTTCAGATTGTTCCAGTAGCTGCAGTTGATTACGCAGCGTTTTTCAGTATAACCGATATGGATACTGTTACGAGTGTAGACCTGAAGTCCTGAACTCCAATGTAGTTTGGCTGACCTGGAATATCCCTATAGTGTCTATAAATGACATAGTAGATATCAAGAGCTTCACGGATCCCAGTAGGTTATGCAATGCTATTAATTGTGGCGAAAATACATAAAACTATTCTTGTAGATTTGAAGGACTTCACTATAGGACAGTTTGGAACACCTAGAACATCCCAGAATATAAAATACCTTTCGATATTCTTGATAAAGGCTAAATGGATACATATACACGAAACTCACATCCAAATTCAGCTTTTAGAACAACTGGTATGTGAATTATTTCATTTTTGCAATTTTCATGGTGTTCAGGATGTTCTAGGTTATCAATGAAGTCCCAAATACAAATATCCCAATTTTTCCCTAATAGAGGACTCAATTTGCAACAACTTTGCCGAAGACAGTATTCTGTTTTATCGAATGGGTGAATTTATACAGTCGTTTCTATGTTGGGGTCATATATGACCCCTCCGGCTCCAAAGGGTTAAATAAAAATTTTAGGTTTAGGTTTTGGTATTGATTGTCATATCACAGAATTCTACCAGACATATACCATCGCCCATATAAAAATAATTGAGATAGACATCCACGTGACAACCGAACACGGGCCCTGTATAGTACTGAAGCACGCAACACTAAAGCATTTTTGTTGCCTGGAATTTCCTTTTGCAGACAAAACACGAACACGGCACATACCGAACCTTTTTCTCGGGATGAAGGACCTTTTCAGTAACACTAGTTTACAGCATTTTTGAACTCGGTAAGCTGATGATCATTTTTGGTGTAGAATCAAGCCCTGAGTTCGAAAACGTTAAGGAAAAAAATTACAGTAGAGCGGATTTTTTTTTCGACTTTCCATACAAGGCTGATGATTTGAAATCGATTTGTGTTCTATTTTTAAGCAACGTCGCTCACTTCACACATCTCATTCTCCGTAATCAATGCTCCGATTGAGCTGAATTTTTTACTGTAACTCGCATACATAAAATATGCCAAATAAACGTTGAGAAAAAATTTTTAGATTGTTTTTTTCTTATTGAAAAAAATACATTTCTTCATATATTTTTGGAAATTTGGCTAAAATTTAGGGAGATCGTCCCTAAAACTCGCCAATATCTTGAATTTCATCAATCTGACGCAAAACCTGCAGTCAGATGATCGAATGGTATTGTATTCAGCTTTTAATTTATGGAAAAAGATTTGAAATTGGTTGAACAAAACGCAAGATATTTGAATTTTAGTAAATTCCATATTTTTGAAAGTTGTAAAACTCGATATTGAGCTAAAACTCAAAAACTGCTCTACTTAAAATTTTTTGAAGCACGGTTTCGAAATCAGAGCTAAATTGTATTTCAAAAATTTTGGTCGTTGACAGAAGTTCACGACTTTCGTTTTATTTTGTAAACTAGTGTAATCAAAGGTGTGCCGTGCCATCAAAGAGGGGAAAGTTATTTTCGTGTTCCATCCCATGATTTCTCAACATCAACACGTGCCAATCTTCTTAAGTGTAGCTTATGGTTTCGTCAGTGAATTTTATGGACTTGGGCCAGTTAAGAAAACACTAACATCTTCTTCTCCTCGTCGTTACTATTGTTATGTTTTTCATAAATGAAATAAAGCCTACTACTTAGCACAGTATTCCAGCATTCCAGGCATGTTCACATTTCCAAAATCGTAACTGAGAACTTACATACACTGCCAATTAACGATTAAAAAGAAAAAAAAATATTATACTCATGGTGTAAGGTAAAACCTTATCACTTTTTCTCATTTAGTAAGAAGCTTGACAAATCCAATTCCACAATTCCCACGACATAACAAAATCATACGAAGATCATGAAACACAAGACCTGACAAGACGAACATGTTCTCATGACAATAAATTAACATGAACCCGCAAATGCTTAAACCAAAACCATGTCAGAAATCTGAGAAAATGCTATTAGCCTTTTCTAAAGTGCAAAATAATATTTTCCAGAACTGATTTACAAATCCCAAACACCTATTTCTATCAGTTCACACGTTCCATTCCAAACCTCTTATTTGCCCACACAAAACGGACAGTTACAAGTGTCAACGACCATAAATTCTAGACACCGATCATATTTCTACATACATGCAATAACGGAGTGATCGACTTGAACCGATCGCTTAACCGGCACCAGCAAGCACACCACCGACGAGCAATATTCCCACAGCTTAAAGATGCACCCCCGCGACAAAGCAATCCTCTCTTTCTTGCACTCAGTGCAACGAACGAAACGATAAAAGCACGTGACGATAACCAAATGGACAACGAGACTTAATTACGCCCTTTTTCCCTCTCTTCACAAAAAAACACTCTCAATTTCCCTAACTATGATGTAGTACTAGATTAAGTGAAAATTAACAAAACCAGTTTGATAAACGCGCCAGTTGAATAAACGCGGCAATTTTCGGGATTGATTCAAATCGAATGGTTCTTCTTTTCGACGTTGATGACAAATCCCTGTAGTGAAAGAGAACCTGTGACAATGGTCTCAAGCCAGAAACTATACAGATTCAGCATTACTAACATTAGTAGACAACAGACAACATACAAAACACCCAATGACCCAATGTGTTTGCATTAACGCGTAGCATGTACAATCTTAACACAAGTTTACAGCATTTTTGTCGATTTCCCATATAAGCCTGACGATTCAAAATCATATTTTGTTCTATTTAGAAAACAAGTTGCTCACTTGGAAGCTCAGGTAAAATATTATCTCCTGGGCGCCCATTAAAAACACCACCCCCGGCGAAGACTGGCGCTCGAGCCTAGCTATTTAGCACTGTAGTTGGCGGAAATGCCAACTCAGAACCCGTAGCTTCCGGGAAGGTAAGCCCAGCTCCCTGGGTTAGTGGGTTGGTGTCAGGTCCTGCGAGCCAGCCGTAAAAAAGACTAGCACCGGAAAATCAACAAGAGAAGAATGCGAACCGATACCAATGGCGACGACCACAGCGACGAAAAGAGACTTGCGATTGGAAGCTCGGTACGTGGAACTGCAGATCTCTCAACTACATCGGGAGCACCCGCATACTCGCCGATATACTGAAAGACCGCGGGTTCGGAATCGTAGCGCTGCAGGAGGTGTGTTGGACAGGATCTATGGTGCGAACGTTTAGAGGTAATCATATGTACCATCTACTAGAGTTGCGGCAACACACGTGAGCTAGGAACAGCGTTTATAGTGATGGGCGACATGCAGAGGCGCGTGATCGGTTGGTGGCCGACCGACGAAAGAATGTGCAGGTTGAGGATCAAGGGCCGATTCTTCAACATTAGCATAATAAACGTGCACAGCCCTCACTCCGGAAGCACTGATGATGACAAAGACGCATTTTACGCGCAGCTCGAACGCGAGTACGACCGCTGCCCAAACCACGACGTCAAGATCATCATAGGGGATCTAAACGCTCAAGTAGGCCAGGAGGAGGAATTCAGACCGACGATTGGAAAGTTCAGCGCCCACCAGCTGACGAACGAAAATGGCCTAAGCCTTATCGATTTCGCCGCCTCCAAGAACATGGCCATTCGTAGCACCTTCTTCCAGCACAGCCTCCCGTATCGTTACACCTGGAGATCACCACAACAAACGGAATCGCAAATCGACCACGTTACGAGACGAACCAGCCAAGGGCTGAAAGTCTCGTTAATAAAGACAATAATAATAATCGACCACGTTCTGATTGATGGACGGCACTTCTCCGACATTATCGACGTCAGGACCTATCGTGGCGCTAATATCGACTCCAATCACTACCTGGTGATGGTTAAACTGCGCCCAAAACTCTCCGTTATTAACAACGTACATTACCGGCGGCCGCCCCGGTACGATCTAGAGCGACTGAAGCAACCGGATGTCGCCACCGCATACGCGCAGAATCTCGAGGCAGCGTTGCCGGACGAGGGTGTGCTCGATGTGGCCCCTCTAGAGGACTGCTGGAGTACAGTCAAAGCAGCAATCAACAACGCAGCCGAGAGCATTATTGGAGTCGACGATTCGATTGGTTAGACGAGGAGTGCAGAGCGGTTCTGGAGGAGAAGGATGCAGCGCGGGCGGTAATGCTGCAGCATGGAACCCGACAGAATGTGGAGCGATACAGACAGAAGCGGAAGCAGCAGACCCGTCTCTTCCGGGAGAAAAAGCGCCGCCTGGAAGAAGCGGAGTGCGAGGAAATGGAACTGCTGTGCCGTTCACAGGAAACACGCAAGTTCTACCAGAAGCTCAACGCATCCCGCAAAGGCTACGTGCCGCAAGCCGAAATATGCAGGGATAAGGAAGGGAGCCTCCTGACGGACAAACGTGAGGTGATCGAAAGGTGGAAGCAGCACTTCGACGAGCACCTGAATGGCGAAGAGAATGTAGGCACGGAGGACCAAGACAGCGGAGGAAATGACTACGTTGGTGCAGCAGAGGACGGGAACGAACCAACTCCCACGCTAAGGGAAGTTAAGGATGCCATCCACCAGCTCAAAAACAACAAAGCGGCTGGTAAGGACAGTATCGCAGTAGAACTCATCAAGATGGGCCCGGAAAAGTTGGCCACCTGTCTGCACCAGTTAGTAGTCAAGATCTGGGAAACCGAACAGCTACCGGAGGAGTGGAAGGAAGGGATAATCTGTCCCATCCACAAGAAAGGCGACAAGTTAATGTGTGAGAACTTTCGAGCGATCACCATTTTGAATGCCGCCTACAAAGTGCTATCCCAGATCATCTTCCGTCGTCTTTTACCTAAAGTAAATAAGTTTGTGGGAAGTTACCAAGCCGGTTTCATCGACGGCCGGTCGACAACGGACCAGATCTTCACCGTACGGCAAATCCTCCAGAAATGCCGTGAATACTAGGTCCCAACGCATCACCTGTTCATCGACTTCAAAGCGGCATACGACAGTATCGACCGCACAGAGCTATAGAAAATTATGGACGAGAACAGCTTTCCCGGGAAGCTGACTAGACTGATAAGAGCAACGATGGACGGTGTGCAGAACAGCGTAAGGATTTCGGGTGAGCTATCCAGTTCATTTGAATCTCGACGGGGACTACGACAAGGTGATGGACTTTTCTGCCTACTATTAAACATCGCCCTGGAAGGTGTTATGCGACGAGCCGGGCTCAACAGCCGGGGTACGATCTTCACGAAATCCAGCCAATTTGTCTGTTTTGCGGATGACATGGATATTATTGCCAGAACATTTGAAACGGTGGCAGAACAGTACACCCGCCTGAAATGTGAAGCAGCAAAGGTCGGACTGGTGGTGAATGCGGCTAAGACAAAGTACATGCTGGTAGGTGGGACTGAGCGAGACAGGACAAGCCTTGGCAGCAATGTTACGATAGACGGGGATACTTTCGAGGTGGTAGAAGAATTTGTCTACCTCGGTTCCTTGCTAACGGCTGACAATAACGTGAGCCGTGAAATACGAAGGCGCATCATCAGTGGAAGTCGTGCCTACTATGGGCTCCAGAAGAAACTGCGGTCAAAAAAGATTCACCCCCGCACCAAATGTACCATGTACAAGACGTTAATAAGACCGGTGGTTCTCTACGGACACGAGACATGGACGATGCTCGAGGAGGACCTGCAAGCACTCGGAGTTTTCGAGCGACGGGTGCTAAGGACGATCTTCGGCGGTGTGCAAGAGAACGGTGTGTGGCGGAGAAGGATGAACCACGAGCTCGCTGCACTTTACGGCGAACACAGTATCCAGAAAGTGGCCAAAGCTGGAAGGATACGGTGGGCAGGGCATGTTGCAAGAATGCCGGACAACAACCCTGCAAAGTTGGTGTTTGCTAACCATCCGGTTGGTACAAGAAGGCGTGGAGCGCAGAGAGCACGATGGGCGGACCAGGTGGAGCGTGATCTGACGAGTGTTGGGCGTGACCGGGGATGGAGAGCTGCAGCTGCAAATCGAGTATTATGGCGGCAAATTGTTGATTCAGTATTATCATGAATTTGATGTGAACTAAATAAATGAATTTGCTCACTTTATACATATGTTTCTCCGTAACCAATGCTTTAGCTTTGCTAATATCCTGTCTAATATTAATGTACGTTAAGTAATAGTTTTAAAATTGTATTTCCCTTAATAAAAAAAAAAAACAAAAAAAATAAAAAAAAAACATTTTTTAGGAAATTTGTCGGAAATTTAAAAAGCTGTTGTCAAAAACTCGCCCAAAATTCACAATTGAATAAATGTTGAAAAGCAATTTAAAATGAGCAATACGTTTCCGAATTCGTCGCGTTGAAGCTGCGTCTATTCGGTTCAAGATAATCCACAGTTCCAAGTCCAGTTCGACAATTGTTCTTTTTTTTTTTCTATTTTCGCTTAGTAAATTATACACTTTATTTAAATTTTTACCACCATGGCTGTGCACCATCGGGTATCCAATCGATCTACTTTTCAGCACAAACCGACTTTAGAATCTTCAGATTTATGCTCTTGAAAATTGGTGTGACTTGATTGTCATATCTTCACATTAAGAGGAATATTGAATAAATCAATCTGTCGAAGTACAAAAACATTGCACTTGCCTAGTTTTAAAATTGAATATAAAATTGTTATCTTGTGAGTACTATCCAATATTTCGTTCGTACATATTACATAACGCTAAAGGGAGAAATTGTCACGTGGAGATGGGAGGGGCGACTTACATAGACAGCAACATGCGACAGATGCTTGAAAGAGCTGAGTATGTGTAGGACCATTTGGGGATTCATTTTCCGATTTATCTCAGTCAATTCCAAATCAATTGACTGGATTTCTTGTATACTGCGAAATACTGCAGTGTACGTATCTCACCGTGCCTTTAAATTGTAATCATGAATATGAATTACAATTAGTACAGTCAGGTTTTTTTTTACGCGGGGGATACGTACCGCGAAAAAAAACTCAGTTCAAATTTCAAAATACGACGAATCATGCAAAAATGAGACGATGAAAATTTTGTTTATATGGAGTTTTCATTTACGCGGCCGCCTAGCGAATTGGGAGTCGTGAGTTCGAGACTCACCGGTGTACGTGGATTTCTTTTCATAATTCAAATCTCAATTTGTTCATCGAGCACATGTTCTGTTGTGCACATGGATGTCAAAGCATTTTCAATAGTGTAATTTCCCAAATGGCTTGGTCAGCCAAGGCAAAATCAAGAAATTGACACCTGACTGTATGTTAATCGAGAGAAAGTATTTCGTTTGCTATTTTCACTATCGGATCAGCTAGTTTGCAATGGGTACGGTTTCAGAACCCCTCTGCTCCGCGCAGCGCTACCCAGAAGGGAGGCGTGTAGTTTTTCCAACAGATGGCTTTAAATGGCAACACCGGTGTAGTAAGCGAACGGATACAGGAAAACGCAATCGTCGCTGAATGTGATGGTTGGGGCTCGGAGTGAAGGGAATCAGGGCGAACATCGCAAGAAAGTTTTTTTTCTCGATCGGGTACTCGTCCTCCCGGGCCAATCGTGATTATTCCTGATAGAGCCTCATAGAGAAAACCTTATAGAATCCGTCAAAGAATCTTGGCAGGGATCGCGGTTAGAAGCTGAGCAGGAATCCCTGAAAGAATCATAGAAGAAATCCCGGAAGAAGCTATTAAAGTACTTACTTACTCTCAGTCCTGGGCACCCTTTTTTACGGTGGTGCAGAGGGTCGAAGTGAAAGATTTCCATCCTGGGCGATTGCCAGCCATTGTCCTGACCTGTGGCCAGGTCAAATTTCTGTCATTGTTAAAGCTGCGCCGCCATGAGCCTCTGGGTCTGCCTCTGCTGCGATGTCCTGCTGGGTTCCAGTCTAACGCTTGTTTGCAGATTTCGTTTCCGCCCCTGCGTAGAGTGTAACCGACCCACCTCTACTTTCGCTCCCGATTTTTTGTTGCTGTCGGCTTCTGATGACAACGACGATGGAGCTCCACGTTGGAGATCCAATTGTGAAGCCACCATGTACGAATTATATACCGTAGACATCTACTTATTGGTGAAGACCTGAAGCCGTTGAGTGTTCTCCACTGATACACACAAGGTTTCACTGACGTATAGCAGCACAGATTTCACGTTCGAGTTGAAAATGCGGATTTATTAATTATTAAAGTAGTCCCTGAAAAAACTTGGACGAATTTTTAGTAGAATTCCATCGAAGAATTTTTGGCAGAAATCTAAATGCATTCATAATCCTTTTCGGAAGGAATCTCCTAAGAAATCACAGCACGAGCCACGGAAGGAATCTTTGAAGAAATTCCAGCACAAATCCCAGAGGGAATGCCGAACAGAATAACTAAAAAAAATCTTTTAGAAATCCCGGGAGGAATCTTGGTAAGATTCTCGAGAGGAATGTCTCAAGAAATACCGGAAAAAATCCTCGAAAAAAAATCTTATCTCATTATTTCTTCACCCAGCTCTCTTTCCTAACCCACTACTCTCTACATTACTATCTTCCCTGCCCTCTATCCCAACCCTCTATCCCAATCCTCTATCCTACGCTCTATGCTCAATCGTACCATCTGCCCTACCCTTTATCTCAACCCTCTACCCCACCTTCTTCTCCAAACCTGAACCCTATATTCTACCCCACCTTCTACTGTATCCTCTACTCTATCCTTCACTCTATTCAATACATTATCCTTCATCCTACCCTTTATCTGAACTCTCCACCTATAACCTCTACCATAACCTTTAACCCTAACCCTCTGCCCTAACCCCTTAACCTACTATCTATCTTAACTCTACGTTATCCTCTAACCTATCCTTCACTCCAACTCTCTGCCCTTCCATCTATCCTAGCATTTCCTATTCTTTCTACCCTTCTACTCTTCAAGGATAGTTTTTTTATAGATCATTGAAGCCATTCCATGGATCAGTTTATGAAATTCAAATGCTAAATTTTACCAAAAAATAAGGGATTTGACAATGTTCCATAGCTCCAAATGACTCCTTGGGGTTTTCTGGTATGCTTTTATCGAATATTGAAAAAAATACCAATGAATCATTTGGCAATCTTCCATGGATCGTTTCATAAGTCTTAAGAAGCATAAGCAAGCAATGGTCTGTCATATCTAAAACTGCTCTACTTGAAATATTTTTGAGCAAAAATAAAACAATTTGGTCGTTGTTAGAAGTTTATGACTTTTCGTTAATTAGTGTAAGATACACCGGGGCAAGCTAAAACGGATATGGTAAGATAAAAAAATACAATGGTATAACACATAGCTTTTGAATAAAAAAATAGGTAAAGGATAAATTTAGAAATTGTATTGACATTTATTTGAAAACTTCGCATTTCATCTAGCCCCGGTGTATGCTAAATTAACATGCCTGGATACATTGAGTGAAACTCCCTATTTGTCCACTAAATAATTGGCATCATTTTAATTGACCCCTCAGGTAAATTGAATTGAATGCACAAATTCGGTCAGAACCAAAACAAAAATATTGTTGAGACACAACATCCCGAACAGCTGCTCTATTAATAGCCAGCATCGTTTGATTTGGTAACCGAAAAAGAGTCCAGTAGACGATTGTTAATATTTGACTATGGGTGAATCAACAAACAGGCAAATATTTGACAAGGCCGAGTTTCTGCCAAAGTTGATGGAGATGTTTGCTGGCTGACCTAGTCGCGCCATGCGTCAAATGTAAGGGGACAGATAGACGTTGCGTTGGATAAGAATACTAGTTCGTTATGGACCAGTAGGTCTGTGCCAAAAATAGGGAGATAAAAGAAAAACACTAGTTTATAGCGTTTTTGAACTCGGTAAGCTGATGTATAGAATCATAGTCTGAGTTCTAAAAAGCGAAGGGAACAAAGTAGAGCGGATTTTTTTATCGACTGTCCACTTATATGGCTATTGTTCAGTGCATGAATCGAGTTGACATTAGTCCTGTTCAACAAAGTACCCATTAGTCAACAAACGTGTAAGAGTAGGATGCAGCAACTTCGAGCAAGTTCAACCTACGTCGTTGAACAGGACTATTATGTTTTTATCTGTCATTTCATGGAGCAGTAAAAGGGCTTCACTTTTCTCAACTTCACCTCGCGTTACGATATGTGAATAAGCAAATAGGCGTTGCAGTTTTGAGGAATCAAAATGACTGTTTATCGATTTGTTTTTAGTTTCGTAAACTATATGAGTATGAGCAATCCTCCAGGAATTTTTCTATGGCTTGCTGTAGTCATTCCATCTTGAATTCATCCAGAGTATCCTTTATGAATTCGTCTAGGGATTCCAGCAGACATTTCTTCCGGAATTTGTCTTGGGATATCTTTAAAGGTTTCTCCAGTGATTGTTCAAGTGCTGTTTTGGAGGTTTCCTTTAGGATTTTCTCTAGAAATCCTTAACGGTATTTCTGCAGGTATTCTTTCAGAGGTTTCTTCAAGGATTTCTACATATATTCTTTCCAGAATTCCGCTGGATATTGCTAAAACAATTTCATTTCAAATTATTCGAAGTATTTCTGCAGGAATGTCTTGCAGAAATTCTTTCAGAAAATTTTATTAGAGATTATTCAAAAAATAATCTAGGAACTTCCTAAAAATTTAATAAGGAGTCGATCCAAGTATTCTTTCAATAATTCGTCCAGAAATTACTGCAGAAATGGATTTCTTCAAACTTTTATCCTGGGACTCCTACAAAAATTCTTCTTAGAATTCGCTAAGAAAGCTCTCGTGAGATTCCTTACGGAATTCCTCAAGGGATTGCTTCCGAGATTCATCATGGGGTTTCTTCACAAATTTCTCCAAGATTCTTCCAGGAATTCACTTGGGAATTCATTCTGTGATTCTTTCGGGAACAGCTTCCAGGGTTATTTTAAAAATGCCTCCGAGAGCTCTTCTAGGAATTTCTTCAGGAATTTCTCCAGGAATTCTTCCAGAAAACTCTCCAGGAATTTATCTAAGACTTCCTTCAGGAACTGTTAAGAGAAGCACTTAAAAATTCCTCTTGAGATTGCTTTCAAGCTTCATCCTGGGGTTTCTTTAGGAACTGCTGCAGGGATTCCTTCAGGAACTGCGTCAGGGATTGCTCCAAAAGTGCCTCTGCTAATTTTTTTAGAATTACTTCGGGATTTCCTCTGGAATTTCTGCGATTTATTTAGTACTTCCTTCTGGGATTTCTCCAGAAACTCCTTCTAGAATTCTCTCAAAAATTGATCCTTAGATTTCTTCAGGAATTCTCCCTGGGATTTTTCAAGAATTCCATCCTCTAGAAATTTCTCCTGAAAGTGCCCCAGTAGTTCTTCTAGGAAATCCTCCAGGTATGCTGAATCCCTGGAGGATTTCCTTGAAGAACTACTGGTGCACTTTTAGGAGGATTTCTGGAGGAATTTTGTGTGTTCAACTTGTGCTGAAAGAATTAATTTTTGACAAGTTTAGTGTAGTTATGATTTTTTTGAAGTACAAAACTAGTCGAAAAACACCACATTGAATTGATGCACCTCAATGCATTCAATGGATTTGGCTGAAATTTTGACCACTTACTTCTTTTAGGATGCCAATCAAATTATGGGGGCAGACTTGAGAATCAGAGAACAGTGAAAAAGTGGAGAGGCCTAAACAGTGATTTCTCTAGGAATTTCTCTAAATATTCGTTCAGGAATTCCTGCAGGCGTGTCACCAAGAATTTTTCCAAGGCATTTCTTCAGGAATTGCTGTTGGGATTGCTCAAAGCATCCAGGAATTTCTTTAGAAATACATCCACAATACCTACGGCGACTTCTCCAGACATTTCTCCAAAAAACCCTCTAGAGATTCCTTCAGAAATTTCCCCAAGAATTCCTCTGGAGTTTATCCACGAATTATTCCAAGAATTTTCTCGGCGATTCCTGTATGAATTCCGTCTGAGATTTTTCTATCCATTCATTCAAGGATTTCTTGAGGAATCCTCCAGGGACTCCTTCTGAAATTCCCCCAAGAATCCCTCCCAGAATATATCCAGGAATAATTCCAGGTATTCCTCCAAGCATTCCTCCAGAATCTCATCCAGGCATTTCTCCAGGGACTCCCCCGGGAATTCCACCAAAAATTTCTTCAGGGATTACCCCAGGTATTTCTCCAGAAATTTCTCCGGAGATTTCTCTTAGGATGCTTCCAGAGAATCCTCCAGATATTTCTCCGACGATTCCTCCAAAAATTCCTTTAAAAATTCCTCTAGAAATAGTTCTCGGGGAATTCCTCTAAGAATTTCTTCTGAAATTTCTCCAGGAATTTCTCCCAGAATTCCTCTATAGATTCTTCTAGGGATTCACTCAGGGATATCTTAAAGAATTCCTCTAGGGATGTCTTCAGGAGTTCCAAAATCCTTCAGGCATTCCTCCTGAGGTTCCTCCAGAAATCGCTTCAGGGATTCCTCCAGCGATTTTTCCAAAAAGTCCTCCAGGAGTTCTTCCAAGAATTTTTCCAGAAATTTCTCTAGGGATTCCTTAAGATGTTTCTTATCCAGGCACTCTTCCCAGATTTCATCTAGAGAATCCTCCAGGAGTACATCCAGGGATTCCTTCAAGATTTCTTCCAGAATATGCTCCAGGCATTCATCCAAGAATTCCTCCAGGGAGTCATCCAGGAAATTCTCCTGGATTCCTCCTGCGATTATTTCAGGATTTCTTTCAGGTATTCCTGCAGGAACTCCTTTAGGAATTTCTTTAGGAATTCCTTTACGGATTCATCCAGGAACTCTTCCAGAGACGGTTCGACGTACAATCTCAATTTTTGATATTAAATTTATTTAGACAAATACTCGAACTTGTACTCCATACTGCAAACGAATCATTTTATGGTTTTGCACAAGTGAAAACATCGATTCAACGCATTCGGTTAAATCGGGGAATCGATTCTGCTGGTCCGATTCGAATCGATTCACAAAAATCGATGTCTCAGCCAAACTTGCCCTATGCTGGACCTCTTACCTTTCCGAGTTATGCGGTGAACTTTCACGTCCTGGTTACAGCAGTCCGGTATCTGGAGAGATGACCAGGCATTTGACGAAATTCATCATCGGATGCAACTGCACATCCACTTACGTTCTGTCCATCAACTCGGTCAGCTTCAGCAGACCCTGCGCCTTCGCTTCTCTGCACATTTTCAGAACGTACCTTGTTCCCTTATTCTCTGTGTACACCTTGTCTAATTTTCCTTTCGCCGTATGCTCCAGCTAACGTTCGACAACGAATGTTTTTTTTTTTCTGGGAACTTGACTATGATCCCACGGGGGAGTTGCTCTGGCTGCTGCCATTGCCTGGCCAGGCCGACACTTACCATTCTTTTCAACCAGTACAGTGGATTGGATTACACTTCCACACAACAAAAAAATCGGCAAAACAAACTTATTTTCACTGCTACGAGACTACCCTCGATGACGACGATTAGTGTTGCGAGCAATCACACCTAACGATAAAAATCACTTCTCCCACACATCGCCTTTAGGCACTGCATCGCGCCGCGATATCACTCCCACAGTAAGTAATTTGACCGACGAAATTAGTCCAAAACAAAAAAAAATCTCCTCATACCACAGATGCCGATGCCTTAGGGCACTGCCACCGCGCCCCGACGAAATCACTTGACACTCTTCGCTTCGATAATACCATGGGCGAAACTACGGAGTTTTGTCAGGGGGTGCACTACAAACAAATATTCATTGGTTCATCCATTCATTATTCATCGCCCCATATCTCACAGCAATGCATTCAAATGCTAAGGGGTGCCTGGCACCCCCGGCACCCCCAGTAGTTTCGCCTATGGATAATACGTTTCTTTTCCTTGCAACGCTTTATTTGCTTAATTGCCAATGTTAGTAAATATGCCAACACGGCTTGAAATCTCAAATTAAATTGATGTTCATTCTACAGGTGATAAAGAAAAGTAGCAAAATTTTCGCTTTACAAATGTAGGTATTTACAAAAATATTCAAACTGTCATAATGCTTCGCAAAGTGTAACAATTATAAAAAAAATCAATCTACCTACATCTAAAATAGAAGCTCCATATCGCCCCTCATTCTAGAACTACGTAACTCGAAATTTGACGTTTTTGAGTTGAATATACCATTATATCGAGCTTTTTGAGCTTTATCATATGTATATCCGAAGACCAACTAATTACGAATATAAACGACGAAAATGTTCATCATTTTCAAAACTAGGTACCGTAAAATGGGGTGTTAAGGGACGGAAAAATTTTTCGTCCCCATCAATTCATGGGTTCTACTTCTTAAAACTTTCAGTAAAAGCAGTCCGATCATTGTCCTGCTGCCTGCTACGCATATAGATTACAAAATTTGACGATTTTTTGGAGAAATTGAAGATATTTTAAGAAATGTGCGAATTTTTGGAATATATTAAAATGGGGTGTTAAGGAATTTAAGGGAATGAATGTAAAAGTTCTTATTCGTGTGACAAACAACTTTGTCGAAGACTGCAAAGTGGTATTACAAGTTTTATTTTTGTGTTAAATGTGCTATTTCAACTTGTTAATAATCCCCTAGAATTAATGCACATTTATAGGGCTCTGGCAGAATAGAGGCCAACAATCTTATTTCGATTGCCAACATTCAGGCCATTTCGGACCGTGATTAAGTACTAGAGATGTAAACCTTTCCCTGGCACAGACTTCAAGTTATAGAACTCTAGTGATGAAACCCGAATCTGGATGCCCCTTAGGATTAGAAATTCCTAGACAAAACACAAGCTATGAAAGCAACTAATGCTGTGAACAAAAGGCAACCTGCCAGAGAAAATACGATTACAGGATTGACTGATGGACCAACAACATTAATGAAACCTCGTCATCCTGTCATCGGGAATTGTTATCCAATAGGGTAACAGGGCAAAATTTATGTTCTGTGTTGTGTTTGTCCAAGTGTGAAGTCCTCTTTTATTACGCATTTGTAAGGTTCCTCTACAATATGTTATATTTTAATGTGCATTTGTAGTGCTTCATTATTTTTTCGTACCATCCACAAAAATTTCGTATGTACTTAAATTATATAAAAACTTATATAAAGGTACCCTTAACATATAACTTACATCCAACTTCAACAGAGACTCTTCTGTCCTGGTAGAAGACCTTGAAGTTGGTTCGGCTAGACCTACTGCAATACACCAGGAACACAACAAAACTGTACGTAGGCTTCAATTCCAAATCGAACAGAACATTCCATCATTGGGTTTTCGATCTTGGCGGCACTAGTACTAACTCAAACAAAAATTCCAAATCGATCAGAAAAATTCCATCATTGGATTATCGATCTTGGATTAACTAAATAAACTCAACACAAAAGAAATGGAAACTTGCTTCACAACGTAGTGTAGTTGTGCAGAACAGGCAAAGCTTTCCATTTTCATACTCCGTCACGATCGCGACGAAGAATCTTATACATCTAAACACAAACCTAACCTAATACTATTGCTATATGTACACTATTTACAATGCCCGCGTGGGTTTTGCGGTTGGGCGCCATAACATGGACACCTACAAAACCCGTGCCGACGTTGGGCGCCATTATTACGAAAAAATAATGGATCACTACAAATGCAAATTAAAATATAGCATATTATAGTGGAACCTTACAAATGCGTCGCCGCCAAACCTGGGACGCGTTCACAGAAAATGATAGGACGAGCTCGTCTCACGTTTGTGGAATTAATTAGGTGAGAAATCATGGAAGGGAGGTGATCTATCTCATAAAATATACTCTTAGTAGAAATTAACCATAAGGCAAACCAAAAAAAAACAATTAAAAAGAAATGTATTTGAATTAACCCCCCCCCCCTCGCAGAAATTAAATGTTTTGCTATTACCGTTAAAGAGGGTGATGTATACCCCAAATTAAATGTCCTTTAATTCCTGCCATTAGCTAGTGTAGTGCAAAACGAGCCAATTCTACATACGCGACGAACGTGCTATCGTTCGTATCCCAACGCTTACGTTTGCAAATTAATTACAACAATGTATCGCTCGCCAAATCGATATGAGCATACGACGGTTCGATCGAGACGACGACGACGCGTCGTCCGCTGACCTAAGCATAAATCACTCCAGGAAACTTCCATAAGGTTCTATGTAAACACATTGTATGATATACTTTTGGCAGTCTGGCTGGCCCTATAAAAGGGGTCTTCCCAGGCCGAATAAATCAGTTCAATTTGGTCTTCGGACCTCAACGCATAACGTCGTTTTTAATCGATATCACCGCCGAGTGTTGTAAAATAAGACACAGCATTACATGGCTGACCGTGCCAAGTGGCCGAACCTTCTCCGAGGAAAATTCTGTGACTGTGTGATTCGTTAAGGAACGCTTGCTGAAATTTTCAAAGTGATTGCGTAACTCGTGATGGGAAAACAACAGTCCAAAACAACATCAATCAGCGGCGACCCACAAGTGAATATAGTGAACCAGCTAGAAGATCACAGTATCCTGCATGAAGAACATGCCATAAAATTGTGGATCCTTCTTGCTCTTAATATTATACAACTATCTGTGACTGCCTACAAATGGCACGCAAAACACGTCAGGCGCAGAGCTTTCGAAAAAGGATGCAAATCCTCAGAAACATTAAGCAAAGTTTAAAACATTGACAAAGAAAAATAAAGTGAAATGAAGAAAAATCGTACCTCAAATGTGCAGGCTTACCATGGCCTAATATTAGAAGAAGTAAGCCGAAAAAGAGAAGAACTCGTAAGAAAATTCGGACCAAGAAATGAACAACAAGTAAAAGGTGCACCGACAAGTGAACAAAAACTAAAAAGTGTAATTGAAAAAGTAAAAACCACACAAAAATCTACTGGACAAAAAGTGAAAAAAGATGGTATTGAATATATACCACTAAACGTCAACCGTTCAGACGAAAACATGCGCCAGTGGGGCGCACGCGTAAAAATACCAGTGGATGAGGTTAAAATGCTGGCTATGCAACTGAAGGCAAGCATTAAACCTCGAGCAACAAAAATAAGATACCAACGACCTAGCGACAATAGGGGCCGTGCCAGCTGGGTGTCACCTGATCCTGCTCCGACTTCAAGATAAGGTAAAATTAAACATGGAAACCTCCTTCAATTTACCTCATAGAAGATTTTAATTAATTTCAATGGACGAATTTTTCCAAATAAATGAAATTTCTAATAAATATTTGGAAAGTTTGAAAAAGTACAACCGATTTTCAGAGGAAACGCGACTACAAAAGGTGAAATATTTAAGTGATTTGAAGAAAAGGCTTAAAAACATTCTAAAAACTAATAAAGATCTGCAAAATGAGGCAGTTATAAAAAAGGGTACAGAAATTTGTGGAAAAATCAACCAATCATTGACATTACTAAACGAGAACGAACAATTAGGAATTTCACGGACAGCACTAGAATCAGGGGTAGAAGAAAGTAAAGTAGAAGAAGCAGGAACAATCGAAAAAGAAGAAGAAGAAGAAGTAGAAGAAGAAGACAGAGTAGAAGGGGAAAAAGAAGAGTTAGAAGAAGAATATCAGGAGGAAGAAATGGCTAATATTATTGAAACAATCAAAACAATCTCATCTTTGATTCCATCATACGATGGATCAAATGATAATTTATCAAGCTTTATCTCTGCTCTTAAAGCAGGAAAGACAATTCTGACTAATGATAATACCGTTGCAGCCGTACAGGTAGTACTATCGAAACTATCTGGAAAAGCAAGAGCAGCAGTAGGTGAAAATCCACGAAATTTCGATGAGATAATCAATGAATTAGAAGCAAAATGTACATCAAAAACATCACCTGATGTTTTTGTTGCAAAGCTTCAAGATTTGAAACAAATAGGAGACATTAACAAATTTACAGATAGCGTCGAGAAACTCACTCAGCAGCTCGAAAGAGCATACATTGCTGAGAAAATACCAGTTGATACAGCCCAAAAAATGGCAATTAAACAAGGGGTAAAAGCTCTTTACACAGGAGTGAAAAACCCAGAAACAAAAATCTTATTAAAGGCAGCAGAATTTAAAACCTTGTCTGCGGCCATCGAGAAAACTGTAGAAAATGAGAAAAGTTCTTCTAATGCCAACCACTCTCAACTGATGTTTGTCCAACGAGGTCAAGTACATCGTGGACACATCAGAGGAGATAGAAGTTTTTTCGACAGAGGCCACTATAGAGGAAACAGAGGTAACTATCGTGGAAATTTCAGAGGCAATTCTCGTGGAAATTTCCAAGGCCGATATCAAAACCGAGGACATAGTGCAAATTTCTATTCTTCACGTGGTAGAAGACCATATAGAGGACATTCTCAGTCCCGTATTTATTATACGAACAGTGAAAGTGGTCAGACACCTCAGTTACCCCAACAAGCAACAAACGCTCCACAACCAACAACGCAACATCAAAACACTCAACAGCCACAAAATTTTTTAGGCCAAATTCAACGCTTTTCACAATAAACCCATCAGCATCAAATTTCATAAAGGCACATATTGGAATATCAAATTCTACATGTACCTTTATGGTCGATTCAGGTGCTGACGTTTCTATATTCAAATTAAATAATATATTGCATGATCAACTGATAAATCGAGATCGAAGATGTATGATCTCTGGAATATCAGAAAATAAAATTGAAACTGTTGCATCAGCTGTGACACAACTAACATTCCAAAATACCATTACATTGGAACATGAGTTCCAAATAGTTGAAGAAAATTTTCCAATATTTACTGATGGGATATTGGGACGAGACTTTTTAACTGCATTTAAATGCAGTATTGATTATGAATCCTGGATTTTGAACATTCGATGCAATAATGAGGAAGTTAACATTCCCATTGAAGACAACTTCAATGGAGGATTCATACTTCCTGAACGTTGCGAAGTTGTAAGAAAAATAAATGATTTAAATTTGAATGAAGATATGTTAGTGTGTGCCGAAGAAATCCAACCAGGGATTTTCTGTGGCAATACATTGACGTCACCATCAACAAAATACGTTAAATTTATAAATACTACTGATAAAGCAGTACTTATAAAAGATTTTAAGCCTATGATGAAACCTCTGAAGAATTTTATCGTAGCAAATGTCAATAAAAACGGTAATATTTCCGACCGAACTGATCAAATAAGATCAAAAATTAATGTTTCAGAACTACCAGCATCAGCCAAGGAACCTTTTGAAAATTTAATTCACGAATACAATGATATTTTTGCGTTAGGAGAAGATAACCTCACTACTAACAACTTCTATTCACAAAATATAGAACTTTCAGATAACGTGCCTGTATACATCCCAAATTATAGGAATATACACGCGCACAATGAGGAGATTGAATCTCAAGTCCAAAATTTGTTGAAAAATGATGTGATTGAACACTCAGTCTCGGCTTACAATTCACCAATTCTGTTGGTACCCAAAAAGTCGAGCAGCAGTGAGAAAAAATGGAGACTAGTTGTCGATTTCAGACAGCTGAATAAAAAAATTTTGGCTGACAGATTTCCCCTACCTAGAATCGATACTATTTTGGATCAACTAGGTAGAGCTAAATACTTCAGTACTCTGGATTTGATGGCAGGATTTCATCAAATTCCTCTAGATTTTGATTCCAGAAAATATACGGCATTTTCAACACCCTCTGGGCATTATGCTTTTACGCGCTTACCATTTGGACTCAATATAAGCCCAAATAGTTTCCAGCGCATGATGACGATTGCCATGGCAGGTTTAACACCTGAATGTGCATTCGTATACATTGATGATATAGTTGTCATAGGATGCTCTATAAATCATCATCTTAACAATTTAAAGCGAGTTTTTGAAAGATTGAGACAGTATAATTTGAAACTCAATCCCGAAAAATGTCAATTTTTTAAGGCAGAAGTAACTTACTTAGGCCATAAAATTTCAGATAATGGAATTCTCCCAGATAATTCAAAATTTGATGTAATAAAAAAATATCCCAAACCAACTAACGCAGATGACGTTCGTAGGTTTGTGGCCTTTTGTAATTATTATAGGAAGTTTGTGCCAAATTTTGCGCAACTTGCTAGGCCGTTAAACAATTTATTAAAGAAGGATATAAAGTTTACGTGGTCAAATGATTGTCAGGCAGCTTTTGAAGCTCTTAAGGAAAAATTATTAAACCCACCAATTCTTAAATATCCTGATTTTACAAAACAATTCGTATTGACAACGGATGCTTCGAACATTGGATGCGGTGCGGTGTTGTCACAAAATTTTGACGGAAATGACTTACCCATTGCTTATGCCAGTAAAGCATTTAGCAATGCAGACACGAAAAAACATACAATAATACAAGAAATGATTGCCATACACTGGGCCATCGATCATTTCAAACCATATCTGTATGGAAGAAGATTCATGATCAGAACAGATCATCGCCCTCTGGTGTATCTCTTTGGTATGAAAGAACCTACCAAAAAGTTAACCCAGATGCGTTTAGATCTTGAAGATTATGACTTCGAAATACAATATATCAAAGGAAGTAATAATGTTGGTGCAGATGCATTATCCAGAATTATAACTTCAGATGATATTAAATCAAAATCAATTCTCATGGTCCATACTAGATCTATGACCAAAAATCAACACAAAATTGACAAAACAAAAACTGTTTCACAAAAAAAGAAGCTTGATCACCTTCTTGTCTATGAAACAGAATCGCCGGCAGACATTAAAAAATTGAATAAAATGAAAATATGCATGCAAAATGGAATGATTATTATAAAATTAATGAATGAAAATATGCGCAAAACTTTAATAACGCTTGAAAGAGATATTATTCACGAAAATGAAAGTCAGACGCTAGAGTTTGCTCTTTCAGAGATGAATAAAATATTGGAAAATAGAAAAATTGCAATGTCGACACAAGAAGATATTTTAAAACATATACCACTACAAGATTTTAAACGGATCGCTCTAGACGTCATCCGTAAATTCGAACTAATACTATATCGCCCTCCGAAAGAATTGACGAATTCTGAAGAGATCAATAACATCCTACATGACTTCCATATGACTCCAACAGGTGGTCATATTGGACAAAACCGGCTTTATCTCAAACTCAGAGACCTTTACTTTTGGAAAGGCATGAGAAGTTCGATTACGAAGTTTGTAAAGGCCTGCAAACTTTGTAAAATGAACAAAGTAACAAAACGGACAAAAGAAGAATCTTTGGTAACAACTACACCTTGTAAACCATTCGATATTATCTCGATTGACACAGTAGGTCCGTTACCAAGAACTGCGAAAAACAATCGTTATTGCATAACATTGCAAGACGATTTAACCAAATATGTTGTAATTATACCATTAGAAAATAAGGAAGCTGATACCATTGCGAAAGCTTTGGTGCAGAATTTTATACTTATCTATGGATCATTTTTAGAGTTAAAATCTGACCAAGGTACAGAGTTCAAGAACGAAGTACTTAAGCAGATTAGTAAAATACTTAATTTTAAACAAACATTCTCAACTGCTTACCATCCACAATCCATTGGAGCACTAGAAAGAAATCATAGGTGTTTAAACGAATACCTACGAAATTTTTCCAACGTACACCACAATGATTGGGATGAGTGGACTAAATTTTATGAATTTACCTATAACACTACTGCTCACACCGATACCGAATATACACCTTTTGAACTTGTATTCGGTAGAAAAGCCAAACTTCCTCAGGATATGCAAAAAGTTACACCAGAACCGATATATAATTTGGACGAATACTACACAGAGTTAAAATTCAAACTGCAAAAATCAAGCGAAATAGCTAGGAAAATTTTAATAGAACAAAAAATCAAACGAACACAAAATTTGAATAATAACTTAAATCCAATAGATGTTTCTGTAGGAGATTTGGTGTATTTATCAAACGAAAATAGGAAAAAGCTTGAGCCACATTTTATAGGTCCATTTAAAATTAAAGAAGTTGACAATATACATTGTAAAATAATCGATATTTCCAACAAAAAAGAAATACAAGTACATAAAAACCGAATCATAAAAATGTAACAAAATATATTGTAAAAGATTCTTTAAGTGATGCTTGATCAGAATAGCTACGCCATTCTTCTGAAAAAGGGGAAAGGTGTAGTGCAAAACGAGCCAATTCTACATACGCGACGAACGTGCTATCGTTCGTATCCCAACGCTTACGTTTGCAAATTAATTACAACAATGTATCGCTCGCCAAATCGATATGAGCATACGACGGTTCGATCGAGACGACGACGACGCGTCGTCCGCTGACCTAAGCATAAATCACTCCAGGAAACTTCCATAAGGTTCTATGTAAACACATTGTATGATATACTTTTGGCAGTCTGGCTGGCCCTATAAAAGGGGTCTTCCCAGGCCGAATAAATCAGTTCAATTTGGTCTTCGGACCTCAACGCATAACGTCGTTTTTAATCGATATCACCGCCGAGTGTTGTAAAATAAGACACAGCATTACACTAGAGTATTAACCCAAGCCGCGCCGGATCACCTCCATTCAATTACTCAGGTCTAAATTATAAGGTGGAATCAACTGTCAATACAAATCTGCGGTAACCTGCCCTCGACGAAGCGTACCTCTTCTGAAAATTGGCGTCCACATAGGTAGCGTTTTCGACGGATACAGCTGCTTTGGAGTGGGAGAGAAAACTCCGGTAAAAGGAGGGCTATTGAGGAGCGAAAGATATAAAAGGCGATTCTTCCATGTGGATCGCTCTCTGTTCCTTTCTGGAAAATATCGATATTAGTCCGGCTTCGCGAATACAACCGAGTGCGATTGGAGAATCGGCGAAAGTTTTATCGGGAGATACCGTGTGCTCGAAAAGAACGTTAAGGGTGACTAGTTTACTGAGCCCATATCGGAGGTGAAATAATTGAGTGAGGCCAGACTAGGGGTCTCGTACCCGGCCAAGTTAGTGCTTTCCCTCCCGAAGACCCGCTCTGAGGCACAAGTGACGGTGAACCCAGGTGAAATCTGAAAGTTTGAGTGATTATTGAGAGGACTCTGGAGTAGCGAGCCGGTAAGCAGATCGATCGAACACCAACCTACGGTCGGTCAGTGAATCGTGATCCGTGATAGAGAAGCCATCACGGATGAGAAGTGACCCTTCGGCGGCGGCTTAAAAGCCTGCAGAACGTATATCTACTGTGGACCGCATCGAGGACCAGTTCATCCACACCCACGTGGTCCGTACGGTATCCAGCGAACCCATACCATCGGCGGGTCTCACCGAGCGACCCGACAAACACAACCCCTCAAGGCGATCGGCGTATCGCTAGCCAGGTACGTGAGTGGCCCTGTTAATCTCTCCCCTCCTGTGGCTCCCCGGACGAATTCGTGGATCGCCAGTCTTGCGGCAACCTTCGTCTGCGACGGCGCCCAACCGACCGACGGCCGCAACACTTCAAGCTAGCCAACGATTATTAGCGAATGTACACTTGTGAATTTTCTAAATGCATTCCCAAAATTTTTTAGCTTTATTTACAATTAAACAAAATGTGCACGTAAATTTTGATCCTTAATCAATCTGCAAGAAGAAAGCACCTTTACCAGCATTGTGAGGCTATCTATCTCCAGGTAAGTGTCGATTTATCGGATCTTCCCACGGTTTGCCCTGAGTAACCTGAGCTAGCAATTTAGATCTGAATGCGGTAGACCGCAAGAACAGAATTAGGTTTTTGTAGTTGATGGTGATTTGAGATGGTTTCAATTGGCGCGCAGCGTAAAAAAAAAATGTATTAAAAATATTCCTTTGAAATATTTTTTTACTGATAGACGGGAAGAACGATAAATAGACACTTTATCGCGAATAGTCTGCATTGACTGCATGCTTTTTTGCTCTTCTATAGGTGCATTTCTTGTGAAAAACAGTAACGTTCAATTGAATCGACCGAATAGAGTTCTATTGTTGATACTGAACAGAACTACAGTTGGTTTGACGATTTGCGGTTATTCCTTCCAGAGACTTTGACTTTTCAATATTATACAGACATTTTGATTTGCTGCTCGGATCATGGAGTCCTACAACTCTTTTCCTGGCTCCCTCAATCGAGAATCTACATTCGACAAATGGTATTATGACATTCGGGTTGACCTGCTCGCAGATGATGAACTTGCTTTTGAGTTAGCCGTGAGGGACATAGCAGTTGATAAAGATCGCTCACAAAGGCGTAGATGTTTAAGAGCTAGGTTGAAACTAGAGAGACAGGAAGGTAGCAGCACGAAGAACTTGAAATCTGACCCGATCCATGAAACAGAACAGTGCAGGGCAAAACTTACTGAACTTGAAGCTATGCTTCGCGAAGACGCGACCACCGTTTGTAAGGATCGACTACTACACTTAGGCGCGAGAGTTCAATTGGTATTGCGTCGTGCACCCAATGATCTAAGAGATGAGTTAGGGAAAATGTTCGTAGTTGTGACGGACCATTTGTATTATTTCTATTACAAGTCGGTAGAATTTGAAGATGACAATGGAAGAGAGGACGAAGAAGTGCTTGGAGTAGAAGATAGGGAAGATATTCCCACGTTAGAGGATATTTTAAGGGAAACTGAGTGTGAAGTCGAAATGATACCGGTTCCTCGAATAGTTTTGCTGAAAGAGTTAGAGCGACGTCTGCGGGCGGAACAGGCAGAAGAGAGCCTTGCGCTTGAAGTGGCAAATTTATCCAGTCAGTTGCAAGATTTTTTCCACCGCAAGGAAACTTGGAATCAACAGTTTCAAACGGATAATTTAGAAGATTTTGTCCCCAGGCCTCCGGTGGTATCTTCTTCCGCCAGCTCGGTAGTTTTTTGCCCTCTGACATCAATCCAGAGTAGGTCGTGGAAAGATGGCGGAGAATTTAATTCGCGTAACAGTTTTGGGGCACACCCGACCTACAGCTCAGGTCTAGGATCGGCACCATACGCTGGTGCAAGTAATGTTACGCGTTCCTCATGGAGTAACCCCATTCCCTCGGTTTCTATTCAACCTACTCTCTTCAACAATCCAGCTTCGTCAGAGCCTGTTTCGGGATGGCAAAATTCTTTGCCTACGTGGAACAACTCAGTTCGAACTCAGCCTTCGACTATCCCGCCAACGACAGGGTTTTGGAATTCCCAATCCAGTGGGTGGAATCCAATGCAAAACTTTTCGGTTCCTTGGCCTCCTCCAACTCCCACGCTTCAACACCGAACTTTGCCGGTATCGAAATGGACGATCGAGAAATATTCAGGCGACGATCAGGGGTTGAACTTAAATGAATTTTTGTTCAAGGTGAAAAGCCTGGCTCTTTCTGAACGAGTGTCAGATGCTGAATTGTTTGATTCGGCTTTACACCTCTTTAGCGGACCAGCCTTAAATTGGTATCACTCTATGCGAACGACTGGTCGTCTTTTCAGTTGGGACCATTTGGTGATGGAGCTCCGTTGCGCTTTTGTGCATCCAGACCTCGACAATATGGTCAAAATGAAAGTGTATCTACGCAAGCAACAGAGGAATGAATCTTTTCAGTCTTACTATTACGATCTGGAAAAATTATTCCGCTCTATGAGTTGTCAAATTCCCGAGGACGAAAAAATGAAGATCGTAAATCAAAATATGCGATCAGATTACCGAAGGCAATTGACATTTTTACCTATTTATGACCTCCCGTCCCTTATTGCTGCGGGAAGGAGAGTTGATGCGAACAATTTCTCTCTTTACAACAAAATGTTCGGGACCGAGAAATCGGTCAACGCGGTAGCTACCGACACCTCACGGAAGCAGGAGATTAAGAAAGCTCCCGTGCGATCGGAACACCGACCAGGAAATCCCGGAAATTTCGGTCGTCAAAATCAAAACCCTAGCCAAACACATCCATCCCACTCAGGAAGTAATGCTCCTCGCGTTCCCCCGAAAATCAATCAAGCCAGTTCTTCAACTGCAGCGCATACGTCCCAGTCTGGAAACCCTCAGAGGGCTACACCCCACAAAACTTCAAAACTACCATCAGTGTTGGAAAAATTGGTGGATGAGCACCGTCCTCCGGGAATGAGCTCATGCTACAACTGCGGAAAGCAAAATCACCAACATGAAGAATGCTCAGAACCAAAACGAGTGTTTTGTTTGATTTGTGCATTCAAAGGCTTTGAGACCCTGAACTGTCCATACTGTCGAAAAAACGGCATTCAGACGAACCAAAGTCGTGGTTCGTCGAATCTGATCCCACGCGAATAGACCCGTCTAGTCAGCCCAGGGACTCTTCTGGTGAGTGGGAAATAGTTCTAGAGAACATGTATGCCCCTAACCAAGAAGTGAACCAGATAACCCTCAAAGACAATGACGATAATCGACCCTACGCCCATGTAAAATTTTATGGTATCCCCACTCTAGCATTACTTGATAGCGGGAGCCAATCCACCCTGATCAACGAGAATATTTTTTCCAAAACGAAAGCCCGTCTGCTCCCTCTGGATCGCCCTGTTATTTTAAAAACTGCAGGCGGTAATATTCTAGAAGTTAAGGGGCAGATTTATGCTCCCTTTACACTGAATAATCACACAAAAGTTGTGAAAACCCTCGTGATTCCACAGCTAGCAGTTGATTGTCTGTGTGGAATGGACTTTTGGCACGAGTTTGATATTTTCCCTACAGTTCAGTACACCGCTTTTGCAGAAGAGCTGATGGCCGCCAAACCCGGCCCCGAATCCACCCTTACCCTCAAGGAGCAGCGCAAAATTGATGAGGTTAAGCAGTCTTTTAAAGTTGCTCTCGCTGGACAGCTAAACGTAACTCCTTTAATATCCCATTCAATTGAATTGAAGGAGGAATGGAAAGACAAGCCGGCTGTACGGCAATTTCCATACGTGATGTCCCCGAAAGTTCAGGGGTTGGTTTCGCAGGAACTTGAGCGAATGTTAAGCTTAGGGATTATCGAGCGAACTAATTCGGACTGGGCCTTGAATGTGGTGCCTATTATAAAACCAAGTGGGAAAGTTAGGCTTTGCTTGGACGCTCGAAAGATTAATGAGAGAACCGTACGTGACTCCTACCCTTTACCTCACCCTGGACGCATTCTGAGCCAACTCCCAAGGGCGAAGTATCTTTCCACAATTGATTTGTCGGAAGCATTCCTTCAAATCCCTTTAGAACGGAATTCCAGGAAGTACACCTCATTTTGCGTCCAGGGCAAAGGGTTGTTCCGGTTCACCCGCCTCCCATTCGGTCTCATTAACAGTCCAGCAACGCTGGCGCGTTTAATGGATCGAGTGTTGGGATTCGGGGAACTGGAACCAAACGTTTTCGTTTATTTAGATGACATAGTCATAGTAAGCGAAACGTTTGAGGAGCACGTACGGTTGCTCTTAGAAGTCTCTCGGCGTCTGTCGTCGGCCAATTTAGCCATAAATCTAGAAAAGTCCAAATTCGGTGTTTCAGAGTTGCCATTCCTAGGGTACCTCCTTTCTACAGACGGATTACGGCCGAATCCGGAGAAAATTCGGCCCATAGTCGAATATGAAAGACCAGGGACGATCACAAAACTTCGGAGGTTCCTAGGAATGGCCAACTACTACCGCCGCTTTATTCCAGATTTCAGCGGTATGGTAGCATCCTTGACCGAGTTGCTCAAAACTAAATCCAAGATTATTCACTGGTCAAAAGAGGCTGAAACAGCTTTCAACACCGTAAAAGAACGGCTAATCACTGCTCCTGTTTTGAGTAGTCCGGATTTCGGGAAGGAATTTATTATTCAGACGGACGCTTCGGACGTAGCGGTCGCGGGTGTTCTCTCGCAAATACAGGACGGCCAAGAACATGTAATTTCCTATTTCTCCCATAAACTAACCACACCGCAGCGTAACTATCACCCCGCGGAAAAAGAGGCGTTAGCCGCGCTGCTTTCTATAGAAGCCTTTCGTGGTTATGTGGAATGTAGCCATTTCACGGTGGTTACAGATTCCGCAGCATTAACCTACATTCTCACTACTTCTTGGAAGGTGGGATCTAGGTGCAGTCGATGGAGTTTGAATTTGCAACAACATGACATGACTATTATCCACCGTAAAGGGAAAGATAATGTGGTGGCGGATGCGCTGTCGAGAAGTGTCGCTGCAATTTCAAACTCCACCGACCCATCGTGGTACACCTCATTGAAAGAAAAAGTGATAGAAAATCCGGACGACTACATAGGTTTCCGGGTCACGGATGGACAATTGTTCAAGTTTGTCTCCGCCGGAGATGCTATATAGGGCAGTGCATACTGCGGTTGCTAAGGAAAAAATTTCTAAGTCTCTGACGTTTCGTGGCCTTGTTGTTTACGATTCGGACTTAGAGAAAAAATCAACGAGTTCCACCACCAGAGTGGAAGTTCAATCAGATGCTTCTTTTTGGGAGAGGAATTGAATTAAGTTGTGCTTGTTTTATTTATATGGTATTATGAGGTGAGATGTACGTATGCAACTTGGAAATTATTATTTAACTTTGTTCTTTTTTTAGATTTCAAATAGACTATTTTACGGCAGTGTCCCGCAAACTGGACGTCGTTTGAAGGTTTCAGTGTCGGAACTAAGGAGCATAACCACTCTAGACTCTACTACTTCCTACTCCCTGGTCGGAATCATACGTAAATTGAACGTCGCCGGCCATAAACCTTCTGGAAAATGTTAATGTTATCCAAAGGCGGCGTCCAGGAATGGGTCAAGCTGAGTTTCAATATGCCACAGAACGAGCAATTAGAGGAGCAGAACCGTGGATCTCACAAGGCTGGCGAACGAGAACGTGCAAAACACAACTGAAACATTCGTCCGTGACTTGTTAAAGGTTTTTTTTTCCAGATGAGGATCCGGATGAGGATCTTTTCGGAAAAGATATGGCTAAGAAACTTTAAGTGAAGTTCATTTGGAACCGCCCAACATAGACAAATCTAATTACAATTCATCTTGGCAAGTTTAAATCAACCGCGTCTCATTTGTCGTATGTACGATAGTATTAAGTAAAATAAAAAATGTTCATGGGTCGTGGAAGAATACTTGGTGAGATTTTGTTGGAATTTAGATGAAGGTTCTGGTGGAAGATAGAATTTAGGAAGAAACTCTGAACGGATTCTGGGATAACTCTGATGGGCTACTGGGTGGACTTCAGTCTGTGAAAAAAATCCAGCGAACTTGCCTGCTGCAGAATGCCATTCCTCCAGGAGTCTCCTCCAGGAACTTCTTCCGCAAATCTTCTTCAGGATTCCTTCAAAATTTTCTTTTGGAATTCCTTCAAAAAGTTCCTTATTAGGTTCTTTCAGAAGTTTATTTAGGAAGTTCTGGAAATCTTTAAGGAGTTTCTTCTGGGATTTCTTTATTTCTTCCTTTTGGGTTGCCTCTTTTTGCAAATTCTGCTTTCTGTGGAGTCATCAAGGAGTTTTGCGTAGTATTCTTCCCTTTGTGAATTCTTGCTGGAGAAACTACAGAAGGAATTCTTGCAGGAGTTTCTCTCTGGGATTCCTCAATGACTTCCTATTAGTATTCCTCTTTTTGAAAATTCTGCCTTCTGGGATTCATCAAGGATTTTTTTCTGGAATTCCTCCCTTTGAGAATGGCTTCTTCTGTGGTTCTTCCAGAGTTCCTTATGCATTTTTGTAGATGCTTCTGTGATTCTCTCATATGCTCCTTATGGAAATTCTCAAGAAGTTTTTTTTAATAGAATTCCTCATGTAACTTCTATATGAATTCCGTTTAAAATTCGTACAAGAGTTTCTTGAGGATGTCCTTCAATAATTCCATAAGGAATTCCTTAAGCAGTTTTGCAAGGAATTCCCCCCTTAAATCCTTTTGGATTTTCTCCAATAGCTCCGTCTGGGATTATATTTCACCAGTAATTCCAGACAAAACTTCTGAAGATAATCCAAAAGGAACAGGAGCAAGGGCGTAGCCAGCTTTTCGGCCAGGGGGGGGGGCGAGCACCCTTACACTGAAAACCACTTTGCAAAGACAAGGAGTTCAAATACTTCAACATTTAAAAAAAAAGTGAAGTATGAAATATGGGTGATTAACAGGAATGGTTCAATGGAAGAATCATATATGATTATAATCCTGAGGAATTCCTCAAGATATTGCTTCAGGAATTTCATAACAAATGCCATCATGAATTTGAATTTATCCAGCAGTTTCTCCAGAAATTTCTTTAATATTTTTCCAGGTTATTTTAATGTAGATATTCCAGCAGAAATTATCTTCGGAAAACTTGCAGTAATTCCGTTGAGAACCTTCAGAAATTTCTTCAATAATTCCTCCAGAAGTTTAACAAATATCATTCTTAATTCCACCAGAAATCCGTTTGAGAAGCTCCAGAAAATACTTTAAGAATTTCTCCGGGAATTCTTTCAAAAATTCCAATTAAACTAAGATTCCTTTCCTTGAGGAATACCCTAAGAAATTTTTGGAGAAATTTCTTCGAAAAATCCTTTAATGAATTCCTTCGGAATTACCGGAAAAAAATCTTTGAAAATTTCTAAAGGAATTCCTTCGGAAATTCCTGGAGGAATATCTTTGGAAGCTGCTAGAGGAATGCATTCGGAAATTTTTAAAGGAATCAATTAAAAAAAATTTCAGGAATTTATTTCGAAAATCCTTGAGGAATTCAACCGGAAATTCCTTGAAAAATTCTTCAGAAATTTTTTGAGGAATTCCTTCATTTCTAAAGTTCCTTGAGAAATTCTATAAGACATTCCTTCGAGAGTTCTTCTACGATTTCCTTTAGAAGATTCTTCGGGAATTCCTTGAGGAATTTCTTTGAAATAGATTTCGAATATTCCTTGATGAACTCCTTTGGAGTTTTCGTGAGGAATTCTTCCAAAAATTTCTTGAGGAATGCCTTTAAAAATTCTTGGAGGAATTTATCCGGAAATTTCTGTGAGAATTCCTTCCCAAATTCCTGAAGCAATTCTTTCGAAAATATCGAAAAAAAAATCACTAAAGCTCTCTTGAGATATCCCTTCTGAAATTCGATAAGGAATTTCTTTAAAAATGTTTTAAAACTTCCTTGAAAAAATATTTCGGAAATTCCTGAAGAAATGCTTTTTGAGATTTTTTATTTCCTAGAGGAACTCATTCGAAAATTCTTTGAAGAATTCCTTTAAAAATGCCTTGATAAGGAAAATTCGGAAATTGTTAAAGGAGTTCGTTTCGATTTTTTTTTGACATGTCTGAAATATCTCATGGAATACCTTCGGAAATTTCGTGAGAAATTGTTTGATAAGTTCGTTGAGGATTTTTTTCGGTTTTTGATAAATCTTTACGAAATTCCTCAAGGAATTCCAGCGGAAGATCCTTGAGAAGTTTCTTCGGAAACTCCTCAAGAAATTCCTTCAAAAATGTATTGCGGAACTCCTACGAAAACTTGAGAAACTTCTTCGAACATTCCTTCAGAAACACATTAGGGGATTATGTGAGAAAATCCTAAGGAAATTTTTTGAGGACATCCGTCAACAATTTTTGGAGGAATTCATTCGGAAATTTTTTAAGGTATTTCAAGGCAAATCCATAAGAAATTTCTTTGGAAATTCCGGAAGGGATTTCTTTGGAAATTCGTAGAGGAATTCCTTCGGAAATTCAGGAGAAAATCCTTTGAAAATTCCAGGAGAAATTCCTTTGAAAATTCCTGGAGGAATTCCTACGGAAATTCCTAGACAAACTCCTCCGGAATTTCATGGAGGAATTCTTCGGGAAAATCCTGGAGGAATTCCCTCGGAAATTCTTGGAGGATTTCCTTCGGGAATTCCTGGAGGAATTTCTTCGGAAATTCCTGGAGGAATTTCTTCGGAAATTCCTGGAGTAATTCCTTCGGAAATACCTGGGGAAATTCCTTCCTTCGGAAATTGCAGAAGGAATTTCTTTGAAAATTCCTGGAGGATCTCCTTCATGGAGAAATCCTTCAGGAATTTCCAAAAGAGTTTCTCCAGGAATTTCCGAAGGAATTTCCAAAGGAATTTCTTCAGGAATTTCCGATGGAATTCCTCCGGGAATTTTTGAAGAAATTCCTCCAAGAATTCCCGAAGGAATTCCTCCAGGAATTTCCGAAATAATTGCTTTACGAATTTCAGAAGGAATGCATTCCGGAGGGATTTCTCCAGGAATTTCCGAAAGAATTCCTGCAGGAATTTCCAAAGGAATTCCTCCATGAATCTTCAAACGAATTCGTCCACCAATTTCCGAAGGAATTCCTCCCGGAGTTTCCGAAAGAATTCCTCCAGGAATTTTTGAAGGAATTCCTAACGGAATTTGTTAAGGAATTCCTCCATGAATTTTCGAGGGAATTCCTCTTGGAATTTCCAAAAATAAAATCCAAAAAGACTTTCCGAAAAAATTTCTCCAGGAATTTCCGAAGGAACACCTCCAGGAATTTCTGAAGGAATTCCTCCAGGAATTTCCGAAAGAATACCTCCGAGAGTTTCCGAAGGAATTCTTCCAGTAATTTAAGAAGAAATTATTCCAGCAATTTTTCTAGGAATGTCCTAAGGAATTCATCCAAGGATTTTCTCAGGAATTTCTCTTTAGATTTCTGAAAGAATCCCTCCAGAAATTTCCGGAAGTATTCATCCAAGATTTTTCGAGGGAACTCCTCAAGGAATTTCCGAAGGAATTCCTCCAAAAATTTCCGAAGGAATTCCTTCAGGAATTTCCGAACGAATTCCTTCAGGAATTTCCGAATTCTTCCAGGAATTTATGAAGGGATTCCTCCAAGAATTTTGGAAGAAATTCCTTCAGGATTTTTTTAAGGAATTCCTCCAGGATTTTTTGAAGGAATTGCTTCAGGAATTTCCGAAGCAATTCCTACCGAAATTTCCGAAAGAATTCCTCCAGGAATTCCTAAAGAAATTCCTTCTGGGAATCTTCAAAGGAATTCGTCCAGCAATTTCCGAAGGAATTCCTCCCGGAATTCTGAAAGAATTCCTCCAGAAATTTCCGAAAGTATTTATCCAAGATTTTTCAAAGGACCTCGCCAAGAAATTTTCGATGGAATTCCTCCAGTAATTTCCGAACGAAGTCCTTCAGGAATTTCCGATGGAATTTCTCCAGAAATTTCCGAAGGAATTCTTCCAGGATTTTGCGAAGGGAAATTTGAAGAATTTTGGAAGGAATTCCTCCAGGAATTTTCAATGGAATTCGTCTAGCAATTTCCGATGGAATTCTTTCAGGAATTTCCGAAAGAATTCCTCCAGGAATTCCTAAATGAATTTCAACTGGAATTTTCAAATGAATTCCTCCGGGAATCTCCACAGGAATTCGTCCAGCAATTTCCGAAGGAATTTCTCCCGAAATTTCTGAAAGAATTCCTAATGGAATTTCCGAAGGAATTCCTCCCGGAATTTCTGAAGGAATTCCTCCAGGAATTTTCAATGACATTCGTCCTCCAGGAATTTCCAAAAGCTTTCTACCAGGAAGTTTGGAATTATTTTGTCCAGGAATTTCGTAAGGAATTCACCTAAGGATTTCCTCACGAATTTCTCCATGTATTTCTGAAAGAATTTCTCCAGGAATCTCCAAAGGTATTCATCCAAGATTTTCCCATGGAACTGCCCAAGGAATTTCCGAAGGAATTCCTCTAGGAATTTCCGAAGGAATTCCTCTAGGAATTTCCGAAGGAATCCTTCAGGATTTTTCGAAGGAATTTCTCCAGGAATTTCCAAAGGAATTTGCGAAAGGGATTCCTCCTGGAATTTTGGATGGAATTCCTTCAGGAATTTCCAAAGGAATTCTTCCAGGTATTTCCGAAGGAATACCCTCAGGAATTTTCGAAGATATTCTTCCAAGAATTTCCGAAGGAATTCCTGCATACATTAAAAAAAATACGAGGATGCAGGAGAATTTTATTTTTACTAGTCAAAAACAGCTCTGATCATCTAAGTTTTTCGGTTAAGTTAGAATATAGTTGCTCGGTCAGGGGGGGGCCACGGCCCCCCCCTGCTCCCCCTGGCTACGCCCTTGAACAGGAGAAATCTCAGAAAAAAACTGAAAGAACTTCTAGAGAAATCTTAGAAGGAGCTCCTGAGAAATCTCACAAGGAATTCCTGAAGGAATCTTGGAAAAAAACTGAGAGATTCCTGTGGCGGAGTCGTGGAAGAAATTCCCAGAGAAATCTCAAAAGGGATCTTTGAAGGAATTCTGAACGGAATCCAGGATGGAGCCATTTTAGAAATCTCAGAAAAAAAACCGGCACGAATTTCTGGCAAAATCTCTGGAGGAATCCGGCAACTCCTAGAAGAGTCACAGAGGATTTTTTCAAGAAATTCTGGCAGGAATCTCTGAAGGACTCCCAGAAAGAGTTTCTGAAGGAATCCCGGGAAGAACTCCTGGGGAGTCGCAGATGGAACCTGTTTGGGACTCTAAGAAGAATATCAGAAAGAACTTCTGAGAGAATCCTAAATAACACGCTAAATAAACTCTTGGAAGAACCTCATAAGAAACTCCTTGAGGAATTCCAGATCAATATCCTGAGGGAATCCTGAAAGATTTTTTTCCAAGGGTTCTTTGCGGGATCCCTCTAGGATATCCTTCCAATATTCCTCAAAGAATTCATTTCGGGACTCCTCAATGAATTCCTTCCGGGATTCCTCTAAGGAATTCTTTCTGGGATTTCTATAGGAATTCCTTACGAGATTTCTCCAGAAATTTCTGAGATTTCTAAAATGGTTCCATCTTCCACTTCTTGAGAATTTCCATAAGGAGCGTATGAGAGAATCACAGAAGCATCTACAAAAAATGCATAAGGAACTCTGGAAGAACCACAGAAGAAGCCATTCTCAAAGGGAGGAATTCCAGAAAAAAATCCTTGATGAATCCCAGAAGGCAGAATTTTCAAAAAGAGGAATACTAATAGGAAGTCATTGAGGAATTCCAGAGAGAAACTCCTGCAAGAATTCCTTCTGTAGTTTCTCCAGCAAGAATTCACAAAGGGAAGAATACTACGCAAAACTCCTTGATGACTCCACAGAAAGCAGAATTTGCAAAAAGAGGCAACCCAAAAGGAAGAAATAAAGAAATCCCAGAAGAAACTCCTTAAAGATTTCCAGAACTTCCTAAATAAACTTCTGAAAGAACCTAAGAAGGAACTCTTTGAAGGAATTCCAAAAGAAAATTTTGAAGGAATCCTGAAGAAGATTTGCGGAAGAAGTTCCTGGAGGAGACTCCTGGAGGAATGGCATTCTGCAGCAGGCAAGTTCGCTGGATTTTTTTCACAGACTGAAGTCCACCCAGTAGCCCATCAGAGTTATCCCAGAATCCGTTCAGAGTTTCTTCCTAAATTCTATCTTCCACCAGAACCTTCATCTAAATTCCAACAAAATCTCACCAAGTATTCTTCCACGACCCATGAACATTTTTTATTTTACTTAATACTATCGTACATACGACAAATGAGACGCGGTTGATTTAAACTTGCCAAGATGAATTGTAATTAGATTTGTCTATGTTGGGCGGTTCCAAATGAACTTCACTTAAAGTTTCTTAGCCATATCTTTTCCGAAAAGATCCTCATCCGGATCCTCATCTGGAAAAAAAAACCTTTAACAAGTCACGGACGAATGTTTCAGTTGTGTTTTGCACGTTCTCGTTCGCCAGCCTTGTGAGATCCACGGTTCTGCTCCTCTAATTGCTCGTTCTGTGGCATATTGAAACTCAGCTTGACCCATTCCTGGACGCCGCCTTTGGATAACATTAACATTTTCCAGAAGGTTTATGGCCGGCGACGTTCAATTTACGTATGATTCCGACCAGGGAGTAGGAAGTAGTAGAGTCTAGAGTGGTTATGCTCCTTAGTTCCGACACTGAAACCTTCAAACGACGTCCAGTTTGCGGGACACTGCCGTAAAATAGTCTATTTGAAATCTAAAAAAAGAACAAAGTTAAATAATAATTTCCAAGTTGCATACGTACATCTCACCTCATAATACCATATAAATAAAACAAGCACAACTTAATTCAATTCCTCTCCCAAAAAGAAGCATCTGATTGAACTTCCACTCTGGTGGTGGAACTCGTTGATTTTTTCTCTAAGTCCGAATCGTAAACAACAAGGCCACGAAACGTCAGAGACTTAGAAATTTTTTCCTTAGCAACCGCAGTATGCACTGCCCGAGGCAATGCACCTTGGCTACGAAAAAACGTTAGCCAAAATACGCCAGAGGTTTTACTGGCCTCAGATGGCTAAGGAAATAAAGCAGCATATTCAGAACTGTGGCACTTGTAAAGAGACCAAAGGACCCTCGGTACCCGTTACACCTCCAATGGGCGAGATGCGTATAGCAGAACACCCATGGCAGATTATATCCGCTGATTTCATAGGTCCCCTGCCCCGGAGTAAAAAGGGCAACCAGTACCTTCTAGTTGTCTCAGATCTTTTTAGTAAGTGGGTGATGCTTCACCCGACTAAACGAATTGAAAGTTCAAGCTTGTGCACTGCCTTACGGGATATGTGGTTCTATCGCAACTCCACACCCGAAACTATAATTACAGACAACGGAACCTGTTTCCTATCTCGAGAATTTAAAGCGCTTCTGGATAAATTTGAGGTTCAGCATTGGCTCAATTCCCGTTACCATTCGCAGGCGAACCCGGTAGAGAGGGTAAACAGGACGGTGAATGCGGCAATCAGAACCTATGCCAGAAGTGATCAACGGTTGTGGGACACGCGACTGCTAGAAATTGAGTCCATCCTAAATAGTAGCATTCATAGCTCAAGTAACTTCACTCCTTTTTTTGTCACCCATGGCCACGAGATGTTTCTCCAAGGTGGCGATCACAAGCGTACTCGGCACCAGGACCCTTTATCCTCAGACCAACAAGAGGAACAAAGGTCTATCCATTTTGGAGAACTTTATGCCAAGGTCAAGGCCAATTTAGCCAAAGCCAACGAGACTTGCCGTAAACATTATAATCTTCGGCATCGTCGCTTTCCGAATGCTTATGCACCCGGACAGCTAGTCTACAGAAAAAATATGCGACTGTCGTGCGCGGCCGATAGCTATAATGCGAAATATGGCTCACAGTATTTACCATGCAAAATTAAAGCCAAAATTGGGACATCTTCGTATGACCTCGAAGACCTAGATGGAAAACCTTTAGGTATTTGGCCAGCGGTTCACCTAAAGCCAGGTTGATCCAGAATTAAGATTAATATGAGTAGATCATTATGCTCAGCGGTTTTTTTTTTGCCGATTCCAGCAAGCGGCAGGTCATTGCACTCACACTGGTGTCAGGAGGGTCAGATCAAGGTCAACGGTGTAGACTCCTTTCCGACAATTCGCGTAGGGGGCTATACGTTTTCGCGTAGTTTTTGGACACCGGAAAGAATACTAGATTAGAAGTTCCACGATTAGTTAGCATCAAGCATTCCATTTTGGCCAGATTAGCCCGGCCGTTGCTGTCTTAGAATAAAAAAAGAATATACCTATATTAAATAAATAAACTAGGGGTTTGGCGAGATCAAACCCTCCCGAAGGTTCAGCGGTGACTGAATCCATACCACCTAAAACCTGGCTTCCAATGCTAGGTCTCAACTGGGCACTCATTTAGAGAGTACTCGCCCGGTACGATTCTCTCGACTAGCCTCGGGGCGTACCATTTGAACAGTTAACATCCCCACTAGTTGATACATAAGGGATCCCAATTGCTTCGTAGGCTCCGGACGCGGAGCGCTATATGGATTATAAACAATAGAAGGTCGACCAAAATAGATAGCAATCACATTAGTGGCAGTGTTAAGACTCATAGGCCACTAATGTCTACAGTAAGGGAAGTGTGTGCGGAAAGAATGCAAGAAGAGTGAATGAGAAGTTTCTTGAGGCCTCACAGAAGTATGAATGAAAAGAAATGAGTGTGTTTAGACAGGAATTGACTAGTTTTAGGAGATATTAAATCGAGAGCAGGTACTTATTAATTTTTTTGCCCGATTTTGTCAGTTTGCGACTCTCAAAAGATGATATGACCCATTTATTTTGAATCTCTTTGAAAAGTCAAGATGCGGAGGTTTGATGTGAGCTAAATTTTGTCCCAACAAGTGGTTCTGTCCAGAAATTCCACAAATTCTTCTATTCACAAGATTCAGTTGCACCTTACTAGTTGGAGCAAGTGTGCCTCTACAGCAAGGGCAGAATAGTATGTGTGCAAAGCTAAATACCTGCCGGAAAGGAATCACCCAGCAACACAACGCAGCACGTCTTACCTTGCCGCTGGTCGATAAAGGAATGAGGATGGAGACGGTCTGATGCATGCGTGGGACCATCGTGATGGCTCTTGCGAACCGTAATCGCAAAGGGCTAAACCCACTGAGGTTCAGCTACATGCACACTTAATGCGGTGAGCTCTTTCGTACCCACACATCCACCCTCTTCTCGAAAATAAAGTAAAATGTTTACTTTTCTAAAGATTTTTGTTTTAGCAGCGAAACGAGCCTCTATGTGCTAAAATTGGGGCTCATTGTGGTGTGACAATACCTATTTTTAATATGATCATGTATATAGATATATATTTTTTTTTAAACAAACAAAATCTGGCATCACTGCTCTGGCAATACAATGAGCCATTTCATGAGACGTTTCGGATCAGCTGATCGCTCATTTCATGAGTGAAAATTTGACAGGAGGTTGCGCCCAAGCCCGTGAGTGTTAATATCAATATCAACACTGTTGTCGCTTCGTAAAATAGACTATTCAACCGCCTTTTTTTTTTTAGCTGACAGGTCCGTGTATGCCACTGTTTATAACCGCTGAACAAAGGCGCAAACGCTAAACTGTCAAAGGCCCAAAAGATCAGCTGATTTAATACGTCAAATGAAAAGGCCCATACGGCTTTCGCAATACTCGGCCGTATTGCTGTGCTGTTTGCTCGACTATTTTGCATTTACTTAAATATATAAATATTTTTCGATTGTAATTGGGTTGTTTAGTGAATAAAATATTGCTATTTTCTATAGCCTAATTGATAGAGCTCATTTTTCTGAGTATAACGTGATTTTATTGGATTCCAATAGCTTTGTTTTGATGATTAAAATAACAAAACAGTTTTTATTTTCGTGGATAGAATGACAGTTCAATTGATAAAATGACAGTTCGACCCGAACAAAAAAAAAAAATTTCCCATACAAAATTTAAATGTATTTTAAAAATAGTTCCCGCACTCCAAAAATTATGAAATTATGGATTTCGACTATTTTTTTTTTTGGGTGGAGAATCCGATTATAAACCCAGCACGGAGGAAGTTAGGCGTTCGACACTGTTAGGCATTTGTTAGATATGTTGCTCATCGAAAATTTCTGGAGAGCATAAATCATAACCCCGAAATTATGCTCAGTGTTCGATTCTTTCGCGCATTGTTGACAGTTGCCTGAACGGCAGTTAAAAAAATAACTTTGTTGATTGCGGCAGCGTTCGTCGGTCGGGAAAATGATAAAAATTGCGCGTTTCAATTAGTTAAAACCGTAACGAACGATTTCAGTCGTTCCGTCGTCCGACCCGTCAGCTCCTCGCCGCTGCTACTGGCCAATAAGTCCGGTTCGTTCTCGTCGTACCGTTGCCGGAACCAGTCATCTGCAAAACAGTGCCCGATTCCGTTAAGTTTGGCATCATCGTGTCGGTGAGTCATTTTAATTTTAATTTGATTTATTTTTCATTTAATTTTTATTTAATTTTAAATAAATTTTAATCAAATTTTAATAAAATTTTAATTAAATTTTCATTAAATTTTATTAAAATTTTAACAAAATTTTAATAAAATTTTAATAAAACTTTAATAAAATTTAAAGAAAATTTTAATAAAATTTTGATTAAATTTCAATTAAATTTTAATTAAATTTTCATTTTTTTTTAAATTTTAATAAAATTTTAATAAAACTTTAATAAAATTATAATAAAATTGTAATAAAATTTTAATAAAATTTTAATAAAACTTTAATAAAATTCTAATAAAATTTTTATAAAATTTTAATAAAATTTTAATAAAATTTTAATAAAATTTTAATCAAATTTAAAAAAAAATAATTTAATTTTAATTTAATTTCAATAAAATTTTAATAAATTTAATTTTAATAAAATTTTAATAAAATTTTAATTAAATTTTAATAAAATTTTAATTAAATTTTAATAAAATTTTAATTAAATTTTAATAAAATTTTAATTAAATTTGAATTCAATTTGAATTCAATTAAAATTTAATTTAAATTTAATTTAAATTTAATTTAAATTTAATTTAAATTTAATTTAAATTTAATTTAAATTTAATTTTAATTTAATTTTAATTTAATTTTAATTTAATTTTAATTTAATTTAAATTTAATTTAAATTTAATTTAAATTTAATTTTAATTTAATTTTAATTTAATTTTAATTTAATTTTAATTCAATTTAAATTTAATTTTAATTTAATTTTAATTTAATTTTAATTTAATTTTAATTTAATTTTAATTTAATTTTAATTTAATTTTAATTTAATTTTAATTTAATTTTAATTTAATTTTAATTTAATTTTAATTTAATTTTAATTTAATTTTAATTTAATTTTAATTTAATTTTAATTTAATTTTAATTTAATTTTAATTTAATTTTAATTTAATTTTAATTTAATTTTAATTTAATTTTAATTAAATTTTAATTTAATTTTAATTTAATTTTAATTTAATTTTAATTTAATTTTAATTTAATTTTAATTTAATTTTAATTTAATTTTAATTTAATTTTAATTTAATTTGAATTTAATTTTAATTTAATTTTAATTTAATTTTAATTTAATTTTAATTTAATTTTAATTTAATTTTAATTTAATTTTAATTTAATTTTAATTTAATTTTAATTTAATTTTAATTTAATTTTAATTTAATTTTAATTTAATTTTAATTTAATTTTAATTTAATTTTAATTTAATTTTAATTTAATTTTAATTTAATTTTAATTTAATTTTAATTTAATTTTAATTTAATTTTAATTTAATTTTAATTTAATTTTAATTTAATTTTAATTTAATTTTAATTTAATTTTAATTTAATTTTAATTTAATTTTAATTTAATTTTAATTTAATTTTAATTTAATTTTAATTTAATTTTAATTTAATTTTAATTTAATTTTAATTTAATTTTAATTTAATTTTAATTTAATTTTAATTTTAATTTTAATTTAATTTTAATTTAAATTTTTATTTAATTCAGACTCAAATTCAAGTTTAAATTTAAGTTAAAATTAAAGTTAAAATTAAAATTGAAATTGAACAGGCTCCGAGTTTTTTTTATTGAATTTGTTTCGTCCAGCTTTCATTCGAGGCAAGAGTACGGTTGTAGTAGTGAACGTCGACAAAAGTTCACTACTACAATCATACTTCTTGCTCGGATGACAGCTGGAATGAAAACAAGCAGCATAAAATTTATGCCTAACATTTGTCTAACAGCCCATAGTAAAACATGTCTAACGTTAGTCTAATGTTAGACTAACAAACATGTTTCGAATTTGCAACATGTCTAACAAAAGTGTGTCATATCTGTCTAATTTTAGACTAACATTAGCCAAAAGTGAGACAAAAAGTTAGCCTAACATGCTGGCCAGTTAGTCTCACATTAGGCTAATGTTAGGCTAACCCTCCGTACTGGGAAATAATCCGGATACCCCTAAAGAACCCAATTTTCAGTTTCATGGAAAAGAGTTTCAGTGTATGTTCGAAAAAAAAGGGTCCATATACTCACCCCCCGTTTAAGTTCGAAATTTCTGGTTGTCAAAAGCGTGTTGTCAATCCTGCCGTTTGTGTCACCTCGCGCATTCCAATGTTTTTCTTTGGTTTGATGCTGACATGCTGACTGCTGACCTACGCTGATATGCTGACTATTGCGGAAATTTGGTGCATATTTGTAAGTTGTTGTTTACTTTGCGTGCTTATAAAGTTACTGTGTGGCATTACTATCATTTCAGCATCAATCAAATACATCGCAGGCTAGTGTCATGTTGCAGCTTTATGCATTCCGTTGGAGGCGAGCCAGAACCAGTCGGAGGAGATAGGTATTCGTCGGAAGTGGATCTTCGAATCGTACTGGAGAAAGACATGACTGTTGTGTTTGAGGAAAAGCACCGACGGTCGGGTTTGTGCGGTGTCAGACCAGCGGACAGACATACTACTTACCCTTCGTCCATTAAGAGCGCTCGATGAGTTGGAAAATAGTGTCAGAGAGTGCAACGGAGGGCAGATCCAGCGAGTCGAAATTTTCAATGTGGGCAAAACCAATAAATAAATAGGCAAGGTAAATGATTTTTTCTACTTTATTTGATTATTCCTCTTAAAACGTTTTCGTTGCAATCGCTTAATTTCACTCGGAGCTCAAGTTTTGATCGTTTTCAACCGCTTGGACGAAGTCATGAAGATACGTTGGGACTCGTTTTTCTCGAGACGGTCTCTGGACTGCTTCGGGCTGTGCTTTTTCGGTGGTTGTTTGTTTTTCATTGGTAGGTGTGGTGATCTGGCGTTGAGGATCGCGCCACTGGCCAACCTTCTTGGTTTGTGTAACGTGGCGTTTCGCAATCCTTCCTTCTCCATCGTTCAAGGTAAGGCTTCCGTTTTGCTCTTGGATTACCGTGTATCTCGTTGGTGAAAAACGTGAATCTCCTTTCGGACGATTTTGTCGCTCGATCACGACTTCGTCGCCGGGTTGTACTCTGCATCTGCGAGCACCGCGTCGTGAGTCCTCGCGGTACTTTCCGGCCAGTTTTCCCTCTCGATCTCTGCGTTCCAAATCCTCTTCGTCATGGCTTGATTTTCCGTGGTGCATCAGAGGTAAGCCTCGTTTGATTTTGCGGCCGTACATTACTTCTTCAGGAGGAACGTTTGTTACACTATGTGCGGCCGCATTGTGAGCATTTATGGCTTTTTTCAACTCCTCCACGTAATCGGTTTTATTTGCTGTTGCAGTGGCCATAGCCTTGTTTATGACCTTCATAGAGCTTTCTGCAAGCCCATTTTGCTGTGGGAAAAGGGGCGTCGAAGTTGTGGTGCAGATGTCCCGTTTCTTGCAGTACGTGGAAAAGTCTGAACCATTGAAGGGGGGTCCGTTGTCGGTCCTTATGGTTTTCGGGTACCCTTCTTTGTCAAACACGTCGTCCAGGACTTTCTGTAGGCATTCGAATTTAGTTGATTTTACAGGTCTTGCGATGATGTATCTCGACCGGTAGTCAACTATAACTAGGATCAAGATGCCGCCAAACTTTGTATAAGGGCCGTTAAAGTCTAGTGCAATAGACTCCCAGGCCGTTTTCGGGACAAACACACGCTTCATCGGAGTTGGCCTCTCTGGTTTACCGTTGACGCAGCATGTTTCGCACGAGTTCACCCATTTGGTAATATCGCTGGCCATGCCTGGCCACCACACGCGTTGCCGCATTATGCTCTTCATCTTTGTGGTCGTCGGGTGTCCCTCGTGAGCTACTTCTAATGCACGTGTTTGAAGAACTTTCGGTACGATGGCGCAGCCTGTCTTGAGGAGGATGCCGTTCTGAATAGCAAGATCGTTTTCGACCGCTTGATATTTGCGTAGGTCCTTGTGCCACATTCCTGTATCAATGGCTGAAATTACCTGCAGCAGGATTTCATCCGTTGCGGTTGCGGTTCTGATATCTGTCTCTGTCAGGAACTCAATAGAGTTTGTTTCTAGGAACGCTATTTCCCACGGGCTAGCCTCCTCGTCGAAGGGTTCATCGTCCCCGTCGTACAACCTGGACGAAGAATCCGCGATGTTATCTATACCGCGAACATATTCAACGGTATAATTGTAGGGGGTCAACCTTAAGGCCCATCCGTCAGCGCGCGTGAGCGCCCTCTTTGACTCCTCTCGGGACCGGTTGAGGATGAAAGATACCCCTTGAGCATCAGTACGGAGCGTGAAATGCCTACCGAGCAGAAAATAGGAAAAGTGCTCGACAGCCCATACTGCACCTAAGGCTTCCCTTTGATTTTGTGCGTACCGCTTCTCGGTAGGGGTAAGAGATTTAGAGGCAAAGCTTATAATTCTCGCTGGTTGATTTGGGCTCTGTTGTACCAGTACAGCGCCGAGTGCGACGGGTGAGGCATCGGTATACAAGAAAGTCTTATCTTTGTCGGAAAAGAAACCCAACGATATGGTACATTGTATAATTTGCTGCTTGATCAATGCGAATGCTTCACTTTCTTGTGGACCCCATGTCCAAGCTTTGGAAGCAGTAGCAGCCCAAAGGGGGCTGGTGATATTCGCAAAATTTTCGAGGTACGGACTCAAGAAAGTTGCCAAGCCCAGAAAACTCCTAAGCTCCGATAGGGTCGTCGGTTCCCGGAAGCGTCGCACACTTTTAATCTTCTCGTCGTCTATATGGAATCCGTCAGCATCGAGTACGTGACCAACAAATTTAATTTTGGTCCGGTCGTATTCACACTTCGCCTGGTTCAAAGTTAAGTTGTTTTCGCGTAAGATCTGTAGTACTTTGATTGTTGTATTTCGGAGGGACTCCAATGTTTCAGCGAAGATCAGAATGTCATCGATGAATACAATGATGTTATCGACTCCTTTCAGGACACGGGTCATCTCGCGCTGGAAGATTTCCGGCGCACAGTTAACACCAAACATGAGCCGGGTAAACCTATACATGCCATCTTCGGCCAAAAAGGTTGTCAAATCCCGAGACTCTTCGGACAGCTCAAGATGGTAAAAGGCATTGCTGAGATCAAGCTTCGAGAAATACCTTGCACCATGGAGTTTTACTCTCATTTCGTCGAGTAGAGGCAGCCTATAATACTCTCGGTTAATAGCGCGGTTAGGGGCGCGCATATTAACAACAAGTCTAAAATCGTTGCTACCTTTGGCCACCGCGGACATTCCACTAATCCAATTGGGGGCCCATGTCACCTTCTCTATTATGCCTTGGGCTTCCATTTCGTGTAATCTGGTTCGGGCAGCCTCTCTGTAACCAATGTAAATGAGAAGCCCATGGTAAATATTAAGCTGTTCTCGAAAGAAATAGTAAAGCAGTGGTTCTCAACGCAACAACCCATGAGACACCAGATGTATTATGTATTGAGTAGTTTTAAATATATCACAAGTTTTTAATTGTTTGTAGTTACTTAAGTTTGTTTTAAAGAAATCAGTCTTTAAAATTCTTGATTGATTACTTTCCTACTAGTTTTCTGCGTTTCTTATCAACCATCTCTTTTTTTTTTTTATTACCACGCCGAGGGACTAGCTGTGCAAAAATTGCTTGCCTTTTTCCATATAGCGGAATAACGTCATGTGTTCACAGTTTTAAACGTGCTTATAATATTCAGAAAGAGAAAACTCACCTGTATGCAGCTGGAACGTTGTAATAAGCATTTCTGGATGGTGGAACGTCGCTGTTGACGCTGAAACGCACCTTCACCCCAGGCATTTTTGGGAAAACGTCGTTTGTACCGCACTGGTTAATCGTTTTGTTAATCTGCAGCAGTCCCATGTCACTCGCTGTGGACCGTCCAAGTAGGGACCTTGATCCCTTAAGAACAACGTAGAAAACAGCGGATGTTGCCAGTCGCGAGGAGCCTGGCCATGCGCTCGAGATTTCTGCTTTGAAGACGCACTCTATGGTCATGGGTTCTCGCATTCCATAGGCGTGCAGTCTACTAGTTGAGGTGCCACTCATCATTTCAAGTTTTGCCTTTCCTGACTTGGCCTCTTGTTCCAATCGCTCCCAATCTTTCCCGCCGATGATGTTTGCATCAGCACCTGAATCTATCAGGAACCGTATAGCACTAGACGATCCAACGAAACAGTCAATCAACACGTCTTGTAGTGTGAGTGCATTAACTTCCTGTAGTAGATAAAAACGGTTGTTTCGATCAATATTAGACAAATTAAGTTTACGTGTGTTTTTTTTCTCTTTATTTCGTTAAAAAAATCAATTCTTGTGATTGTGGATTCATCGTAAACGAATAAAACTCAAAGTGTCCTTCAATGCTTCAATACCTGCTTGTCATCCTCGTATTTGTCTTCAGGAAATGGTGCCAATCTATCCATGGGTTGGTCGATTCGTTCGTTTTGCGTGAAATTCACTTGTCTCTGCTTGCAGGCTGCCATAAAGTGCCCCCGCTTGCCACATCTGTTGCAGTTGCGACTCAATGCGGGGCATTGGCCGTTACGGTGGCTGAACAGAGAGCAACGATCACATCGTGGGCGTCGTTCTTGAGAGCGTTGATTCATCGGATTTCCTCGGTGTTGCTTGATTGGTGGTCCTTCAGCTCGGCTTCCAACATTCGGTCGTTTTCGATAATTTCCGCCGTGCGGGGGTGGTCGACGCGTGTTTCTGACTTCAAAGGCACCGGCGGTATCTTCGTGACGGTGTGTCTCGGCTTCGAACGTCTCATCCCTTGTAGCTGCCTGGACAATAAAGTTCGTCTCAAATCCGTAGGTCCGTGCTTGTTTCACCAACTCTCGGTTTTTCAGTCCGTTTAGCAGTTGTGCCCGCACGAATCGGTCTTCGTCATCAGCGCTGTAATTACAATTGCGCACTTTACACATCAATCGTGCATGGAAGGCAACCGCCTTCTCGCCGTTCTCCTGTTTCATCCGTGTAAAGGCTTCATGTTCGGCGGCGGTGTCTGTCATCGAACGGAAGTAACCCTTCACATTTGCCACAAAGGTCCTATAGCAGTTCGGATCCGTCAAACACGGGCGCAGCTTGGCAGCTTTAACGATTTCCTGTAGCTCGTTACCCAGGGAAAGAAATAATAGCTGAGTTCTTTTGACTGGATCGTTCACATTTCCGAGTGCAGCCGCTATTTCGAAATTTTCGATATAGCGGTTCCATTCCTCCCACATTTTGTTGGAGGGGATACCGCTCGGGAACGGCTTCACGTGGTCCCAGCGGATGCCGGGGGATGTGCTTGAGTTAGTACACGAACTCGTTTCATTTGGGAAACTCCAGCTATTGTCAGGATTGTCGTTCAATGGTGGTCGGGGAAGGCCGGGCTGAAAACGACTCAGAGCTTCATTGATTCCGACGATCATTTTCTCCATTAGCTCGATACGTTTTGCGTTTGCTACGTCCAATGTCTCACCGTTAGCGTTCCCGATCGCTGTGGTTGCCGGGTCCGAACATGTAACGGACGGCGAGCCCATCGTAGATGTGGGTACGTTGGTGAGTTCGTTGACATAAGCTTCGGCTACTTCTTCGTCGTGGTTGTCATCTGTGTCGGTTTCGCTATCGGAACTGCTGCTGCTAGCGTCGCTGTTTGAAGAACTTGAACTGGAAGAACTTGGACTTGAACTTGGTGATCGTTCGCCGTCGATTTGATCTGCAGGCGAGGACTCGTTATCGTCGCCGACCGGAGCGTCGACCCATCGGACATATTTGCCGTCGTTCGCCATTTCGCTACACAGTAAGTCGCTTTCCGCTTTGCTGGAATGGGAACCGTCAAAAAATGTCCTTAGTTATCGTGGAACAAACATTTTGATTCGAAACAAATATCTCTGATTACTTTAGGCAGAGTATTTACGTTTCTGTTGACATAGAAAGTAATAAAAATTGAATGCGCAATCTGAGTGATTCGCTAGGCAAATGCACGATATTGTGAGGAGTGCGGTCGGCATATCCGCTTTTTTTTTTTAATTGCGCGACGCTTAGTCCGCTCGTATGGGTTCAATGCGAGCGCGACTTTTGGTCCGCTACAAAATGCGCGATTTACGAAATCCGCTTATTGCATGCGCGATCTAAGAGATCCGCTTCATAATATGCGCGACCTTTCGTCCGCTTTAATGAAGCGCGGTTATGTAACCCGCTGTATTAGTGCGCGACATTGTGTCCGCTCAATTGACGATTCGTGTTTGATACAGAGTGCGCGACTTTCGCAGTCCGCTTTGCAATGCGCGACTTTTGTAGTCCGCTTTATAATGCGCGATCAAAGTGATCCGCTTCCAGAAGGGTTTTTTTTTGTAAAGCGCAGCCATTTTTTTCCATGCTCGTACAGTACCATGTTTGTGCTTGCGCGATTTCAATGATCCGCCATTTTCTATCCCGACTGAAAATTTTGCTCTTCGTTCCGCCATATTTCACTCAAATGTTACTGATAATATTCCATAATTAAATTAGCCCAAGGTGATTCCTTTCCGATGCAGGAGTGACTTGATAAAAACTAAAGAAAAGGTCCGAATTTATGTTGCTACCAAAAATTAGCAACACCTGGCAAGGTCCGCCATTGTGCAAAGCTAAATACCTGCCGGAAAGGAATCACCCAGCAACACAACGCAGCACGTCTTACCTTGCCGCTGGTCGATAAAGGAATGAGGATGGAGACGGTCTGATGCATGCGTGGGACCATCGTGATGGCTCTTGCGAACCGTAATCGCAAAGGGCTAAACCCACTGAGGTTCAGCTACATGCATTGTCGGCTATGCGAGTCCGTATGAAGTTGATCATCAATATTAACTTCTTTTTCTCGATCAGCCTAGATAGCTGTGTAGTGTCGGTAGCGATTGTCTCAATTGGCTAAGAATAACACTACGGACCGCCTGTTCCGGTGGTAAGAATCCACCAACAGGTGACCCCTAATTCATGGTGTGACGCGGCTTTATGCTTACCGTGCCTAGGAATGAATGGCTAGGGGGGTCTAATAAAAACCTAACCGCTAACGGAGCCTGTGGAGTACCAGGGCGCCCTCCACAGTATGTAGCCCTTACTGCGCTAACCGGAGCAATGGTGCAGTGGACCTTGTGTTTCTCCGAGACAATCAGCTGCCCTTCTTTAGTCTCGCTTGAGGCTAAATAAGGGCGGGATTATGAAGATGTTGTTAATTAGTTTAAATGTTCACCTATATGGTTTCGCATTATGCGATTTACACAGTGTATTCTGTGTATCCTCGCCTTTGGCGTTTTCCAATCGATACCGATTTGGTTTTATTGTTGCTGTTCTTTGTTGTGCTGTTGTTGCGAAGAGTTTAATCTTACCTAGTTTGGGTAGTGGCTACGGTTAAGATAGCTCAGATCAATCTTCAGCATAAAAGAACAGCAACGATCAATCTTTGCAGACTTATGCAAAATGGTACAGCCCAAGTGGCCTTGGTACAAGAACCTTACTTTCGTAAGGGAAATTTCTATCTGGGAAACCTTGTGAACCCGGTGTTTGCCACTTTCAGTAAACATGAAATGGCAAACTCGCGTGTCATGCCTCGAGCCTGTGTGCTTGTCAACAACGCAATAGTTGCTACACTCATCTCTGAACTAACCACCAGAGATGTATGTGCTATCACAATTGATGTATCTGTTGGAAACCTCAACAGGAAATACGTCTATTGTTCTGTGTATTTACCGCATGATGAACCATCCCCTACGGATGCTTTCAAACAAGTCATCGCATACTGCACTTCAAAAGGCCTTCCGCTAATTGTTGGCAGTGATGCTAATGCTCACCATATCATCTGGGGCAGCTCAGACATTAACTTGAGAGGCTCCAGTTTGATGGAGTACTTAAGTAGTACAGATCTTGCATTACTTAACATAGGCAACCGCCCAACCTTCATGGTATCTGCTAGAGAGGAAGTGTTAGATATAACGCTTTGCTCTAGCAGAATTTGTCACGAGCTGACCAACTGGCATGTGTCAGATGAAGAATCTTTATCTGACCATCGCTACATCTTTTTTGAACATTTAAATGTTACTTCGCAAACATTGCGTTTCAGGAATCCTCGGTCAACAAACTGGGATCTTTATACTGATTTGGTTGCAGCCAAATTTCATGGATATTCACCATCCATTGACACTCCAAGTGATTTAGATGATGCCGTTGATACTACAACGACCTTCATCATGGAAGCTTTTGAAGAAGCATGCCCTCTACGGTCTGTGAAGATCACAAGAGGAACCCCTTGGTGGAACTCTGATCTGGCGAAACTCAGGAAACAATGTAGAAAGAGTTGGAACAGACGACGTTCGGCTGGTTCGGAGGCTTTCAGGTCGGCTCGCATGGCCTACAGGAAAGCTCTCCGGTCTGCTGAACGATCCGGCTGGAAAAACCTTTGTACAAATGTTTCCAGCTTGAGTGAAGTCAGTCGGTTAAACAAAATCCTTGCGAAATCTAAGGATTTCCGGGTGAACGAACTTCGTTTGCCAAATGGCGATCTGACTTCCTCTGATGAGGAAGTTCTGGAATGCTTATTCAGCACACACTTCCCTGGATGTGTAGATATTACATCTTCGGATGATCCTGATGTCTTTTCTTGTAGTTATGATTCTTTAGCTTCGGCTCGGAGTATTGTAACTATAGAATCGATTGAGTGGGCTCTTAATAGCTTTGCTCCTTTCAAATCTCCTGGGGCAGATGGGATTTATCCTATTTTGCTTCAGAAGGGATTTGATTATTTCAAACATGTTTTGAAAAAACTACTTGTTTGCAGTTTTGCTACAGGGTATATTCCCAAATCCTGGAGGGATATTACTGGAAAGTTTATTCCGAAAGTGGGTCGTGCGTCGTATGAAGAAGCAAAGAGTTTCAGACCTATCAGTTTGACCTCTTTTCTTCTGAAATGCTTAGAACGCATTGTGGATCATCACATTCGTGATGTTCATCTGGCCAACGTGCCTCTTCATGTGAACCAACATGCCTACCAATCTGGTAAGTCCACTGTGACTCTTTTACACAAGGTTGTTTACGATATCGAGAAAGCATTCGCTCAAAAGCAATCTTGTTTGGGTGTTTTCTTAGATATCGAGGGTGCCTTTGACAACGTGCCTTTCGATGCCATATTGGAAGCCGCACGGAGTCATGGTATATCTCCAATGATTTCCAATTGGATTCACCAAATGCTCAAAAACCGATATCTCTTCTCGACATTACGTCTAGCAGGGATTAGGAAATTGAGTGTTTGTGGATGCCCCCAAGGGGGAGTCTTATCACCGCTTTTGTGGAATCTCGTAGCAGATACGCTATTGAGGCAACTCAATAATAGCGGTTTTCCTACTTATGGTTTTGCCGACGACTACCTAACATTGTTAGTTGGTATGTGCATCAGCACCCTTTTCGACCTGATGCAAAACGCCCTTCAGGTAGTTGAGGGTTGGTGTCGCCAATATGGCCTTTCGGTTAATCCGAGTAAAACATCTATTGTTCTTTTCACGGAAAGGCGAAACCGTAATGGCGTTCGACCTTTGCGTCTCTTTGATTCTGAAATCGATGTGACTGAACAGGTAAAGTACGTTGGAGTCATTCTTGATTCCAAGCTTTCCTGGACACCTCACATTGAGTTCAGAATCAAGAAAGCTTGTATGGCCTTTGGGCAATGCCGGCGTACTTTTGGTACAACTTGGGGTCTAAAACCCAAGTATATCAAATGGATTTACACAACTGTTGTTCGTCCAATATTGGCTTATGGGTGTCTTGTGTGGTGGCAAAAGAGCGAAGTGAGAACGGTCCAATCAAAATTAGGCCATCTCCAAAGGATGTGCTTAATGGCGATGTCTGGAGCGTTCTCTTCAACTCCTACGGCAGCGCTCGAAGTTCTCTTTGACGTTGCCCCACTACACATTCATCTCAAACAAGAAGCCCTTTCTTGCACTTACCGGTTACGGGTACTCGGTCTACTAGAGGAAACTCCTGTGAACCGCACATCAACACACACCTCGTTGTTTCCACTTTTAGTGAATTGGGACAAAATTGTCCTTGCTCCAAGTGATCTTACAATTGCTTGTAATTTTCCATATAGGACATTTTCCACGAAATTCCCTTCCCGGGAAGAGTGGACATCTGGTTATCTGGAAAGAAGTATTTCAGACGACATCGTATGTTACACTGATGGCTCCCTTCTCGAAGGTCGAGCAGGTGCTGGTGTTTATTCTCGTGAGCTAAGGCTGTATCAGTCTTATTCACTTGGTAGACACTGCACCGTTTTTCAGGCCGAAATCTTTGCTCTTATGTGTGGAGTGCAATCAGCACTTCAGCAGCACGTAATGGGCAAAGTAATATACTTCTGTTCAGATAGCCAGGCTGCTATTAAAGCACTTGCTTCGGCCAACTCCAGGTCGAAGATAGTTATCGCTTGTCGAACTCAAATCGAGGAGCTGAATTCAGCAAACGCTGTTCACCTTGTATGGGTACCTGGCCATTCTTCCATCGCTGGAAATGAATTGGCTGATGAGTTAGCTCGCACTGGAGCATCACATGACTTCATTGGCCCTGAGCCAGCTATTCCGGTATCCAAGTGTTGGGTAAAGCTTCAGATTGACATCTGGGCTGCCACTCAGCACAAACAATACTGGAATAGTTTGGAGTCATGTCGTCAAACCAAATTGTATAGTGCTGAGCCATCTCTACGGGTGGCGAAGTATCTAACTAATCTGTCTAAGCAGAATTGCAGCATGCTGGTCAAAGCATTGACTGGCCACTGCCGACTCAGCTATCACATGGCGAATATTCAGCAAGCTGATTCATTTGCCTGTGATAGCTGTGAATCCGATTATGGAACTTCGTATCATCTGATATGTAACTGTCCAGTTTTCGCGCAACTGCGTTTCCGAGTATTCGGTAAACACTTATTAAGTGAAACTGACTTCAGAAACCTGAATCTTCAGGATATTCTGTTGTTCTTAACCCGCTGTGGTAAAGAGCTATAGGCTCTCTTTCGCTTTATGCGTTATTACAGTGCCCTTTTCAGGGCGCTGTTTGAACCCATTGTGGTACGCTTGTGCGTTAGTACCCTCTTCCAGGGTATTTTTCCTATTTCCCTACCTGTCCCTATCCCCATCCAAATCCTTTTTCCTTCCTTTTCCCTCAGGTAGATGATGAAATAGGCTGTTATTTTGGCGATGGCACAAATGTCCCAAATGGAGGATAACGTGCCTCTGGAGCCGGCCTTCTGATACCACTGAGGTTCAGCTACATGCACACTTAATGCGGTGAGCTCTTTCGTACCCACACAGTATGGATAGATGCATTTGACAAAAAAAAAAATGCGTTTATTTTTTTTTCTCCTAGCCCGGGGAGTATTGTAACCAACGGGTTACAACCTGATGCTAGTTAGCCCAAATACAAGATGAAATAATTGTACAAATGAACTCGAAATTTGAATTAAATTAAAAAAATCTTTCTCAATATCCTTTCTGTTTCTTTCCCATGATTGCTCATCTAAATGGAGGCGAGTGATGTCGCCGCCAAACCTGGGACGCGTTCACAGAAAATGATAGGACGAGCTCGTCTCACGTTTGTGGAATTAATTAGGTGAGAAATCATGGAAGGGAGGTGATCTATCTCATAAAATATACTCTTAGTAGAAATTAACCATAAGGCAAACCAAAAAAAAACAATTAAAAAGAAATGTATTTGAATTAACCCCCCCCCCCCCTCGCAGAAATTAAATGTTTTGCTATTACCGTTAAAGAGGGTGATGTATACCCCAAATTAAATGTCCTTTAATTCCTGCCATTAGCTAGAGTATTAACCCAAGCCGCGCCGGATCACCTCCATTCAATTACTCAGGTCTAAATTATAAGGTGGAATCAACTGTCAATACAAATCTGCGGTAACCTGCCCTCGACGAAGCGTACCTCTTCTGAAAATTGGCGTCCACATAGGTAGCGTTTTCGACGGATACAGCTGCTTTGGAGTGGGAGAGAAAACTCCGGTAAAAGGAGGGCTATTGAGGAGCGAAAGATATAAAAGGCGATTCTTCCATGTGGATCGCTCTCTGTTCCTTTCTGGAAAATATCGATATTAGTCCGGCTTCGCGAATACAACCGAGTGCGATTGGAGAATCGGCGAAAGTTTTATCGGGAGATACCGTGTGCTCGAAAAGAACGTTAAGGGTGACTAGTTTACTGAGCCCATATCGGAGGTGAAATAATTGAGTGAGGCCAGACTAGGGGTCTCGTACCCGGCCAAGTTAGTGCTTTCCCTCCCGAAGACCCGCTCTGAGGCACAAGTGACGGTGAACCCAGGTGAAATCTGAAAGTTTGAGTGATTATTGAGAGGACTCTGGAGTAGCGAGCCGGTAAGCAGATCGATCGAACACCAACCTACGGTCGGTCAGTGAATCGTGATCCGTGATAGAGAAGCCATCACGGATGAGAAGTGACCCTTCGGCGGCGGCTTAAAAGCCTGCAGAACGTATATCTACTGTGGACCGCATCGAGGACCAGTTCATCCACACCCACGTGGTCCGTACGGTATCCAGCGAACCCATACCATCGGCGGGTCTCACCGAGCGACCCGACAAACACAACCCCTCAAGGCGATCGGCGTATCGCTAGCCAGGTACGTGAGTGGCCCTGTTAATCTCTCCCCTCCTGTGGCTCCCCGGACGAATTCGTGGATCGCCAGTCTTGCGGCAACCTTCGTCTGCGACGGCGCCCAACCGACCGACGGCCGCAACACTTCAAGCTAGCCAACGATTATTAGCGAATGTACACTTGTGAATTTTCTAAATGCATTCCCAAAATTTTTTAGCTTTATTTACAATTAAACAAAATGTGCACGTAAATTTTGATCCTTAATCAATCTGCAAGAAGAAAGCACCTTTACCAGCATTGTGAGGCTATCTATCTCCAGGTAAGTGTCGATTTATCGGATCTTCCCACGGTTTGCCCTGAGTAACCTGAGCTAGCAATTTAGATCTGAATGCGGTAGACCGCAAGAACAGAATTAGGTTTTTATAGTTGATGGTGATTTGAGATTGTTTCAAATCCTAAGGGGCCTCCCGATTCGGGTTTCAACACTAGAGTTCTATAACTTGAAGTCTGTGTCAGGGAAAGGTTTACATCTCTAGTACTTAATCACGGCCCGAAATGGCCTGAATGTTGGCAATCGAAATATGATTGCGGGCCTCTATTCTGCCGGAGCCCTATAAATGTGAATTAATACTAGGGGAACATTTACAGGTTAAAATAGCACATTTAACACGAAAATAAAACTTGTAATAGTGATCCAACATCTGTGAAGAAAGTTATACCCTAGAAAAAGTGAGGATAAACTTTATTGTTATTTTTCCACTACATGTAAAGGAATAATATCAATAATGAAATCTCAATACTTTGCCTCACTTTGCCTAGGGTATAACTTTTTTCACAGCCGTCGGATCAAAATTCTCTGGCATATAGTCACCTACAATAATACCAAAGGGTTTGATTATTGAACGCGTACAGCGCCACCTAGTGGCAAAATTCGAAAACTTAAAATTTCTGCATACATTTAGCCAAGTTTTCCCATACAAACTTCAAGCGTTTTGAGCGCCCCCTTAGGCTCAACTGATTTTGCTCAAATTTTGAACGTAGCTTTTGGGAGTCCAAAACAACTGATTTCGGAGGTAAGACTTGATATTTTTCGAAATTTTTGTTTTTCATATAAGTGTGGGCCACCCTAATGTGTATTTACAGTTTTTTGTTCACTTTATATTGAAACCCCTGTTTATTCAATGCTGATATTTCTACTCTGGAGCATCGCTGATAGGTCGCATTTTAGATTCTGAGATATTTTAGCAGCCATGAGTTTTCTTCATAAATACTTTCTTTTGCAAGAGTTAGTGGCAGTCTTGTTTACATAATACCGTCGTTCGGGGTGACATTGGCCTAGAGGGTAACACTGGTCCATTAATCCCACGGATTCGATATAAGTCAGAGAATCCGACGGTGCGGTGGATGCAAACTATATTAGAATTATGCATTCTAGTAATCTAGCACACAATATGCGTTCCCGTCGTGTTGTAATCGTGCGGAATAGTGGTCCTATGACACCCCGCACGACGGTATATGGAACAAGTGGGCATATTCCACATTTTCATAAAGCTGTCACTTTTTAGCGCCAATCATTTATAATATTTAAATAAGAAAACAGACAGAAGATCTATTTTGAAGAACACGCCTTCGTTAAAACATAACAAAACACCTAAAGAACACAAACTTCTGTAAAGAGGGGATTACTGCGGCATTGAGTAATAAATATTTGAACAATTTTCTAATTATATGTATCAATCTAACACTTGTTTCTGAAGATCTATATTGTATTAGTTGAAGTTATCATCCATAGCAACTATTGGATGTCTATGACCCAAAATGAAATCCGTAATACTCATTCAGAATAAGTAGTAACTGGTATAAAATGAATCAATCGCCTCAAAACTTCATGATACAAATAAAAAAGTTATATGAGAAATTTCATCTCCTAACATCCCACCAGTTTATGAAACCTTACTTTTTTCACAAAAATTGACTGTTTTCGAAAACCAGCTTAGTTACATCAAATATTTTATCCTATTTTCCTTTGAAATCAGTTGTAGAACAGCTTGCGATTACTCACATATTTTTCCTAATAATATTTCTGACCTCACAAATGAATGTTTCAATGGTAGCGAAATTGAGAAAAAGCAATGCCGTTCTATTTTTGATGTTTAGTGTCTAGTTAAAAACCTATTTTCATGAATGGTAATACTTAGAGTATGCCTTTATTTCCAACACACATTTGAAGCGAATTTGGAATTAGTTAATTAATTTTTATATGGGTTGGCGTTTTATCAAAGTAGTGTGTGAAGATGAATCCCTTAACACCCCATGAGTTCTTAACACCCCATTTTACGGTATCTCGGAGTAGAATACAGTAGAATATAGGAACTGCGTGGCGTGCTATAACTGTGTTACTAAGAAAATCATATCTATTTCCAACCGCACAGGTTAAAAGCCATCGGATGCTTGGCGGTGGAAATGTTACTTAACATTCTTTTGCTAGTAGATTGAAAATCCGTGAGTGTTTTTCAATTTTAGCTCAAAAATTTAAAATATTTTATTTTTATTGATTTGGCTTAAAACTGTGATTGTTTGTGGACGATTATTTCAAAAACATTTAAACGTATCTTGTGGAGATATAGCAGGTATTCTAACAAGTTCAGTAATTGTACGCTAGTTTCAATATGTGGAACCTCTTCAATTTGCATACTGCAACAAGACAACTAAATAAATGATATGAATAATGGTGAAAACTAAGTTTCTCAGAACATCCCCTCCATTATTTATGTTGGATTGTGAGTGCTATAACTAGGTAACTTGATAATTTTCCAACCCTTTATTGTTTTTATCACATGTTTAAACTAAACTAACCAAAAAATTTCTTTTGTAGCAGAAAGAGTAGAAGCAGAGTTACCAATAAATGCTGAAAAAGTATTATTTTTAAGGCTTCATACCTTTGGAACAACTGCATGAAAAAATGAAAAATTTACAAACTCGTTTTTTTCTCGAAACCTTGATTTTTGAGTTACCTTGATCTAGCATTAAGGGGACGTTATACAGGTCGGATTCGATTATCCGGAGTCGGGTTTTGCTGCTTCTCAAATATATATCCGGGAAACGGAAAATAAATTTATTTTAATTTTATAAACTAATAAATTGTATTTTCTCATTTTTCCACATTCTTTTTAGCACGGGCTGCTGTACAAGCGAACATCAGACAATAATAAATGGCAGCAAAGATACTTCGTTCTGTATCAGGTAAGTTTGGCACGTATTTTGATTCGATGCGTCCATTAAATGTTCTTTTACTATCGGTAGCAACCTATCCATATTGATAAACAAAATAATCTACTCTTCTCAACCACCCAGAACCTGCTCTTCTACTACGAATCGTTTGACTCAATCCGTCCCTTGGGAATGATCTTTCTGGAAGGATGCTACTGCGAACGAATTGTTTCAGCCCCCTCAACACTGTCCGCTTCGCCCGTTGGCAGCGGTAGCAGCGGACAGGGCTCCAAGGTTGTCAAGGAGGAAAAACTACAGGTGAGATCCGCTTCAGCACATCAAACGAAAAATTTGGATTGGCGATTGCTGCACGATTGCAGCTAGCAAGCCTTCGAACGATTTGAAGGGTGGAATAAAGTTCTTTTTTTAGTGGTGACCACTTGCAACAGACGGTAGATGGTTTGAAGGTGCAGCACTTGGCCGAATAGAACGTGATGAAAAGAACCTAACATCAAAGTTGTAGTTTTTTTTACATCGCGTGCACTACGGTATTGAAATTGCTTGAACTGCTGAGGCTATGAAACAAATTGAGAGCAGTTGAAACTTGTTAGCTGATTCGCTGTTTGTGATACTGATTTGAATTAATGCATGTTTGGGTGCTTTCATAAGAAGGCCTAGATGGGTATTGAAAAATATCTACCTTCGCCTTATTTTTTGAAGCCTAATATCCATACTGGAACAAAGTCTCCTTCTCAGCCTAGAGATTTATGAGCGCTTCCACATTTACTAACTGAGAGTCCTCAATGAGGACTTTCTCTGTCAATAATCATTTGTTACGTATGAATCTTTTTTCTACAAGGCTGGTGCATCACCATGGTGCATTAAAACATGTTTCCACGTGTTGAATTCAACAAAAAAAAGTCTCACAAACAAGCACGATCAATTTTCAAAAAAAAAAAAAATCATAAGGTTAACTGATGAATTTGGTTCGTTTATTTCTCTGAGTGTAGTAAACAGAAACATATTTCGTTTAACTACATTAAAACCTCTTTTTATGCATGCTACTTTTATGCACTTTTTATTCATGCCCCTTTTTCATGCCCTGCATAAAAAGAGGGAAATCTACTCAGAAACAATATTGTATCTAATAATGATAGCAAATATAGCAGCCAAAGATGGGAAAAAATCATTTATTTATAGCGTATCCCTCGCTCACGTCCACGCACAATCTGATGCGAGTGTGCTTCTCCCCTAGCCAAGCAAAATCTTTCCACTTTCATTGCCCATTCTTTCTAATCGCCGAGCACCGGGCAACGCAAGCAACGACGGCCGAATGAATCGCTACCGAATCTGAGTGCCGAAGGCGAACGAACCAAGATTGAACGAATGTTTGCGTTCTGAGTCGGGTGCGAGAGCATTCATGTTGGAACGTTCATTTAGCGTTCAGTGGAAGCATTCAGTACTGGGAATTGAATCGGTGAGTGCGTTTTGATTCAATCAGCTGAATGCCACTCCCCAAGTAACACAGAAAACATCTTTCAAAATTAAAATTTTTAAAGATGCTTTATAAACGTATTATAAAAGCATCAGTAAACATCAAAGGGGCCGTCCATATACCACGTGGACAGAAAATTCATGGTTTTTGACCCCCTCCCCCCTCCCCGTGGACAAGCGTGGACTTTTCATTGACCCCTACCCCCCTCCCCCAATGTCCACGTGGACATCCGAAAACAAGTTTTTTTTTTTCATATTTCTAAAATAAATAAAAAAAGTGATTTTGAAAAAGCATTTTTTTTTTAAATTGTGTTTTTTCTTCTTAAAAATGTCTTAGATAATATTATTATTGAAAACTTTATAAAATACAAATGTTCTATAGCTTTACGTATAAAAAAACAAGTAGCACAAACAAGTAGCACAAACCTAGTAGGAAACCTACCCACAAGATTTCAACATTGTTTTTAATTCAGCTCATTGTTTGTGATAGTGTGGGTTCGATTCTTGCTCCAGCGGGTGAAAAATTTTCGTCAAACGGAAAATTCTTCATTGGGTGTTTTTCGTGTAATCGCCATCGCCTAATGTTAGGGCTGTCCATAAACTACGTAGACTCTGAGGGGGAGACGGGGGGGGGGGGGGGGTCTGACCAAAGTCTACGCTCCATACAAATTTAGAAATTTTTGTATGGACAAAAGTCTACGAGGGGGAAGGGGTCTGAGAAGGCCAAAAATGAGTCTACGTAGTTTATGGACAGCGCCTTAGTGATTGTTCAATGTTTAGTCTGTAAAGCTTCTGGTTGAAGACGGTGTTTTTTAGAATGTTTGTTCAATCTATAATTGTCTGATTGTTTTGTTGTAATTTTAAATCTTAGATTTTTGTTGAGATTAGATTATATTGCTTAGATTCTTACAAAAAACAAGATTTACAGCAACTAAATTGTATTGCTGAGGTTTAGACTTTAATATTCATTAGAAACATCTTAAATTTTAAAGGAAACTACAACAAAAAGTTTTTGAGATAAGCCTGCAAACCCCTACATGTATATTGAAATTTTGAAGTAGTTTAAAAATTTGATATGAACCTTCGAAAAATCCATACATAACTCCGATGAAAATTTTTTGACTGAAACACCATCATTTTCATGGTCACTCCATTTTAAATCTCCAGAATATTTCTCGATGAAGAAAACTAAGTAATTAGAAATTCTGATAATTTAAAACAAATTAGTCTGTGAATCAATACCATGATTATTTTTCCTTGAAGAAGTAACTTACAACTAAAAGACAATGTATAATAAAATAAAATATATGAAAGAACTGTTGAAGAGCATATCAACAATTATGCGGCATATTTTTTTTCGTTTGTAGATTATTGTTTCTTAATTTATATGTCAATGTTGTCCACGTGGACATTTGACGAACCCCCACCCCCCTCCCCGTGGACAAGCGTGGACTTTTCGCTAACCCCCTCCCCCCTCCAAGCTGTCCACGTGGTATATGGACGGCCCCAAAATGTTATTTGCAAGCTTTATTTTTGTTAGCTGCTTACTAATAACTAAAGAAAATTATTAGCTATAAATCGTGAAAAAATACGCAGATAATGCATATACTCAACACCAATCTTTGTTAAGTCTTGACAGCAATCAATTCGAAAATAACATTTACTTTGTTGATGATGCAAACTACTGGGTTATCTGGGGACAAAGCTGCCAAAAGCAAAAATCATCTAAAAAAACTGGTTAATTTAGTTTAGTTACTAAACTATAAAAGGGTATAAAAAACTAGCCTCGAGAAGGACAGCGTATCTGTTGAATTTGAACGGAATCACCAGCTCGATACACAGCCGATATCCTCGGAAGAACCCATCATTTTCCCTGCCAAGTTCTTCTGGAAGCAGCGGCTGTGATCAACATTTTTGTCCAAACACAGAGTCAACATTTTCAAATATGGGAAGCATTCGGGCAGTTCCCCGGGAATTACGGTCCATTTCAAATTTGCAGCGAGTTTCCTAACGTCAAATCCGCTAACCACTATCACCAACATTCTGATGTAATCTGCTGTGTTGTATTCCCGAGCTGCTTGCCAACTCACACCACTCACGAACCGTCCAATCACGGGTTGCTCCGGACATGATCTAGTCGAGTGAATGGTGAATTTTTCGTTGCGCTTATTAGATTTTACTGAAAACTGAAGACAAATATGAGCCTCCATCAGCAGAATTTGCGATAACTGTTGATTTTATTTTGACACTTTGACAGATAAACAAAACAGTTATAATGTAGTTGTTTTAGCGTTGTCAGAAAACAAACTAATAAGCGAATGTGTTGAACATATGTAAAGCAAGCGTATTATAAATGTAACAATATATGCATGTTGTAGAATTGCTTGAAAGATGTAAATCAGAAGTAATTTTAACTTCTGCTGTATCAAAACAAAAGATTTGTGTTTTCTGTTTCAATTTATTCCATTCCAAAAATGGTTCATTTTACAGTACCGTATAAAAGCATCAGAAAACAAACCAAATTTGAAACGAAAACTAAATCTTATTCTACTTGATTTGTTGATAATTGTTAAGAAAACAACATTAATGTTAATTAATACTCGTTCATGGGCCATAATCAGTGGTCAAGGGTTCGATATAAATTAAGAATTAAATTTTAAATTGTTTTCAAAATATTTTGAACAGCACTGTAAGTTTCGTTTATAGTCTGCCATATTTATTTTTGAGTGGATTGAAAAAAATATCAGTAAACCAGTATTAAATGGCTGATTCTTGCCACATTTTTCAATTCCGCTAAATGGCACATGAATTGTGAATAACTAAAATCATAAGTTTCACAATAAATCTTAAAGCGCAAGTGAAGCAATGTTGACACCACATAGTATATATGCCATTTTATGATCAAACACCCAAATATCAAAATATATCATCGACTCCATCACTTGAAAAGTAGTTACCATGTTGAAACAGAGAATTTCATTTATTCAGAAAAAAAAACGATTTATTTATTTTTCATTTCATATTTTTTTTCTCTGGAGGTTGTTACGCTTTACAGTCGGGTCTCTTAAGAGACTGGTATTATATATGGAATCTTAAAATTATATAGCTTTCAAATAGCTCAATTACAACATTTTCAAAAGGTCGTTGTATAAACGTTTTCTGCAGATTTGTATTACTATAAAACAGCTTAATTCCAACTTATGAATGAGATTGTATTATATGAGTTATATTCAAGTATTATTATTGACAAATAACTCGATTTCAACTAAACAGTAGTAGAGTGTGGATCAAAACGTACCTGTGGAGTACTATTAGTGTATAACGATACATCTTATATAACCTGTAAGATGTTCTATAAGCCGCCATGTTTTGCGCTGTTTTGCTTATATAAGTGTTCGATAAGTCAATAATACAGGAAAAATACAACCAACTATGTATTAATTGTGAATTTTAAACTGTTATAATACTAGCTGTGTTACTTGGGCGGTAGTTGAGAGAACGAACGTTCTTTCCGTTGTACACCGATGCAAGCTGATTCGTTTCGCACTCTATTTGTTTCTCTCCTGATTCGCTTCGGTGGCGTAAGTAGCGAGCCGTTCGTGTTGCGTTCGCTCTTAGTGCGCTATGCTCTCACTCAGTATTGGGATGTTGGCGTTCTTTTTGCTATTTTGCATCGCCGGCATTCGGGTGAGCGAATTAGTTTTCCCATGCTTGATTGCAGCGGTGGTCAGGGGGTGGTTCTAGGGAGAAGAGCAAAGAGAAGTTGCAGGGGCGTTTCAGGGGGTCGCAGGGGTTTCAGCGAGGTACCAGGGGATTTCAGAAGGGTTTTCGAAAGCATTGCAGATATGTAGATCCAGAGATTTTCCACGGATTTTTAAGGCGTTCCAGGAAAGTTTTCGGGGACTTCCGAGGGTCTCACGTGCATTACATGATGTCCGAGTGGGTCATAAGGTGGTTTCGGGGCCATTTCAGGAAGTCCCAGAGCATTTCAGGCTAGTTTCAGAGACATTGTGGTTTTTGGTTGTTTTGGGGGTCTCAGGTGCGTTACATGGGGTCCGAGAGGGCTTTAGGGGGATTCCGGAGGCATTTCAGGAAGTGGAAGAGCATTTTTGACAGGATTCAGAGGCGTTACGGAAGCGTAACGGATGCGTTTCGGTGGATTTGGATTGTCTTATGTACGTTACATGGGGTTCATGTGGGTTTTAGCGGGATTTCGGAGGTATTTCAGGAAGTTTCAGAGGAGTTTAAGAGACCCCATTACAATATCTTCCGAAACGCCCCCGAAATGCTCTTTGATTTAAGAGTGTTCTCAAATCCCCCTGATATGCATCTGAAACGCCCCTGAAATGCTATTCAACGCCCCTTAAACCTCTAGGAATGCCCTTAAAATGTTGCTGAAACCCCTCGTAAATCCCTTTAAGGCTCCTGAGGCCCCCTTAGTCACACTTAAAGCCTCTTGATACATCCCTGAAACCCTCTTAATACTAGTGGAATGCCCCCGAATTTCCCGTTATCCCATCAAAACACTATCAAAACCTGACAGAACGCCATTAAAAGGCTCCTGAAATCCCCTGAAATCACCTCCTGAAACGGCGCTGAAGCCCCTTGGAATCCTCTTAGCCCCACCTCAAATAACCAGGAGCTGAACCTGTTCTAGTGAACAAGATTTTCTCATTAAATCCCAAACTTAATTCATGCACAACCAGCCATATCCATAAAAACCCGAGCAAAGGTTGATAGCAAATTGAAAACTAATTTTGATGTTGTGATGTCGTAGATTTTGATTACTCACGTTGCTGTCGTTTTGGTCGTTTTAACGGTTAAACATCAAAATCGAGAGCAGAAAAATGTTCCCCTGAAATCAAGTTGAAAACTAGTTTTGCTATCGGTGCTAGCAAATTGAAAACACAATAAGATATTGGTTTTTTATCAGTTGAAAACAAAACGAGTATGCAATATGATGCTGTATTAGGGCAATGAAAACAAAACTGAGAGAACATATTGAGTAATCAATTTGCAGTAAAATGAAAACGATGAAAACAAATTTACAACATCAAATTTTGATATAAATGTGCTCTGAAAAGTATGGACGGAAAACAAAATTGTGAATACATAATTAGTTATCGTTTTGTTGTAATAATACACTGGTTATAACAAAAATATAATTCATTGTTCTTTTTATTTAAAATATAAACAATAGAAAAGTGTTTAAAGCTTTTTATCTTGTCATTTATTTAACCAGATAAATCAATACAAGCCCAGCTATATTAATCAAATTAGTTTTGATTTTTCAACCGGATCAGAATTCATATCGATCATATTTAATAAAAAAGTTTTAAACAAATGTAGTTCAAGTCAAATAATTAAAAAAAGGTTTTCAACAAAATTGAACCTCCACGGGAAACGCTGTTGTTTCCTGTACAACATTGTTTGTTGTGCACAGCGTTCTGCAATCGGCGATGGATGCCCGCGCGACCGCCGAACGATTAAGCAGAGGTTTTATAAAGATTACAGTTACTTATCACGTTTTGCATAAGTCGGTTGCACTTAGAAGCAACCTTCTGTGCCACCAGTGTTGTATCATTCAATAAGATCCGACGCTCATGGAGACAATCTGAAAGAAATTATTAACATAAAAACTAATACAACTAGATGGTTTAATTATTATGATTTACCGTTAACAAATTGCACTTTGTTCTTCTCGAGTGCAGTGCGATCAGCAATTGTTCGGTTATTGGCATCATCTTCAGCATCATTGACATTTTTCTTGCCACGACCCATCGGATTGTTCGATGATCGTCCCGTTACCGATTTTCCCTCAAAACCTTCTGGCCAAATAGCGTACATAAGCAGTTTCACGAAAATGTAATCGCTATCCTTTGCCACCATGGACATCTTCGATACATTATCTGCGCTCAGGCAATCCGGATATCCTGTTACATTTTCAAACGGTTTGTGAGTGGTAGGTAAAAGCTTCGACATCAAAGCTTCTTGCATCCTTGCATGAGATCGTTCAATAGTGTCCTTGCGCTTTTTGAGGTACATGTTCCGCCTCTGTAGTTCGTAGTTGTCAGATTTCAGTTTAGCCACTTCCTCTGCCAATCCACATGAACATTCTTGGATCTTCTCTTGCGAAGTTAACTGATTCTGTACACTTTTGTTCACCATTTCATCTCCGCTCATGTCCCATCCAAGAAAATCATTTTCCATGTCTGAATCCACCGACGTGTCTTCCAAATCGGAATGTTGCGACTTCGTTTGTCCTGCACTATTTCCGATATTCAGTCCAGAAAGTAATCTTGGTTTAGCGACAACCCAGTTCTTGGAAATCTCATCAGAATCGACAGATTCAGACATTTGCTGAAAAATAAGAATATGGTTTAAAAATCATAGTAGATGCAGAGATGGCAAGGAAGTTCTTAAACGGACGAACAATCACAACAAATCAGTTCATTTTCTTATTTGACTGAATTTATGAACTAGCAGATCATATTGAATGGACCTTGACTAAAAACACAAAAAAGTTATTTATGCAACAAGGTAAAAGTTTTAGCACGAGCGTTACATTTTTCGAACGAGGCTTACCGAGTTGGACAAATACTAAGTGCTTAAAAAATAGAGTTTGGCATTCAGTTGCATAACCATTTAATGCAATGGTTTTACGTAATACGGAACGTAACGAAAAAAATCATTGCAATTTACAGTACTCTTCGTATTTATCCAACTCGGTAAGCCTCATTGGATAAATGTACGACTCGTGCTGAAAAAAAACATCTCTGCAACTTTTTGCATAAATAACTATTGCTTTTTAGTTCAGCATTCCATTCCTTCTCAAGCGATGGTTAAGTTTAGAGTCCAAGCAGTTTTTCAATATCTTACCTTCATTTCAAGTTTGTCACGTTCGCCACACTGTTCCAACTCATCATGTCCATCGTCATCATCGCAACCAAAACTATCGGCATGATTGTCAGAATCTGATGTTTCAGAAGTGCCTTCCATGTCGTTTCCGGTAAATTGTTGCAAAATAGTTTGCTGCACACCCGATGCTCGTATGGCGCCAGGTTTAGTTTGTTGTTGAGGCTTTGCAGATCGCTGAGTACCTTTGGCGCGTGGCGAAACTTCGGAAATCGTGGAGGTTCCTGGTGTTGCGTTTCCGTAATTTGAAGGCGATGTGCTTCCAGCCTCGGTATCCCTCTTCGTGGATTTGCCACGGGATTGTTTTTTAGCAGCGGGCTCGCCATTTGGTTCACCGGATCCAGGCATTTTCTGTGCAATTCGGTCAAAGGTTAAAAAATAACAAATCTATTTGATATTTACTTTTGCTTACCCGGAATTCCACAAGATCATCTCCACTGTCCTGTTCCTGTGAAAACGTTGTAAATCCCTCCGATTTTTCGCCTGACGAACCAGCTTGACTAGCCTGATCCCTGCCGGAAAACGTGCGTTTCGGTTCGGCCCCATTCTTTGTTCGTTTGCCAAAGGACCGTTTTTTGGCGGCAGGCTCATCACTTGGCTTGCCGGATCCAGGAATTTTCTGTAAAATCATTCAAACGTTTAGAAAATAACAATTCAAATTAATATTCACATTAGCTTACCCGGAATTCCGCAAGATCGTCTCCAGGAATCATTGCAAACTGGACTGATTTTCCGCCTGACAGACCAGGTTGTTTGATAGTATCACTCCTGGAGAAAGTGTGTCCCGGTTCAGCGGCGTTCTCTGTTAGTTTTCCAAGGCAAGATTTGTTGGCAGCGGACACACCGCTTGGCTTTCCGGATGCATGCGTTGTCAAATCCGGAAGGTTGTTTCCACTGTTCGGTTTTTGCAAAGCCTTTGTAGAACCGACTGTGGAGCCAGCACGCTTGACATTCGTCGGATCACCTCCGGATTGACCCGACTGACCTAATTTGACGACTTTTTTCCGCCTGTTTTCGATTTTCGCCGAGGCCGGGTTATCGTCGGACTCGAGCGCTTTCTGGAAATAAAGAGAGGTTAAAAAAATTCACCAAATAGCGTTTCTTGCATCAGCTTACGGTTGATTCTGGAAATCCTTTCAGGATAAACTCCGAGTTCTGTTCGTTTGCCAGCGTTAGAACGCGTTTTTTCGACGCAGTAGTGCGTTTTCGAGCCATTTTTAATAAACTAAACTTGCAAAATGTTTTTTTTTTCAACAAACAGAAGACGCACTGCAACTGACGGCGACGCAACAGAGTACACGCAAAAACGACTACGCTCAAAAATGTGTTCGGCCTGCACATTTTTAGTAAACATCCATGCCGCACATGACTGTGTTGGAAACACACATTTTTTTTTTAATTGCTCGTACGCTCACATGAGCATGTATTTTGCAATAATTTCGACATGGCAACCTCACTGGGTTTATAAACCACCTTCAAATACCGAAAAATATTGATATTTAGCAAAAATGTTATCGTACGAGCAATTTTAAAAATGTGTGTTTCCAACACAGTCCCTGTGCGGCATGGGTGTTAACCAAAAATGAGAGTTTTTATTTTAGAGAGTATGAACCGATGCACGAGTTCACGATTTTGACGTTTGAGCGGTGGCGTGTTTACAGAAAACGAACTTGTTTACATGGTATTCTAGATAACAAAGCACCGCTTAATAGTCAAACGAATGAACATGTGCTTCGGCGCCTAATTTTATCAAAGTTTGTTTGGTATGAATTTCTCGCTCAAGTTTCCATAACGGACTATCTAAAACGGTTTTTTTTATTTTCAATTTTTTAAAACTATTACGTATTAACTTTACATTTGCATATTTTTTTTATGAAGGCAAGATCGTGTTTGATATTTTTCGTACAAAAGGTTAAAACACAAACTAAAATGCAACCTGATTATGAATTATTTTTTTTTATGGGTAATTCTTTTTATATTGAGCACAGCTGATATGTACATCATTGAAACTAAATATAATTCAAACATCATATTTTTTGGATAGAATAACAAATATCAATAAAATGACAGCCTTGAAGAAAAGAAAAACCCATAAAACATTAAATTTACAAAATAATTCCAGCCACCAAAATGATTACCAATACCGGGCCGAGATTCAGATTATGCAATAATTCAAATGCTCTAAAACAACATAATTTTATAAAAAAATAAATTTGATGTTTTTTCATTGTTTGAATGGATTTTTCTGCCAAAGCTAGTTATGTCCTCTTGAAAAGTAAGTTGTGGTTGATGTTCACCAATCGTCCTAAAAAAACATACAAAACAACCGACAAGCTATAGTAAAGTAAAGTTACGTGCTGCAACTAAATTTCTAAAATTCTAAAAGAAAACTAAAACAGAAAATGATTCGTCGAAATAAACGGCATCATTATATGATGGCTGAGAACCAGGGAAGAAAATACGTTCGCAAGGTATATCAACTCTGGATTACTTCCGAACCAATTTTGATGAATTTTCTTTTTCAGTCCATTCCTCGGCGGCTGGATTGTTCACAATCCTGCGATGATGCTGTTGAAATAGATATGCAAAGAACCCTAACAACAAAGATGCCAGCTGAATGTTCATCCAGTGATTCAGAGTTCAATGGGTTTGACGATTTTGAAATGGTTCCTGATGAAAACGTTACTGCTTTGAAAACATATCTTGGAGAACAGCAGAATCGCTCAGCTACGATAGAACATAACGTTTGTACAGCTACACATCTACCAGTGAGCTTTGTGGAAGTCAACTCTTTAGAGGATAGAGCAGATGCAGACCTACAACAGCAACCAAATGTTGACGAAAGTTTTGGAACATCAAGCCAAGGACATGATTCTTCTGATCAAAGTTTTTACGAGGTATATTTATTGTGGATTGCCAACGAAAATTAGAGTATTGAATTTGCCGTTTTAGTACTGAATTTTGACTTTCTTTTATATATTTTAGGATGTATTTGGCAAATACAAAAAACCGATGGAGTTCAACACAAACATTCAAATATACGAGGTGCTATATATGATACTAAATTTTTATATAAAACTAGCTGTACCCGGCAAACTTTGTCTTGCCTACTGCGTTTTTTGACGTTTGAAGTCCCTAGCCAAGCGTCCAAATCCCCGTTCAAAATGTATGAAACCCCGATTTCCAAAAACTCTCAATTTTTTCATGTTTTTTGCCTCATAAACCTTCCTTGGGTGAAAACTAACGGAACAAAACAAAGACGATCAAAATCGGACCTTTCGTTCGCAAGTTATGCGCGGTCCCACGTATGCCACTGCATTTTTATATATATATATAGATAGATATCAGTTAACTCAGGAAGCTGTTGTACAGCTACTGAAAATGATTAATCTGATATCCGGCATAAAAAACTGCCCCGAAAGTTTTGAAGCGTTTGCCTCTGTGTTCCCCGATCCATATGATTCTCATCGCGTATACTTATGTGCCCAATGCCAATGTGAATACGGCTTGACAGCTCCGGTAAAGGACGCTATCTGCTTGGTCCATGGATGCAACTCAACCAAGTTTGATTTTTTCATTGTACTGCCCATAGAAAAACAACTGAAGGAAACAGTATTAAAATATAGGCGTGAGATACAGGAATATGAAACACTGGTTGAAACTGACAGACTCTCTGATATTAATCAAGGTAACATGATCACAAAAATCAAAGAAAACGACGATGGAAAACTGCTAACTCTATCCGTGAACACAGACGGAGCAGCCGCCTACCGGTGGACGCTTAATAAGCCGTGTTATCCCATATTCATTGTGCTCAACAATTTGCCACCTCGCATACGCTTCAGCAAACATAATATAATGCTCGCTGCAATTTGGTTAAGTAAAGGAGATCCTAATATGAGCCTGTTCTTCAAATACTTCTGTAAGGAAATACGAGATCTAAGAGAACGACTCGAAATAGACGGAGAGTTGTACAAAGTAGTTGTTCTTCAAACCTGCTTAGATACAGTAGCCAGATGTAAAGTCCAAGGAACTACGCAATTCAACGGAAAATTTGGATGCTCTCTATGCCTCCACAGCGGAAAAATCGTAAATGGCAATCAAAATCGGTATCCAGTCAGCTCTGTAAAGCAAAGGGATCATAATTCAACTAAAAACATAATGTTGGAGGTACACGAAACAAAGAAGCCAAAACAAGGAATTAAAAAATTATCGGTGTTTCTTGCTGTGCCAGATTTTGACATAGTTTATGGTAATTTTTTATTTGTACGCAACAGTAGGTATCACTATAATTAATCAAACTTTTTTTTATAGGCTTCCCTCCCAATTATATGCACAACGTTCTCTTGGGTGTAGTAAAAATGATGTGGGAGTTATTTTCTGCTGCATCCAACCACAGCCAACCGTTTTATGTGGGGTTACAAATGGGAGAGGTTGAGAAACGGATGTCTTGTATACGTGCTCCTAGTAATTTTTCTCATTACACAGGCAGATTGGATGACATGAAGAAAAACAAAGCCGCAGATTGGGAGAACATTATGTTTCACTATTTTTACCCTTGCTTTTATAAAATTCTCCCTAGAAAATTTCTGCATCATTTCATGTTATTGGCATCATGTATATTTGAACTGTTAGACGTACATTTGACCCAGGCACAGATCAATATTTGTGAGCAATCTCTTAATCGCTTTGTCAGAGATTTTAGCAAATTTTACGGAGAAGAAAACATGGTGTTTAACGTTCATTTGTTAACTCATTTATCGGAGAGTACCAGAAACTTTGGTGCATTATGGAATTCTTCTTTATTTCCCTACGAAAACGCTAATGGAGTTGTTCTGAAATATCGCACAGGCAATAATCACCCCGTAATTCAGATTAGCACGAAATACATCATGAACAGAATATGTCAGTATGAGATTGTGTCAAATCCAGAAATTAAGCTGTGGCATTCAAAAATATGGAGCACAAAGAAATTCGCCGACCTACATTATGATTATAGATTGTCATATACATTGCCAAAAAATATGGTTATAGATAATGACGTACAAGAGAAGGTTTTCAGTTACCATGACCGAATGTATATTGGAAACATTCAGTTCCGAACAAATTTATCTTGTAAAAAACTTGGCTATGATGATTCTTACGTTTCCGTTGATGATGAATTTTACCGTATAGAGCAGATCCTGACTGATAAAAGCAATGTGTCGTATATTGTTGCAACCAAGTTAATCACTAAACAGCTATTTAAAAACATGTATTCATATATAGAGAGTGATATTCTAGTTCTGAAGAAAACTAAAAACTATTTCCGACAATGTGTCAGCGTTTCTATAAATATGGAAGGTGATATCATAAATTTCATTTCAAAATGCAAATTCAGCAGTCAAGTAGATTAATGGTCATGGTCGATAAACTGCAGCGTAGTAGATTTGTTTAGTAGATAAAATAAAAATTACAACATTATCAAAATTTACATTTTACTGTAAGTATTTCATACAAATATATGTTTTATGACTTTAAAACACATCATATATTTCTTTTTCAATATTCACATGTCTTAAACGTAGTATTTCCTATAAAAATGTTAAATGAATGCCACTTGAAAACAACATCAAAATAATAACAAAATTTGATGTCAGATAAGATCGCAAACATTTGAAATCAAATCGTGTTATCAATTTGATGTAGATTACAAAAAATGTTATCAATTTGCTGTCATTTTGATGTTGGACTTTGCTCGGGAAGAGATTCAAGTGTACTTCAATACATTGCCATACAGACTAATGAAATGAACCTAAAAGCTATTGTTGGGTAATAAATACTTTATCATCTTACAATTTCAGCACTGCTTTGTCATTTGCTACAGACGAGAAAATCAGCGACAATACGAGCTGCGGGCCACCTCGGAATCGGAATGTTCAACCTGGATAATTGCCATTCGGGAGGCAAGGTAATGAGACGTTTCTTTTCTTGGAAAAGACCTCTACTTATTGACCACATGGCTCCTGATGGCTGTAAACCAATTTGTTCATTGAGCAAAACTTTTCTATAGAAATCAGTGCTTTCCGTTGAATTGGCTATTGAACCTAGTCCAGTAACATCGCATTGTATGTGCGTTTTTTTCTCCCTCAGCTTCAACAAACTGCTCTTGCAAAAGGAGGAGCTCGAACAGAAGCACGTTCACCTGCTGCAGGTCGTTGAAAGCGAGAAAACAGCTAAATGGCAGTACACTATGCAATGTGAAGAGCTTGTGTCTGAAATACGGAAGCTCAGAGCCGAGGTAAGTGGTATTTGTTTTTCCCTTTGCTCGCATCGCATCATTCGCTCGCTGCTGCATTGTTTCAACCTTTGACACCCCCTGTCGGTGGAGTGGGCGGAGGTAAACCGGAAAGACGTATACTTTCTGTGCTTATGGTCTGGCCGTCGTGTAGGGGCACTACATTCGCTGCTTCATCGCTATAGCCGGAAAGGAAGTCAATTATTGTTTTGGTGTTGCTTTACTTTTATGTTGGCCTGGTCCATTCTGTTTCATTTATGTGATTTTTTCTACTTCCGTTACCCATTCGTTTTGATTTCAAAATGCAAGGGAAACTCATTGTTTTTCTTAGCTTCGCTTTTTATTCAACGTTGAACGACTTTTCTATTCGTTGGGAACTACAACCTTTATGTCTTAGCAGCGCAGTGGTTTTCAACGTAACCCATTCAGAAAGCATGCTTGGTTTTCTTCCAAATATGGCGTAATCATTCATTGATTTGATTAATTTGCCTTTATTAAAGAGACTTTCCATAATCATTCATCTAGTTACAATTTGATTAAGTAATATAACGAGGTTTAGTAAAAATTAATTTGTGGTGACATGGGATGGATTGAAAACCACTGTCCTAATAGGAATAAGTCCCACTGCATAGATCATGCCAACAGAAGAAGGACCACTTCCCACGCGCTTCCAAGCTGACCGATTGTGGCCACTCACTGCGGCCGGTTCAATCTGGTTCGAATACGAACATACCTACTCTCATCTTGTTTATTTTTCCGTCGTTTGCAGTTATATGCGCTTCGCAAAGAGACCCGCACCAGCTACCACGCTACGCCGCGAGGGAGCTTCAGCGTACCGGCCGAAGGCCAGGACGACCACTCGTCGCTGTCCGGTCTGTGTGCGTCCGTGCAGGATTCGCTCGAGCTGAGGAAGATTAAGAAGGTGCAGAGCTTTTTTCGCGGCTGGCTGTGCCGTCGCCGTTGGAAGCAAATAGTCGAAGAGTACATACGGTCACCCCACGCGGAAAGTATGCGGAAACGAAACCACTTGGTGTTCAGCATGGTTGAAGCCGAAGAGGAGTACCTGGAACAGCTGGAGGTGAGTTTTAAGCGGGAAGCACTATTGGTACTATACATATTTTTTTAAAACCTGTGCTTTTTACACATTGGCTGAATATCATGGAAAAACAAAACTAAAATCAAATTTTGTGTACTTTTCAATGAAAATCGAGCATCATTGCATCGATTAGGATAAGGCCGGGGTGGCCTCTGCTGTACATGGTAGCCGTCTGCATTCCACTCGGTCTATGGCTGTTTGTCTCCAGTTCCGCACTCTGCGTAGGGTCCGCAGATCGTCCTCCACTTGGTCGACCCACCTGGCTCGCTGCGCTCCACGTCTTCTTGTACCGGTCGGATGACTCTCGAGAACCATTTTAGTCGGGTTGCTATCCGACATCCTGATGACGTGACCCGTCCACCGTAGCCTACCGATTTTTGCAGTATGGACGATGGTTGGTTCTTTCAGCAGCTGATGCAGCTCGTGGTTCATTCGCCTTCTCCAAGTCCCGTCTTCCATCTGCACTCCGCCGTAGATGGTGCGCAACACCTTCCGTTCGAAAACTCCAAGGGCACGTTGGTCCTCTGCACGTAGGGTCCATGTTTCGTGACCATAGAGAACGACCGGTCTAATCAGCGTTTTGTAGATAGTTAACTTCGTGTTACTTACGGCGAACTTGTGGAGTCCAAAGTAAGCACGATTTCCTGCCACAATGCGCCTCTGAATTTCACTGCTGGTGTCGTTGTCGGCGGTCACCAGTGAGCCCAAGTACACGAATTCTTCAACCGCCTCGATTTCATCACCGTCGATATAAATTCGGGGTGGCGGGCGCGCTGATTCCTCCCTGGAGCCCTTTGCCATCATGTACTTTGTCTTCGACACATTTATGACTAATCCGATTCTCCTGGCTTCACTCTTTAGTCGGATGTACGTTTTCGCCATCGTCTCAAATTAAATATAATATCAATATCATCAGCGAAATCAAGCAGCTGGGCGGACTTCGTGAAAATCGTATCACTCGTGTTTATCCCCGCTCTCTGAATTACACCCTCTAAAGCAATATTTAACAGCAAGCACGGAAGACCATCACCTTGCCGTAACCCTCTGCGAGATTCGAAGGGACTCGAGAGTGTCCCTGATACTCGAACTACGCACATCACTCGATCCATCGTCGCCTTGATCAACCGTGTCAGTTTATCCGGGAATCCGTATTCGTGCATAATCTGCCATAGCTGTTCTCGATCGATTTCTGCAACACCTGGCGGATGGCGAACATCTGGTCCGTTGTAGCGCGTTCATCCATAAATCCAACCAGATATTGCCCCACGAACTCTCTTGCAATCGGTGATAGACGGCGGCATAATATTTAAGAGAATATCTTGCAGGCAGTGCTCAGTAGTGTGATCGCGCGATAGTTCCCGCAATCCAACTTGTCGCCCTTTTTGTAGATGGGACACACGATACCTTCTGTTCGCGAACATACGCTTCAAATGACGGCAGCAGCATGGTAAGCTGCGCGACCACCAACCATTGCATCGGAACCATCATCGATCATCGTGACGAAGCACACGCACTCACTCGAGCCGACGAAATAGCAGCGACTAACAGCGAGAGAGCGAGTGCCGTGAGTACCCACCGTGAGAGCAGTAGCGAGCGCCGCCGTCGTAGCCGCACCCGGCATCATCATCATCATTGACTGTCGTCAGTGATGGTGATTCCACACACGTCGCGTGGATTCTACGCGCGTGTGGATCCTTCCACGTGATTCTAGAACACCTTCCATCCATTCCTTTCTTCTGATAATACTTCCTCCTCCCAAATCTTGGTAATGACCCAGTGTAGTGCTCTCACCAGTGTTTCTCCATCGTATTTTAGAAACTCACTTGGTAGTTGATCTGCTCCAGCGGCTTTGTTGTTTTTCAACCGGCCAACCTCCTCCTCAACCTCTTGGTGGTCAGGGGCCGGAAGTCTTTCGACCTGTGTACATACTCCTAGATCTGTTACCACGCCACCTTCGGTAGTTGCAACGTCGCCATTGAGGTGCTCATCGTAATGCTGTCGCCACCTCTCGACCACCTCACGCTCGCTCGTGAGAATATTCCCGTGATTATCTCGGGACATGTCGGCTTGTGGTACAAAGCCTCTGCGCGAGCGGTTCAGTTGCTCGTAGAACTTTCGTGTGTCCTTAGCGCGATACAGCTCTTCCTTCACCCTTAAATGAAACAACACAGCACACGAGTAACTTTCACGCAGCGATCGAAAAGACAAAAGAATTTGCACGCAGATTTGTGTAACACCGGATCAGCACATTTTTTGTGTTGATCCAGTGTTACACAAATCTGCGTGAAAATTCTTTTGTCTTTTCGGTCGCTGCGTGAAAGTTACTCGTTGCGCTGTGTACATCGAGTTCTGCGTGTTCGCTTCGCGATCTCGTTCTTCCTGCTGGTGCTTCTTCATCCGGAAGACTGAGTTCTGCCTGTTCCGTGCATGTCTATAACGTGCCTCATTCGCTCTCGTACGGTGTTGCAGCATTCTCGCCCATGCTGCATTCTTCTCGTTTTTCAACTGTTCACATTCGCCGTCGTACCAGACGTTTCTGTGATTCGGAGTCGCGAAGCCTAGTGCTGTAGCTGAGGTACTACCTATGGCGGATCGGATGTCCCTCCAGCCATCTTCAAGTGGAGCTGCTTCAAGCTGCTCTTCCGTTGGTAGGGCCACTACTAACTGCTTTTGACTAGTTACATTTATTAAAAATAAATTGGATTCTAGAGAAAGACAGTCTTACTCTACAATCAAAAGCATCCATTATCGTATTTGGGCTTTTAAAAATTCAGCAAACGAAGCCATATAACAATGCAGAGATGAACCAGCTAAGGGCTGAAAGTCTCTGATGACAAATCAATCAATCAACCATAGAACAACGACTCTTCGAGACCGCCCGGTTAAAGGCTTGAGACTCCTGTGAAGATCGCGTTCCATAGTTTGAGGAACCCTGGTGTAGAATATCATAAGTGATATAAACATGTTAACATAATGGACATTTGACAATACACTATAAAATTGTGTATCATTACGAAGTTGAAATGCCTGTTAAAAAAGAATGCAATTTTAAAAGACACTCACTAAAACTTATAACTCAAACATCGGTATCCCAGAGCTTCCGAAAGGCTTTAACCCAGAGAACATAACTCTAAAGCACAACCTGTATATTAAACAGAAAAAAAGCTCAGATGAAAACTTTAGCATCACAGCTACATTTTCGATAAAACATTATCCTTGTCGTTCTGCTATCATTTACTTCCCCACGCAAATGACAGGTGTATAAACTTTACTGAAACTTTTGGTGACGTTATTTATATATATACAGGGGGTGGCCAAAATGTTTGGGATAGGCAACTTTTTTTTCTCTCACAGAAAAGTTCAACATGCTATAACTTTTCATAGAGTACATCAAAAAATCCCAAATTTTGACTGTTTGTCAACATATTATATGTGCATCATTGGTACACATTTGGGCTCGATTGATCAATGTTTCGCAAAGTTAGAACCGTTCGGGTAAAACACTATTTTTTAGACAACTCATTTTTGAGCTGTCGTATCTCGGAAACCAGTGAACCGAATTGAATAAAATTTTGAACGTACACTAACAATATGTAAATGCTTCACAAACTATTAAAACATAGGTATTTTTTAATCGTTGAAAAAATTTATCGTGGATTGACACTTTTTGCATTTTTCTCGAAAAATGCATTTTTTTACATCAATGTCAATAAATTTTGGTGTTGATATCCAAAGATTTTCCACTTCTGTTCTCAAGTTATCTCCATTCAGATATATAAGAGCCTATTTAGATTGAAGGATGAACACATTTAGTAATTTTTGTGTGGTATTGTAAATTTGACTTATTTTCCTCTATATGGGTAAAAATTTCAACCCGGTATAATTTAATTCAGCGTGAGAAAATATTAAATTTTATAACGTCGTATTAAGTATCAATATATTGTTAATAAACGGTAAAAAATTCATTAAATTCGGTTCACTGGTTTCCGAGATATGACAGTTCAAAAATTAGTTGTCTAAATAATAGTGTTTTACCCAAACGGTTATAACTTTTCGAAACATTAATCAATCGAGCCCAAATTCGTACCAATGATGCACATATAATAGGTTGACAAGCAGTCAAAATTTGAGATTTTTTGATGCACTCTATGAAAAGTTTTTTTTTTTATTCTTAATCACTTAACCAAATTTACAGCTCTATTGTCCACTGGGGCACTACGTGAGCAATTTCAATTGACAGCTGCACTTACATTTTGTACAGCGCCTAGATTCTATTCTACTTTATCGAACTGGTTGCCTTTCTGCTGCTTTCACTTTTTCTACTTCATACCTAGTAGAATAATGAGCACAAGGATGATGATGGATGGCCATTGTTCCTTTCCAGTTCGATTGGGGGTCCATTATGAGTAGCAGTTCGCCGATGTCCAGGTATCCGGGTTCGTTTGAGCCATGGGGCTCAGAAGAGGGTCAGTGTCAGTTGCTCCCGGGGGAAAAGCAACTGACGAAAAAATGCAAGTGCCGGAGCTGGGAATCAAACCCATGACCATCCGCATATGAAGCGAACGTGTGACCAACTACGCCACGGGCCCCGGCATCTCTATGAAAAGTTACAGCATATTGAATTTTTATGTGGGAGAAAACAAGTTGCCTATCCCAAACATTTTGGCCATCCCCTGTATGTAGAAGAGTTCTTTTCGGAGTCTTATGGCAAATGATCGAAAGACATTTTACCGAGTTCCTGTGAATATCTGCTTTTAGTAAAAAGAAGGAGAAAATTTTAATATGAATTCAGCCATCTGTTCATTTGTTAATCTGTTTATTTGATCATCTCTTCTTTCGGGCATTTGTCTTTCAATGCATTGTTATTTGACCAACTATCATTCGGCCATCTGTCCCAAAACCTTCCTCGGAAAGGCAGACTACATATCGTCCTCTTAATGCTACAGCTAGGTAACTCGAAAATAAAAATAGTTTTGAGAAAAACGACTTTGAAAATTTTACATTTTTTTGATGCAGTTGTTCCAAAGGTATGGAGCCTTCAAAATACATATTTTTTGCATTGATTGCTCATTCAGCTTCTACTCTTTCTGCTACAAGAAAAAGATTTAAACTATTTTCGTTTAAACATTTGATAAAATCAATAAATGGTTGAAAAATTGTCGAGTTACCTAGTTATAGCACTCAAAATGCAACATGAATAATGGAAGAGATGTTCTGAGATACCTAGTTTTTACCACTATTGATATCATTCTTTTCAGTTTTCTTGCTGCAGTCTGCAAATTTAAAAGGGTTTACATATTGAAATTATCATGTAATTACTGAATTTGCTAGGATGCCTGCTATATCACCACATGACACCTCAAAATGTTCATAAAATAATCGTCTACGAACAATCACAGTTTTTAGCTAAATCAATACAAGTAAAATATTTTAAGTTTTTAAGCCTAAAATGAAAAACAGTACTACATTTTCAATCTACTAGCAAAATAATGTCAAGTAACATTCTCAAGGCCAAGCGTCTGATAGTTTTTAGCCAGTGCGGTTGAAAATAGATATGATTTTCTTAGTTACCTAGTCATAGCACTCAGTTCTTGTATTCTACACTGAGATACCTAGTTTTAAAAATGGTGAATGTTTTCATCGTTTATAATCGTATTTCATTGGTCTTTGGATATATTATAGAGCTCAAAAAGCTCGATATAATAGTATACTCAACTCAAAAACGTCAAATTTCGAGTTACCTAGTTCTAGCATTAACCCTCGAGCGATCGCGCTGTTGTATTTTGTACAACACGTTGAAAAAATCTCGCTTCTTGTACTCAGCATTAGTGTGGTGCTGACGCAGGTAGTCAACCGCGCGAGTTACGGAAGGTTAAGGGGACGATATTATCGCCTCCTTAATGCTAGAACTAGGTAACTCGAAAATCATTGTTTCGAGAAAAACGACTTTACAGCTTTTCATGCTGTTGTTCCAAAGGTATGCGGTCTTTAAAATAATTATTTTTTAGCATTGATTGCTTATTCAGCTTCAACTCTTTCTGCTTCAAAAAAAGTTTTGAACTATTTTGGTTTAAAACTCTGATAAAAACAATAAATGGTTGAAAAATTGTCGAGTTACCTAGTTATAGAACTCAAAATACAACATAAATAATGGAGGAGATGTTCTGAGATACATAGTTTTTACCACTATTGATATCATTCTTTTCAGTTTTCTTGTTGCAGTATGCAAATTTAAAAGGTTTCACATATTGAAATTTACATGTAATTACTGAATTTGCTAAAATGCCTGATAACTACCAACATGACACCTTAAAATGTTCATAAAATAATCGTCTACGAACAATCACAATTTTTAGCTAAATCAATACAAGTAAAATATTTTAAGTTTTTAGGCCTAAACTAAAAAAACAGTGGTAGATTTTCAATCTATTAACAAAAGACCCTACTAACAACAGTAGCTGCATAAAAGCTTATGGAGCAAACGCTTTTGGTAGAAAGCTCGTTTAAGCTCTTATACAGCAAAAATGTTAGTTGGGGAATGACTAGTAACATTTCCCCGTCCAAACTCCGATGGCTTTTTACCTGTGTAATTGAAAAAATATATAATTTTCTTAGTTAATAGCACTCAGTTCTTGTATTCTTCACTAAGATACCTAGTTTTGAAAATGGCGAATATTTTCGTCGTTTTTAATCGTATTTCAATGGTCTTTGGATATATAATAGAGCTCAAAAAGCTCGATATAAGGGAATATTCAACTCAAAAACGTCAAATTTTGAGTTACCTAGTTCTAGCATAAAGGGACGATATTAGCGTTTAACATTTAATATTCAACTTTTTCCTCAGGTACTCGTCGCGTGTTTCCTGCGTCCCTTCAAAATGGCCGCCAGTTCTAAGCGTCCTCCATGCTCGCACGAAGACGTCAATTCGATCTTCCTCAACTCCGAAACGGTTCTGTTCCTGCATCAGATCTTCCTGAAGGGCCTAACCTCACGCCTGGAGTCGTGGCCAACTTTGGTTCTTGGTAAGACAAATATCAAACCGCCAAAACAGCTGTCTCGTCCCACAGTGTCTCGTTGTGCCTCGTCTCCCAGCTCCTGGTCCAGATAATCGTGCAACTGCTTCACCTTATCGCATTTATCATTGTTGTATAAAATTAGCTTTAATTTCTAACTACATTTCTAGGTGATCTTTTCGATATGTTGTTGCCCATGTTAAGCATCTACCAGGAGTACGTACGCAACCATCACTACAGTTTGCAGGTACTGACCGAGTGCAAGAGCAACACGAACTTCGCGTCCGTGCTGAAGCGGCTGGAAGCAAAGCCCTCCTGCCAGGGGCGCAGTCTGGAAACTTTTCTCACATATCCGATGCACCAAATCCCTCGATACATCATCACACTGCACGAGCTGCTGGCTCATACGCCGCATGACCACGTGGAGCGTAAAAGCTTGCAAAGTGCGCGCCAGCAACTGGAGGACCTTTCGCGCCAAATGCACGATGAGGTCTCGGAAACCGAAAACCTACGAAAGAACCTGGCCGTAGAGCGCATGATCGTCGAGGGGTGTGACATACTGCTCGACGTCAATCAGGTGTTTGTGCGGCAGGGTGAGCTTCTCCATTTAGAATAAGCTTTGCTGGATAAATAATGTGCTTGTTCTTTTGCAGGAAGTTTGGTACAAGTTCCACCGGGGAAAGGAAAGCTTCTGAGTCGTCTGGCTTCGTTCAAAAGCGACCGGGACCATGTTCGACAGTGCTTTCTCTTCTCCAACCATATGATTATAGCAACGAGGTAAGAGTTTTATGGATTAGTTAAGTTCGAAATTCTTTGGTACATATATGGCATTTTCTGACAGTTGATGCCAGTGGTTAACCTTATAGACAAGAACCTTTATGGCATAGTTTGCACATAACAAAAATAATAAATGTTAACAAAATTGTGAATTTCTGGAATGCTACAGACTACAATCCCAAATGAAATTAATTTTTATTCTAGAGAACCTAAACTTCCTATCGCGAGAATATATGAATTAATGTTTGAGAAAATTTATGAATGCTCTAAAAAAACTGTGGAATCTGTGAGGAGTTTTTTTTGCGAATGTACCGTTGGTATCTCCGGAGAAATTATTTGAGGAAACTTTGGTCGTATTCCTTGGCATTCTTGATGAGTTTGCTTTACAATGTTTCTAATAAAGTCCAACTTTTGTTTGACTTATAGTTTGACCAGTTACCATTTCCGTTTTTTTTTTTTTTTATTCCTGTTCGGGTTTGTCACTGCGACCAGTTTTTAGATCTATTGTGACATTACCCGTATCCTTAGTGTAGTGCATGTCGCATTACTCAATTGCCATTGAGGGGCAATAAAGTATCGATTTTGATACAGTTTTTGTTTTGTTTTCTTAGAAAACAAAACAAGAGTACTGATATTGGCCATGCATCGGAAACCTAGCATCATCCTTGTTTTACTGCTAAATTCTCCCCAGTAGGAAGTTTAGGACCCGGGTTTTAACATTAGCAGCAATATCATTCCAATAATGGAACATGTGTTCAGTAATAAGGATTCTAGTATGTTCCTTGCGTACTAGCACTTTCCAGTCTTCGAAGAGTTGGTACATACATGGATCCCTAACCCAATTTGATTTCCTTTGCATTGAGTTTAGCCTCAGATGGTGAGGTTTTTAACTATATGCAAAGTAAAGTTGGTAAACTCAGTTTTATTCAAAAACTGGAAGTCACCAAAACACCAGTAGTAGGACTAAATGCTATAACTCCTTGAATTACAAGAACACATATTCCAAAATTGAAAAATAGGACGACACTAGATTTCGGTTTGGTAGATCTATCACCGCAACGCAACCCAAAAAGGCGATCTACCCACGCTACGGGCTCCGTTAAAGATCGAGCATCTTTTAAACCCCCTCAACCATTCATCCCTCAGCACGGGTCGCCTGACACCTTGGATTGGGGTTACCTGTTTGGTGGACTTTTACCCCCGGAACAGGTGGTCCGTAGTGCTATTCTAAGCCGGCAGCTACACGGGCTACACCATTTCCGTTTAGCTTTTAAAATACAATTTGTTTTTAACTTTTTTTTTACAGAACATCCGGAGGTCGGTTGCACTTACTACCGGACGTGGGTAAAATTCCGCTGGCGGATGCTACCCTCGTCGAGGACCCCAGCGAAGTGCAACACGAGGAGGAGAATGCCTCCGTGTGTTCCGCCTCCACCAAAGGCAGTACTTTGAGTGTAACCGAAACGGTCAATGCCGGAAATCGTGATTTCAAGATAATCGTAGAAATAAAGTCCGGGATAAGGCACACTATTCACTTAGTTGCGCCGACCATTCAAGACAAGGAAGCCTGGATTAGTGATATATCGCAGTGTTTGGACAATATTCATATGCACTCGCTACTGTCGCCTGGAATCGGGAGCTCGTCTGGAGGTAAATGTTGTGCTCATCCAAACTCCGTGTTGAATGAATGTTCTTCAATCTTGTCTTATTCTATTTATCTCTGATTCTCGGTGTTTTTCTTTTCTATGTCGCACGTGTAACCTTGGGGTCGCGGGTAAAACTATGAAGGATCCATCTTTGCAGGACATCAAGCGCTCCGAGCCGACCCGAGACTGTTCAAGGACGACGTGGACATTCGATTTTCCCGAACGCTCAACTCATGCAAATTACCTCAGGTTCGTTATGCGACCCCGGAACGACTGCTGCAACGGTTGACTGACCTACGGTTCCTATCGATCGACTTTTTGAACACGTTCCTGCTCACCTACCGTGTGTTCACCGATGGAGAAACGGTGCTGAAAGCACTGAAAAGTGTATTCTACGATCCTCCAACGGAACCGTCGTACGACTGTGATCATCAGACGGATTTTTTAGAGCTGCCCTACCAGGATGGACGGGCGTCCCCACGGAGAACGTCCGGTGCTAGTTCGGTTTCGGGTAAGTATTTTAGGAAGGTAAAGATTGTGTTGATTCAAAACTGCTTGATTAGCTAATTCATAGGTCGGCAGAGGCTCGCGAATTCTGACCATCCACTTCGTTCACATAAATTCAGTGACTAAAACAATTTTAGTTACCAAATTTAGAATTTTTGATACCTAAGTTCAATGTGTTCTGATATTAGTTGTCATAATATTAGGTTGTACCGCATTCTTGGCATTGAGCTGTTATCTAGCCGACCCGATACTAAACGATACGAAACCAATTTCCAGTTAACCCTCTAATACCCAACCCCGCCTTTAGACGGGGTATAGTTTGAGCATTTTTGTAATTTTAGTTTCGTGGACAATCAAAATTTTTATATTTTTGGCTGACATTTAGGACTGCTCTGTATATCTCAAAATGATTTTTGGTGTCTTTTAAGGCGTATTTACATTTTTTTAAATCATTGGAAAATTGATGTTTTAGTCACCTTTCAGAAGTCATTGTTTATTTTGTATTAAATCGTTACAAATCACATATTTTAAATTTTTCCCAATTCATTCTATCAAAGTAAAATAGTTTAAGGGAGTCGAATACACTCTAAAATTATTTTCCTTCAAATTATACGAAAAATAATATTGTCAATAAAAAAAAAATAATAATATTTCAACAATAGTCATAAAATCTTAAAATGTTTTCGTCTCAAAAAATCCGCATCCCGAAAGGGCTTCCAGGAAAAACATAAAAGTGGAGGGATGTCAAAAAATAAAAATAAGAAAAATCAAAAACCGAAACTTGCAAAATCGAGAATTAAAAAGAATCATCTTCCAAAACATGCTTAAATCGATTTTAGATGACGAAAAATTATACTTAGATCAAAATCAAAAATTTGGGTATTAGAGGGTTAACCAGAATCGGCCAGTCAATAACCGATACACTGCGGTCCGGAATTAAGATGAGCGTAACTAGTTGCACTGATTAACCAGGAAACAAAATCGTCCAAGCATCAACTTAGATACGCCGCATTTCAGTTTCGGAACGGCTTAGACCAAACCTTACTTAAAACAATCTCTGATTATGCGCCAACACATTAAAAAGTGAGATGCAGAGCAACTGCTCTTTGTATTCCTACTGGAAATCTTCTTGAAATTCTTCTAGGAATTCCTACTGGGGTTCCTTCAGACATTTCTGATGGGAATCTTTCAGGAATTATTTCCTGCGTTTTCCATGCACCCGTTGCACATCCTCCTATAATCCCTAGGGGATTCTCAATTGCAATGCTTGGAGATATTCTAGCTAAATATTCATGCCTAAGGAATCTCAGTAAGCGTTCCTTGAAGGATTCCAGTAAGAATTCCGACAGTATCTCACCAGTAATTCCTGGGTATATTCCAAGAGTATTTCCAAGAATTCTTGATGAAATCTCTGAAGGAATCTTGCGAGGTATTCTTGGAGGAACTTCAAGAGAACTTCCTGGAGGAATCACAAGATGAAATTCTATTGGGAAATTTCCGAGGAATCGCAGAGGGCATTCCATTTTTTTTCTGTTCGGGTGAGCCACTGCGACCAGTATTTAGATCTTTTGGGGTATTACCCGTATCCTTAGTATTTAAGGCATGTCGTACTACTCCATTGTCATTGAGAGGTGAGGCAATGAAGCATCGATTTCTGTACAGTTCCTGTTTTGTTATCCCAGAGGTGCAAGAAATAGATTGCGATAAAAAGGTCCCGTCATCATAGATATTGAAATCCCAGTGAAAGAGCGCCCCTAATCAAACACTATCGATTTGAATTCTGAAAATAAAACAAACCGGTGGTACTGATATTTATCCATGCATCGGAACTCTAGCCCCATCCATGTCTTGCTTCTAGTTTAGTCCCAGGACAACAAAGAAAAACCCGGGACTTTAGGCTAGTTGCAAAACTCTGTCAAATTAGAGAATGTATTCTGCAATAAGAATGCACGTGAGTCCTTGAATTACCAGAACTTAACAGTCCTTGATAGGTTAGTACGCAATTAGATACGTAAAGCATGTTTGTTTTCCTAACATCAAGTGTAGTCTCGGGTGGGCAAAGTCCGATTCTTTAACTATCAGCAAGGCAGAATAAATGCAATTTTAGAAACTGTCACTAGTAACAAGGATTTGTACCATGAATCCTTATTACCAAAACACATTACCCCAACTTCACAAACTGGATGTCACTAGGGTTCGGTTTGGTAGATCTTGAACCGTAACGCAACACATAAAGGCGATCTACCTACGTTACGGGCTCCGTTAAAGATCGAGCATATTTCAAACCCCCTCAACCATTCATCCATCAGCACGGGCCGCCTGACACCTTGGATTGGGGTTCCCTGTTTAGTGGACTTTTACTACCGAAACAGGTGGTCCGTAGTGTTATTCTTAACCAATTGAGACAACCGCTACCGACACTACACAGCTATCTAGGCTGATCGGGAAAAGAAGTTAATATTGGTGACCAACTTCATACGGACCCGAACAGCCGAAGAGCATTCCATAGGAGCTCATCCAAGAATTCCTGCGGGAATTCTCTTGAAATTTTTATTCTTGGTATTTTTTTTTGAATTTCTGAAGCATTTACAGATGGTATTCCTACAACTATAGCTATTAACCCTTCGGGACGCGCGCCGTTGTAAAAAGTACAACACTACCAAAAAAACTCTCGTATACAGCGTGAGCGCAGTGCAGTCCTGAAAGATTAAGAGTCCTCCAGGAATTTGTTCAGGTGGAATGTTGAGGATTTTTGAATTTTGAAATAATCCCTTGAAAAAGTATCTGGATGAATTTATGGATAAATTACAGCAGAAATTTCTGGAGGTACCCTATCAAGAATTTCTGAAGGAATCTCAGCAAGAATTTTCAGACGTCTCACAGGAATTCCTGGAAGAATTCTTGGAAAAATCTCTGGAAGAGAAAATTATTACAAAAATATGAGATAATCGAGGAATCCCATCAGATAATTGAAGAAGTTTCACGAAATTCTGCAGGAACCATTTGAAAACCCATGTAGAAATCACAAAAGGAATCCCAGTGGACAATCCTAGATGAATTCCTACAAAATACCTTGGAGATCCATGGAGGAATGCCGTAAGGAATTCTTGGAGACATCCCTGGAGAAATTCTTTTGAAGAATCTGGAGAAGAATTTCTGAAGGAATCCCAGCAGGTAATCCTGGAAAAAATTCTAGTGAAAATTCTGACGAGTTTTTGGAGAAATTCTAGAACTAATCACAAGAGAAACTTTAAGTAGACTCTCTAAGGGAATCTCAGAAGGAAATTAAAGAATTCTTGGAGTGGGCAATTCGGAATTCACCCGGGAACGCCTGATAAAATTACTCTAGAAATGCTTGCTGGGATTGCTCCAGAAGTTTCTCTGAAGGATTCAAATGCTCTCCCGTATGATTCCCCTATGACCAGAGATTTTTTCCAGGATTCCTATAGAAATTCCCTTTGTGATTCCTCCAGAAAAAAAAAATGGAAAAATAAAAAAAATAAAAATTAACGATTTTTTTTATTGTTTTTTGATGAATATTTTTTCTAGAAAATCGAAATGTTCTACAAAAACGTTTCAAATAATGTATGCATTTTTAAAAATAAATCTTTTCAACAATTTTTTACATTGCTTCTTAATTTGAATTTTGCCGCTGTTCTACAACACGGCTTCTATTTGCACTCCAGTTTTTATAACGATATTAGCATTTTTTGTGGAGGTATGGCAATAAATTTGAAACAATGTCGAAGAATATTATGTTTCTACCGACGATTTTCTACTGAGGTGATAAAATGCATTGTGGTGTATCTCTGCGTTCTGTTGTAAAATTCCATGCAATTTTCAATTGGAATGCAAAAAGTGTAGAGGCAACCGATCGTGCTCAAATTTTGCACAGATAATCAGGACCTGAAATGGATCCAAAAAAGCTTGGATCTAAGAAAACGGTTCCGATGACTCACGCTAGTATACAGCCACGGGCTTATGAGTGAACTTCATTTTGGTAAAAAAAGCGAATTCGGTTTCTGCAGAGTGATAATCCTCCATGAATTCCTTCAGGCATTCTTTCAGAAGTTTCTTCTGAGTTCCTCTATAAATTCCTTGTGATATTCCTACGGAAGTTTTTTCGCAGATTCCTTCAGGAGTTCTCTCTGCGATTCATTCACGAAATCTTTCTAGAGTTCCTCCATGAGTGCCTTCAGAGATCGATTTAAAAGTTATTTCTAAGATTTCTGTAGAGGTCCTTCGATGGACCCCACTTGAATTACTCCAACAGTTTCTTCTGGTGTTCCTCTTGGGAATCCTTTCTTCATGGGTTTCTTCTTATATTCGTCAAGAAGTTGTTGTTGTTGTTTGTTTATTACCAGGGATTTTAACCTTTTATGGGTCATTCATCCCGTTCGTCAAGAAGTACTTTTTTGATTTTTTTTTTGAGAATTCCTGCAGCAGTTGGAAATTCTTCAAAAGTTTCTTCTGTGATTTTCCAATGAGTTCTTTCTGAGATTCTTCAAGGAATTTCTTAGAGTCTGAAATGGATTCCTCCAGAAGATCCTTCGAGGATTCCCTCAGGTTTTCCTTTACGAATACCTCCTGCAGTTCCTTCTGAGATTTCTCCAAAATTTCAAAGTTTGACCAGAATTTACTTCTGGGATTTATCCAAGAGTTCCTTCAAAGATTCACCCTTCTGGAAATTTCTATCGTTATTTCTTTCGGAATTCACTCCTTCCTTTAAGGATTTCTTCTGAAGTCTTCTGGGATTTCTTTAGATGTTCCTTCTGAGATGTCTCCAAGAGCTATTTCTATGATTTATCTAAAAATCTTTCCTAGATTTTAACAAGAACTTCTTGCGAGGTTTTTCATTAGCTCATGTGGGGATTACTCCAGAAACTGAATTCCATTACTCCAGAAACTAGAATTCCATCATGAATTTCTCCCATTGGGATTTCTTCATGATTTTCTCCGGAGATTTTCCCTGGATTTTTTCAAGGATTCTTCCTTTCAGGTATTCTTTCAGAAATTCAGAACTTATTCCAGAATTATTTTAGGAACTTCTTCTGGGTTTACTTAGGAATCGCATTCCGGCGTTCCTCCTTCATTCCCCAAAATTGTTTTATGGAATATCTCCAGAAGTTTTGTATAAATTCCTCCAGATGTTCGTTCTGGGTTTCCTTCAAAAGCTCCTTTTGAGATTATATTTCTCCAGGATTTCCTTACGGGAATACCGGTAAAAGAACTTCTGAAAACATTCTAAAAGCAAACACATTCCCTGAAGGAACCTTTGTAGAAATCTCAGAAGGAACTCTGGGAGGTATCACAGAAAAACAATTTCTGGAGGAGTCCTAGTTGTTGCGATAGACTTAGCAGGAATTCTTTCAGCAGTAATCAGTCCCGAGGAATTCGGTGAGATCAGCTTAAAGCTAAAAGGAAAGTTTATTAAAGGATAGGTTTTATAAATGAAATTCATGTTTTGTTCACATTTCAGTCTCCGTACTACCGTTTCGTCTAACTCACAACAGTGTTCTAATGTTTAAATTTTCAACCTGTAGATAGTTCAAAATATAGATCTAAGTTTTAATCTAGATTAAGAAATATAAACAGTTTACCTTAGTTTAGTGTTAATTGCAAATCAAAAAGAAAGCTTCCAATGCAAAACCAAAATGTTGTTTACGACTTTCAATCACTTTCTGCCTATAATCATATTTTGCCCGTCATCCCATTTGACGCTTCATCGCTGCCGTCAGATCCAACGACCGCAGGCAGTGGCTCACATTGCCTCCCAATAGGGGCATTCACAACGATGGGCTGTGTCGGCGAACACTAGTACTCCTGCATGCATGACAAATGGAACCTCTTTAGGAATTAAAAAGAAACACGTGGAAGAATCAGAACTGAATCACTTAAAATTACGTTGGAGTTTACCAGAGTCAATTTCCCCGGAATCCCAAGAAATACCTTTAAAATCCCAGAAGGCTCTTGAAGAAATCATCAAAGGAAGGAGAGATTTCCGGACGAAAATTCTGAGCATGAGCATGAGCATAGATGACCGCACAATTCGTAGTTGCTACTCCGTGATTGACCAGAGCAATCGAAATTGCTCAATGAATCAATGAATAAGGCTTGGGACTAGCATACTATACTCAATGTGCACAGTTCGAGAACTCACAAGTAATGTCAATAACGGCGCTGGCCACGTCCTTACGGTCATCGAGGAGGGAAGGGAATGTTAGTAAGACAACCGTTGTTATAGAGACTGGGAATCCCAGTGTCTCCACGATTGTCTTGGTAAGGAATTTTTGTTAGTAGAGTAGGGTACATTGTCAGGTCTAGGAGTCACCTATGGTTGGTGATGTGATCTGACAATGGATCAATAAACACTTTCGCGCACAACCGATCACTTTTCTATATGAAAACATGTCTAATAAAAGAAATCCTGTCGCGCGTATCCACCCCATCAGGGAGCAGAAGCTTTAAGCCCATTCCACACAGGAATGAACTGAACGCGACATAGGACAAACCAATGATCCAAACCATATGCATTCACGACAAGAAACAACACAAAACTAAGCATCTATTGTTTTCGTTTTTGCGCAAGACCATAGCGAACGCGCCCATCTGTAGCGATGCATGCACAGCAAGGAACAAAACAATTCTCAGAGATTTCCGGACGAAAATTCTGGAGAAATACCGGAAGAAACCACGGTTGAAATTCCCAGAAATAGGAATCTTTAAAGGAACTCTTGGATAAACCCCAGAAGCAACTTCTGGTCACACTTGGAAAATCTTGAAAGAAATTCTTGAGGGAATCCTCGAAGGAGCTTCGGGAGAAATCCAAGAAAAACTTTAAGAAACTCCTTGAAGAATCTCAGAAAAATCACAGAAGAAAGTTTTGAATCAGTATCAGAAGTATGTGCTGGAGGAATTCTGAAAAAGGAAATCCTTAGTTTTCATAGTTTCATCGTATCATGGCCAAAATGGGTACCCTGGTTTTATATTTCAGTTAAAAAATTAGGAAATTTTGCGTAACATATCAAAAAATTCAAAGATGTTTGTTTTTTAGATTTGAGGTATGACTTTTTTTTGAATAAAATGTTAGATTTTCCCATACAAGACATTTTTTTAAATTTAATTTTATTTTGAATCCTTATAAAACTATGGATACCAAAAGCATCAGGAATCACTCAAAAAACCAATACAATGCATAGTTTTATGAGGATTCACAATTTTAGGCAGTTTTAAAGTAGCTAGTATAAAAATATATGACTCTCTATATTCAAATTCTTTCTATATTCTCATATTCATGAATAAAATATATGATTGGACCGGTCCAATTACCACCATTGGTGCCGGTTAATCCGTATTTCCGGGCCCATGTTTATACAAAACAATGATCGAGATTTTCGGTAGGTTAGTGGCAATATCGGTATCAACCAACCTAAAATTGCTTCATCATACAGTATATGACCAGCCTGAGACCATAAAACATGTTGACTTTGTAGCTGCAATTTCGGATCAGGCTTCCCGCGGGGCCATGGCTGGCAATGGCCACTTTACGGTATCCTAGGCTCAGCAATGTGGGATTCAATATGGTATAAGGACATGCTACCAAAAATCCGGATTTTGCGAAAATCACGATGATTGTTTTGGTATTTTTCAATCAAATTCATTTATTATTTATCATCCCCCCTTGACGAGTCAACGAGCAGTGTGACAAAAGAAGAAAATGAGAATTGTTCCGGTCTAATGAGCCAAAAATTTGAAAAATCGGTGGAAAATTGACGGAGATATGATCATTTTAATTTCGTTGGTACCCGGGCACCCTGCCGGCATTCCATATAATAAAAAATCAGAAAGCCAGATCAGAGTAGTTTTAGAATGATAAATGTCTGAATATTATTGAAGGAAACATTTTTTATTTTAGGTAGACCAATGAATGGTAAATTTCTATCCACAAAAACCACTTACACATTTCTTCATACTTCTAGGTTACTGCTCGGAAGGTGCAGACCGCGATCGTTCAATGAGCGGTGACTCCGTAGGACTGCGATTCCGAGGTTCACGACGGGGTTACCCAAGCCATCAAGGCTCGGAACAGGAAACTCTATCATGGATACCGGAACAGGTGGGTCCTGTCATAGTTCATGGGTCGCATCATCACGATAAACCAGAGGAGAAGCAAATCTCTCCAAAGCACGAGTCTGGCCACATGCAAAGTAAGTCACAACACCAAATCCACCCTCAGCCGCAGGACGATTCCTATCTGGCCATACCGAAAACGATGGCTGGCTCCAGCAGCTCCGACACGCTAACCGGTAAGCAGCATGGCACCCATGTTAGATATTTGAAGATTAAATTAGCTACAGTTTGCATCTGTTTACTTACAGAAGCTGCAATGAGTGGACCTTCGTCGCCGTCCAATCTGAGCAGTGTCACCTTGGTGGGATCGACCGGGTCGGGTGGACAGGACAAATCGGAAGCTCAAACACCCACGGAGGGCACGTTTAAATATGGCAAAGCACCGACCTCTCCACTGCCAGAACGTGTTTATCCAAAACAACGGAAAGATATTCCACCAACAATTTGTACGACGGACACTTCCAGCACGATAGAACAACATCAACAGCTTCCACCACAACAGGAACAGCAGCAGCAGCAGATTAAAATACCTCAAACGCCACCAACAGTAACAACAACGCCGTGTCACAGTCCATCCGCTGTCCAGCAACAGCCGCAGCCACTGCTAATCACCAAAGACCAACCAACGACAGTGTGCCAAAACGGACACGAAGGGCCGAAAATAATAACTCAACCTTATCTGAGCACAACAACCACAACAACGGTCACGATAACGACAACAACTACCACAACGCCTGCCAAAAGTATCTCGCCGCCCCAACTACTGCCGACGGACCGAAGACCAAGCGTTGGACACAACATTGCCATTCCACATGCTGCCCTCTGTCAACATCGCCATAGCTTACAGCTGAACGGGGACGGCAGCTTCTTAGGGAAGGTATGCTCATTTCACTAAGTTCCCAGTCGTTGTTGGTGGAGTGTTATACTTATGACACACATGTGATACAAGAACCACTGTACAATTGCGCTTGAAATGAGTGCCATACTAAAAATTCTCTCAGTTCAAGTCAGTCTTGTTAGAATTTTCTTGACACTGCGTACCGTTGTACAGGAATCACACTCGTATCACATGTCTGTCTGGGGTATTAGCCTAACTTGACCATGTAGGGGAAAGGTGTCAACCGTGGGATGTTCATTCATTGTCATTAATTTATTTAGTTGAACTTTGCACGATGAAAAGACTGAGTGAACAATTCTAGGTTTGCCTTGGGAGCTTCCCATACTCGCCAGATCAATTTCGACTTGATGGGTTTGTGCGTTATTCTTCACGTTATCTTTCACCATCTGAATTTTTAGCAAACATTGTTTTTGCAGGGTTGTACCCGGCATTCTTGCAACATGTTTTGCCCAGCCTGCTCATGAGTCTTACTATGAGTGCCATGAACGCAGATCACCACCGGTCTTATAAGCGTTTTGTAAATATTAACTTGAACTACTCGAATCTTCAATCGTATGTTTCAATGTTTCGTTAGAAATTTACGTGAACTATGTATGAAAGAAAATCACATACCGTATCATCTAACTGTTGAAGGTTTCCCTCTAAATATTTCCCTCTCGCACAACCCATTAAACTCCTATCAAGCTATGTCGACTGGTTGTTCTGATAGGTTTATGCTTTCACACGAATTCACTGCCTGGCATACAGCTTTCAAAATACCTGATCCGTCCGGGGAGGCGGAACGAAAGCGGAGTCGCGGACAGGAAAGCACACACTACACTGCTGCTGTGAAGAACTAATTTGCATTATTCCAGATGAACTAGTGGAACAAAGCCGCATACGTGCAATTTACAGAATTAAGGGTTCGTTAAGCCCGACTTTGTGTTTATATCAAAGGCAACAATCTGCTACTCGAAGTAAGTGTTACCGCATCGCATGCTGCCAGCCATCAACGGCTGTTCTGGGGAGTTAATGCACTGAGAGGATGGATTCTATTCGGCAATAGCACGAATTGAAATTCAACCCTTTTCCGGGAATATTGAGTTTCCGATGTGCGATGGAGGTTATGCTTAAGCAGAATAGGAAGTTTAGCTATATCCTGTCCTACTAATATGTGGAATTTCGAATAGTTCATCTGTGTACCACTAATGCTAAATTACTTGAAAAACCGCGTACCGTATTTACCGTACCCTCAAATAATGAGACCTGCCCTGCAAGGTATGGAGAAACATGTCTTTTCTATGCTCTATCTATAACAAAACCTCATTGATTCATTTAGAGATGATGATGCCTTTATCGTACCTTCGAAAAACCATTGTAGTTGAGTAGGCCCACCGTGCACACTACCACTATTACGGATGATGAAGTAGACCTACCTTGCATAACCTACCGTGGTCAGCATAGCTGTCACTGATAGGTATGAATGAGGACAAAACAAAACAGAACGACAGATAGGGATCAAAAACGATCCAACGAATTAAAACGTGGTTGATTTTTCTATTGCTATACTAAAATACGTTAAAAACACTTGAAATAAACATAGTTTCTAGTTGTTTATTGAACTCGTAAGTACACGACACAGAATTACACCTAAATTATATGAAATATATTAATGAAATGAATTGTACTACACAGACACACATAATTTGTTAAACATAGTTGCGGACATTGAACAAACAGGTTAAAAAGGAGGGACTAAATACGTAAGTAAAATTTGTTTGTTAACATGATTATATAATAATTATAAATAAAACTCCGCAGCTTAAAGCATTCTCAACCCGCAAAAACCGAGTTTGCTAAAAAGGCTTCCCGAAAAACCACTGTTGTTCACTAACCGTAACAAACTTTAAGGTATTTACCTCGAAGTGGAACGCATTAGCGTTCGGAATGTCGGTCTCTAATAATACAACGAACAAGCGCCGCGGCGTCATCCGACAGCTGACGGACGAAGAGAGCTCCGTTGCCGCCCGTTGTCCTTCATGCGATCGGCCAGATGTGGCAGATAGATGGATGGTCCAGTGTGATCTATGTCAAAGGTGGTTTCACTTCTCCTGTGCAAGAGTCGATGAGAGTGTGCGAGACCGCAGTTTCGCATGTGGAACCTGCGCACTTCAACACGGGTTGGAATCCACTAGATCGACCACATCCAGCACAAATTCGGCGAGAAGACGGCTCGAGCTCCTCCGGTTAGAAGAGGAAAAGGAACTTCAGGAGAAACTGCTAGCGGAACAAGTCGAAGAGGAGGCGGCTCTGCAAAGGAAGATAGTGGAAGAGGAACGGGAGCGTCGAAAGAGGATCATGCAGGAGAAGCTGGATATTGCCAAGCGGTATATCAACAAGAAGTACGAGGTGCTGCAGGAAGAGGAACGATCAAATCATGGTGGGAGTCGGAAAAGTCATTCCAGCACTCGAAGCAAACTGAGCGACGTTGAGAAGTGGGTGAATAATCAAAATTTGGCCTTGGTAACTGGATCCGGGACGAGTCAAGCCCCCATCGGTGCCACGCCAGTTGTCGAAATTGACCCCAAAACAACAGCTAGTAGTTCGTGTGGCGGTGCAGTTCCGATCGTTTCCGCGCAGGCTGGTGTTCCCAATACATCTGTAGCAGCTACCGGTCCGTACAACCTTAACAATATCGCTTCTTGGGGAATACTGGTACCCCGGTCGGGTCAGGGCCCAGCGAATTCAGCTTCGGTTCCCCCTCCATCGCTACCGACAACGTCCAGTACTCCGGTGCAGGAAAAGCAGATTCCTCGTAGCAGCAATCACGTAGCAGCTGACATTTCTCCCCCCGCGACGACGCAGCAAGTTGGGCCAGCAGTGTACGATATGGACATTTCTCCACCTCACGTCGGCGAACGGTCTAGAGCGGATCTAGAGCGAGAGCTGCAGGAACTGCAGCAACAGTTAGCCAACCTCAAACGAAGTTCGTCCAGTCAGTATCACTGTCCAGCTCCTGGTGGCATCAGCAACGTTTCAGTTCCAGTAACTAGCCTAAGTAACATGGCAGATACAGGTACGTCAAACTTGCATGTTTTGTTTCAAGCGACTCAAGATGAAGGTAGACAGGCGCAGTTTCCGCGCAGTTACCCAGTAGGGACTCAGGCAAATGTTAGATTCGCTACACAATGTACCATACAGAACACGGTTCCAAACACTAGCTTTCTTCCTCGCTGGAACCCGATGGTTTCATCAAGTCGCTTAACGTCAAACCCACCAGGGGTTCCCAATCCGAGTTTTTACAACGATCCCAATGTTCTCGCTGATAACTTGTTCCAGCAGTATGAACCAAGAATTTCCAATCCCAATACCCGATCAACTTTGTCGGCAGAAGCACCTTCCTATCCTTTTATCGCGAGTGAAAGAAGTGCTTCGAATCAGATAAGTCAGCCAGTCGCTTTTCCGGTTGATGTTATCTCCCGCCCTTTCGTCGCGAGTGTGCCGAGTGTCCCAAATCCAATCGTTACGCCAGTAGTGTCACAACGAGCGGTTCCTGATCCATCGGCCAGGCATTGTGGACCGAGTTCGCAGCAAATCGCCGCGAGGCACGTCGTGCCCAAGGAGCTTCCGGAGTTCGCAGGTGATCCCATAGAGTGGCCATTGTTCGTGAGCAGTTACAACAACTCGACTCGAATGTGTGGATATACCGACGACGAAAATCTTATGCGACTACAACGCAGCCTGAAGGGGAATGCGAAGGAAGCAGTTCGGGGGCATCTCTACCATCCGTCATCCGTGCCACAGATTATGACCACCTTGGAAACCCTATACGGACGCCCGGAATTAATAGTAAAGTGCTTGACGAGCAAAGTGTATTCTACTCCGGCGCCAAAAGCAGATAAACTGGAAAGTCTCATCAGTTTCGGACTCGTTGTGCAGAACCTCTGTAGCCAGCTGCAGTCTATGGGTATGGAAACCCATTTGGCCAATCCCTCACTACTCCAGGATCTGGTAGACAAGCTGCCAGCTAACATTAAACTGGACTGGGCTATGTACCAGCGCCACGTTCCAGTAGTGGACTTGCGTGCTTTCGGCACCTATATGACCACAATTGTATCTGCCGCTAGCAAGGTCACGCTTTACGCAGAGCCGTCTACAAAGCCAGAGAAGCCTAAAGGGAAGGAAAAAGGTTTCGTCAACGCCCATTCAACGGAACCCAACAGACACAACGATCGCGACAAGAAGGAGGAGACAAGCGGCGTGAGTGTAGGCTATCAACCAAAGCCGTGTCTGTTGTGTAAGTTGGAGGGGCATAAAGTGAAGGATTGCGAGGGATTCAAGCAATTAACGTTGGCGAATCGATGGAAAACTGCTCATCAGCTGAGCCTTTGTCGTCGCTGTCTGATTCCACACGGAAAGTGGCCATGCAAGGCCACAGTTTGTGGAGTAGGTAACTGCGAAGCGCGTCATCACAAGTTGTTACATCCTGGAGATCCCCAGTCGTCGGTTATCGAAGGTACGACGCCAGCATTAAACCAGCCCGCATCGTCAGCGACCGTGAATGTGCATCGACAGCATCCGTGTCCGGTACTCTTCCGAATACTGCCAGTTACACTTTACGGGAAAAGTGCATCAGTCAACACGCTAGCGTTTCTCGACGATGGATCATCGCACACGCTTATCGAGAAGAAGTTGGCCGACGAACTAGGCGTTGAAGGCGAAGTGGAACCCCTGTGCATACAGTGGACAGGCAATATACGACGAACAGAAAGTGAATCCCAGAACGTTCAGCTTGCAGTTTCGGCGATTGGTAACGATCGGAAGCATTCTTTGGACCATGTGCGTACGGTGGAGAACTTGGATCTTCCTCCACAATCGTTGCAGTACGAAGAAATGGCGCGCAAATTCGACTATCTGAAGGGTATTCCTGTGAACAGTTATTCTAGTGCTGCACCTCGTATCCTGATCGGCGCCGACAATGCCAAGTTGTTGCTGACATTAAAGAAGCGAGAAGGAAAGTACTGCGAACCAGTTGCGGCGAAGACTAGATTAGGTTGGACCGTCTACGGGAAAGCGGAAGGCCTTAACGACTCGCCCGAACATCGTCTACTTCACATTTGTGGCCGGTCGTCTGATCAACAGCTACACGATGCAGTGAAGAGCTTTTTTTCGATCGAAAACGTAGGTGTAGCCCTTGTCCCGCAAGTCGAAGCCGACGAAGATCGCAGGGCACGCGAAATTCTGGAAAGGACAACCATTCGCACAGCAACCGGAAGATTTCAAACAGGTCTGCTATGGAAGTTTGATTGTGTCGAGTTTCCAGAAAACCGATTCATGGCAGAGCGACGATTGACTTGTCTAGAACGAAGCCTCTCAAAGAAACCGGAATTATACGCGAACGTCCGTCAACAGATACTCGACTATCAAGCAAAGGGTTACGCGCACAAGCTTACCGATGAAGAAACTAACCGCAGTGAACCAAAAAAGGTGTGGTATTTGCCGCTAGGAGTCGTGCAGAACCCGAACAAACCCGGAAAAGTTCGGGTCATATGGGATGCTGCCGCCAAAACTGGTGGTGTTTCACTGAACTCAATGCTTCTACCGGGTCCGGATCTTCTCACCTCGCTTCCATCTGTATTGTTCCGCTTTCGCCAACGAGAGGTTGCCGTCACAGGCGACATTAAGGAAATGTTCCACCAGATTATCATTCGTCCGGAAGATCGACAGGCCCAGCGTTTCCTGTGGCGGGACAGTCAGGAAGACCCGATTCAGGAATACGTCATGGACGTAGCCACGTTTGGGTCTACATGTTCGCCATGTTCTGCCCAATACGTAAAGAACAAAAACGCTGAGGAATGGAAGCAGAGATATCCCGAAGCAGCTGCAGCCATAGTAGAGAATACCTATGTAGATGATTATGCAAACAGTGCGGATACGGTTGAAGAAGCAGTTCGCGTAGCACTCGAAGTGAAGGAGATTCATGCTAGCGCGGGCTTTGTAATTCGGAACTGGCTCTCGAATTCCGGACAAGTTCTTCGACGGGTCGGGGAACAAGGTTCAGAAACCTCGAAAACCTTTTCAGTGGGAAAGTCAGCCGATGCAGAACGAGTTCTGGGTATAACCTGGCTTCCAGAATATGACAGCCTCCTGTTCGCCGCCAAGTTTCGCCCTGATATTCAACATCTACTAGACGAAGACACGATTCCAACCAAGCGTCAGGTGCTCAGGGTCGTGATGAGTATTTTTGACCCCCTCGGACTGGTGGCGGCATTTGTTGTTCACGGCAAGTGCTTGATCCAAGACATTTGGAGAGCAGGCGTCGACTGGGACGACCAGATTCCACCGGAGATAGTCGATCAATGGCGGCGATGGGTCGAGGTGCTTCGTAATCTAGACCACGTGGAGATCCCGCGCTGTTACTTCCCTGGATACGACCCACGCAGCCTTCAGAGCCTGGAACTTCATGTTTTTGTCGATGCGAGTGAGGCAGCGTATGCGAGTGTCGCATATTTTCGAATTGTCGATCGTGGGCATGTCCGCTGCGCACTTGTTGCTGCCAAAACTAAAGTGGCCCCTCTTAAACCGATGTCAGTTCCCCGGCTAGAGTTACAGGCTGCAGTCATTGGAGTAAGATTAATGAAGTCGGTTCAGGAGCATCACACCTTACCGATCAGTCGTCGTGTGATCTGGGGTGACTCGAAAACGGTGCAGTCCTGGATCCGTTCTGACCAACGCAAATACCGGCAATTCGTGGCCTTTAGGGTCAGTGAGATCCTCAGCGAAACGAGTACAGACGAATGGCGATGGGTTCCGACGCGGCTCAATGTTGCAGATGAGGCCACAAAATGGGGCAAAGGACCATGCTTCCAAACTGACAGTCGGTGGTTTGTTGGCCCTGAATTTCTGTACAAGGACGAATCTGAATGGCCTATACAAGAGTCCTCCCCGCCGGACACTTCGGAAGAAATGCGCGTGGTTCACGCTCACCATCGAGTGGCTCCGGAATCTCTGATTCAATATTACCGGTTTTCCAAATATCAACGGCTGCTGCGGACCGTAGGATTCGTTCTTCGCTTCATTGATTCCCGCCGTAGAAGAATTGATCCCGAACGGCGTGATTCCAGGACATTGTCAAAAGAAGAACTGTTGAAAGCAGAAGTTGTGCTGTGGAAGCTGGTGCAGGCCGAAGAATACTCTGAAGAGCTAACAACATTGCGCAGAAATCATCAGTTGTCACCGGAATGCGGCAAGCGGCTGGAGAAAAGCAGTCCACTGCGGAAGTTGACAGTATTTTTGGACGAACAAGGAGTCTTGCGGATCGAAGGACGAATTGGTGCGGCCAAATGTGTTCCATACGGGTCCAAGTTTCCCGTGATTCTTCCGAAAAAGCACCGTTTCACCGAGTTACTCGTTGAATTCTTCCATCAGCGCTACGCACACGGATTTGGAGAAACAGTAACGAATGAACTACGACAGAGTTTTCACATCCCAAGTTTGAGAACAGTTGTTCGGAAAGTGGCTAGGAGTTGTCCATGGTGTACCGTATATCGCGCTGTACCGAAGGCACCTCGAATGGCACCTCTTCCAGCAGTACGAGTGACCCCTTATGTCCGGCCATTCACATTCATCGGAATCGACTACTGTGGACCGTTCATGATTCGGATCGGCAGAAGCAGCGTAAAACGTTGGGTTGTGCTCATCACCTGCTTGACGGTACGAGCCGTACACCTAGAAGTCGCCTGCAGCATGTCCAGCGAGTCGTGTAAGATGGCGATCAGGCGGTTTATAGCCAGGAGAGGTGCTCCACAGGAGATTTATAGTGATCAGGGCACGAACTTCATCGGAGCGAGCAGAGAGCTAAAAGCGGAAGTTGCAGCGGTGAATCGTGTCTTGGCAGGAAGTTTTACCAACCGTGACACTCAATGGCGGTTCAATCCCCCCGCCGCCCCCCACATGGGTGGCGTGTGGGAACGCCTAGTACGAACCGTGAAGACTTCGTTGGAATCTCTGTCGATCAGCAAAACACCGGACGAAGAAACTTTCAACACTCTCCTCATTGAAGTCGAAGGAATCGTCAATTCCAGGCCGTTGACGTTTGTGCCTCTAGAAACGGAAGATGATGAAGCGCTTACGCCCAACCACTTCCTTATGCTGAGCTCAAATGGCGTTTGCCAGCCACCGCAAATGCCAGCAAAGGACAGTGGTCGGTCGCTTCGGGCTAATTGGGACCAGGTGCGATGCTTACTGGATGAATTTTGGAGCAAGTGGATCAAGGGATACCTGCCTACCATCTGCCGTCGCACGAAGTGGTTCGACGACACCAAGCCAGTCAACGTTGGAGACCTGGTGTTTATAGTCGATGAAGGTATACGGAACAGCTGGATACGCGGAAAGGTGGTGAAGGTGATTCCTGGCAGCGATGGAAGAGTACGAAGAGTTGATGTGCAGACGAACATCGGAGTGTTGCAGAGACCAGTTACCAAAGTGGCAGTGTTAGACGTGGCAGTTGGAGGTACAGCTGAGGATGACCACTAGCAATACGGGTCGGGGAATGTAGTTGAGTAGGCCCACCGTGCACACTACCACTATTACGGATGATGAAGTAGACCTACCTTGCATAACCTACCGTGGTCAGCATAGCTGTCACTGATAGGTATGAATGAGGACAAAACAAAACAGAACGACAGATAGGGATCAAAAACGATCCAACGAATTAAAACGTGGTTGATTTTTCTATTGCTATACTAAAATACGTTAAAAACACTTGAAATAAACATAGTTTCTAGTTGTTTATTGAACTCGTAAGTACACGACACAGAATTACACCTAAATTATATGAAATATATTAATGAAATGAATTGTACTACACAGACACACATAATTTGTTAAACATAGTTGCGGACATTGAACAAACAGGTTAAAAAGGAGGGACTAAATACGTAAGTAAAATTTGTTTGTTAACATGATTATATAATAATTATAAATAAAACTCCGCAGCTTAAAGCATTCTCAACCCGCAAAAACCGAGTTTGCTAAAAAGGCTTCCCGAAAAACCACTGTTGTTCACTAACCGTAACAACCATTTTAACCAAACACATGTTTATTAATATTGCGCTTTTTTCCGTTTATTAATAAATCTATCGTTTAACTGGTCTCTGTTTTGTTTGATATTCCTTAACATCATCACAGTCACCTAAAAAATGTCCACATGAAACGACATGCAGAATGAAAAGATTTTCTTCGTTATCATCGATTGGTACAGTGAAACATATTTGTAAAATCCAGTTTAATTACTTGCTCAGTGAATCAAGTTGCGTACGTTACGTCTTACAGAGTTGTGGCCCTCACAAGTTCCTACCCCATGCTTCCACGGGTCAATCGATGACAAAGAACGCCAGCTAAGAGTGTGTGCCTAGCCAGTAGTGCAACCTGAGCACTGTTGTCCTTCGAACTTCAGCTAGATTGAGGAGGTACGTCTCGAGGTGTTTCGTTAGAGTTTCTCCTAGCGATATTCCCGGAGGAAGCTTTAGAGGAATTCTTGGAGGAATCTCTGCATTATTTCCCGTAAGAATCCCTGGAGGAATTGACTGGAAGAATTTCTGGAAAAACTCCTAGAGAAATACCTTGAGGATTTCCTTGAAGAATCACTGGAGTACTTCCAGGACGCATCTCTGGAAGAATCTCTGAAGGAACTCCTGGAGGAATATCTGGAGGAATTCCAAGAGGAATCTCTAGAGGAATTCCTGGTAGAATCCCTTAAGAAATTCCTGGAGGAATCCCAAGAAGAATTACTGCAGAAATCCCATAAAGAATTTCAGGAGGAGCTACTATAGAAATCGCAGAAGGAATCCGTGGAGAAATCCTGCAGGAATCCTAAGGAGAGTTCATAGAGAAATTCCTGGAGGAATCCCAGAAGCAGTTCCTGATGGAATCCCTGGATGAATTACTGAACAATCCTCAGGTGGAGTCCCGGAAGCGATCCCAAGAGGAATTATTTTGGGAATCCCTTAACAGTTTCTGGAGAATGTCTTGGATTAATTCCTGTAGGAGTTACTAAAAGAATGGGGTTTTAATATATTGAAAAAAAAAAAAATCATTTTGAAATTTTACGCTAAAGAGCACGTTTTTCTGGGCCTTTGACTTTGTTCAGATTTTTAGAACTTTATATTGATACCTAATATCAATTTCGAAGATATTTTTGAAATCACCTTCCGACAGCTAGGCAACTGCTTGACAGCTCCACCCAGTATAATATCCGACGAGGGTTGATTCAACCACCACCAAAATTCATGAAAATTTGGGTTTCGGCTTTGTTTAGCATGTAGATTCAGAATATGGAACACCGCTTAAGAAGCCAATTCCAGGAGTAATTCCTCATGGCATTCCAAGAAGAATTTCTGGGGGGATTCTTAAAATAATGCCTGAAGTTATTCTTGAAAGAGAAGGAATTTCCAAGTGAATCCCTGGAGAAATCCCGGAACCAATCCCATGAGGAATTCCTTATGAAATCCCAGGAAAGCTTTCTTAGTACATTCCTGGAGGAGTTTTTGTAGGAATTCCTGAAAAAAATCTGAAGGTGTTCATTTATGCAGTAATTTCTGAACAAATAATTGAAGGAATCCTTACATGGACTCCGTAAGTATTTTTTGTACATTTTTCTAAAGGAATTCCTGGATTTTTTTTAATAATCTCTCGTAAAAGTTTCAGATAGAACTCCTGGAAGAAATTCCTAAGGAACACTAAGAATAATTACAGATGGAATTAATGGAGCAATCACTAGCAGAGTTCTTGAAGAAATATGCAGAGAATCCCCGAAAAAAATCTCTGAAGAAATACCTGCAAAATACCTAAAAATATCCCTGGAGAAGTTCCCTGGAGGAATTCGTCGATAATTCATTGCAGAAGTATTTGTAAAATATATGAAGGAATCGAGGGAGGAAGACTTGAAGCATTTCTTGGTACATACATACATTTATTTGTTCAACATCGTTAAGACAAGACATAATCAACAATAGTACGCCACAATACTCGGTTTGTGGCTGCCGCTCTCCATCCTCGGTCGCGCCCAATGCTCGCCAAGTCACGCTCCACCTGGTCCGCCAATCGTGCTCTCTGCGCTCCACGCCTTCCGGATGCCAACCGGATCAGTTGCAAACACCAGCTTTGCAGGGTTGTTGTCCGGCATTCTTGCAACATGCCCTGCCCACCGTATCCTTTTGGCTTTGGACACCTTCTGGGTGCTGGGTTCGCCGTAAAGTGCAGCTCGTGGTTCATCCTTCTCCGCCACACACCGTTCTCCTGCACGCCGCCGAAGATCGTCCTTAGCACCCGTCGCTCGAAAACTCCGAGTGCTTGCATGTCCTCCTCGAGCATCGTCCACGTCTCGTGCCCGTAGAGAACCACCGGTCTTATCAACGTCTTGTACATGGTACATCTGGTGTGGGGGTGAATCTTTTTTGACCGCAGTTTCTTCTGGAGCCCATAATAGGCACGACTTCCACTGATGATGCGCCTTCGTATTTCACGGCTCACGTTATTGTCAGCCGTTAGCAAGGAACCGAGGTAGGCGAATTCCTCCACCACCTCGAAAGTATCCCTGTCTATCGTAACATTACTACCCAGACGGATCCGGTCGTGTTCGGTTCCGCCTACCAGCATGTACTTTGTTTTGGAAGCATTCACCACCAGTCCGACCTTTACTGCTTCGCGTTTCAGGCGGGTGTACAGTTCTGCCACCGTTTCAAATGTTCTAGCGATAATGTCCATGTCGTCCGCAAAGCACACAAATTGACCGGATTTTGTGAAATCGTTCCCCGGCTGTTGAGCCCGGCTCGTCGCATCACACCTTCCAGAGCGATGTTGAAGAGTAGGCATGAGAGTCCGTCACCTTGTCTCAGTCCCCGGCGAGATTCGAATGAACTGGATAGTTCACCCGAAACCCTTACGCAATTTTGAACACCGCCCATTGTTGCTTTGGTCAGTCTAGTCAGCTTTCCAGGAAAGCCGTTTTCGTCCATGATTCTCCATAGCTCTGCGCGGTCGATACTGTCGTATGCCGCTTTGAAGTCGATGAACAGGTGATGCGTTGGGACCTGGTATTCACGGCATTTCTGGACGATTTGCCGTACGGTAAAGATCTGGTCCGTTGTCGACCGACCGTCGATGAAGCCGGCTTGATAACTTCCTACGAACTCATTCGTTTCAGGTGACAGACGACGGAAGATGATCTGGGATAGCACTGTATAGGCAGCATTCAAAATAGTGATCGCTCTGAAGTTCTCAGCTTCCAAACGGTCGCCTTTCTTGTGAATGGGGTAGATTATCCCTTCCTTCCACTCCTCTGGTAGCTGTTTGGTTTCCCAGATCCTGACTATCAGCCGATGCAGACAGGTGGCCAACTTCTCTGGGCCCATTTTGATGAGTTCAGCTGCGATACCATCCTTACCAGCTGCTTTGTTGGTTTTGAGCTGGTGAATGACATCCTTAACTTCCCTCAGCGTGGGAGTTGGTTCATTTCCGTCCTCCGCTGCACTGGCGTCGTCGTTCCTTCGTTGCCGTGGGCTCCCGTGCTTACGTTCTCCACGCCGTTAAGGTGCTGATCGAAGTGCTGCTTCCACCTGTCGATCATCTCACGTCCGTCCACCAAGAGGCTTCCGTCTTTATCTCTGCATATTTCGGCTCGCGGCACGAAGCCGTTGCGGGATGCGTTGAGCTTCTGATAGAACTTCCGTGTTTCTTGGGAACGGCACAGCAGTTCCATTTCTTCACATTCCGCTTCTTCCAGGCGGTGCTTTTTCTTCCGAAAAAGGCGGGTCTGCTGTTTCCGCTTCTGTTTATAACGTTCCACGTTCTGTCGAGACCCTTGCCGCAGCATTACCGCCCTCGCTGCGTTCTTCTCCTCCAAAACCGTTCTGCACTCTTCGTCGAACCATTCGTTCCGTCGATTCCGTTCCACGTACCCGATGGTGCTCTCGGCTGCGTTGTTGATGGCTGATTTCACTGTACTCCAGCAGCCCTCTAGAGGGGCATCATCGAGCTCGCCCTCGTCTGGCAACGCGGCTTCGAGATTCTGCGCGTATGCTGAGGCGACATCCGATTGCTTCAATCGCTCTAGGTTGTACCGTGGCGGTCGCCGGTACCGTACATTGTTGATGACGGAGAGTTTTGGGCGCAGTTTGACCATCACCAGATAGTGGTCGGAGTCGATGTTGGCGCCACGATAGGTCCTGACGTCGATAATGTCGGAGAAGTGCCGTCCGTCAATCAGAACGTGGTCGATTTGGAATTCCGTCTGCTGTGGTGATCTCCAGGTGTTACGATAAGGGAGGCTGTGTTGGAAAAAGGTGCTACGAATGGCCATATTTTTAGAGGCGGCGAAATCAATGAGTCGTAGGCCGTTTTCTTTCGTCTGCTGGTGGGCGCTGAACTCACCAATCGTCGGTCTGAATTCCTCCTCCTAGCCTACCTGAGCGTTCAAATCTCCTATGATGATCTTGACGTCGTGGCTTGGGCAGCGATCGTACTCGCGTTCGAGCTGCGCGTAAAATGCGTCCTTGTCATCATCAGTACTTCTGGAGTGTGGGCTGTGCACGTTTATTATGCTGAAGTTGAAGAATCGGCCTTTGATCCTCAACCTGCACATTCTTTCGTCGATCGGCCACCAACCGATCACGCGCCTCTGCATATCACCCATCACTATGAAAGCTGTTCCCAGCTCGCGTGTGTTGCCGCAGCTCTGGTATGATTACCTCTAAACGTTCGCACCATGGATCCTGTCCAACACACCTCCTGCGCTACGATGCCGAACCCGCGGTCCTTCAGTAGATCGGCGAGTATGCGGGTGCTCCCAATGAAGTTGAGAGATCGGCAGTACCGAGCTTACAATCGCAAGTCCTTTTTGTTCGCTGGGGTCGTTGCCGTTGGTCTCGGTTCGTATTATTCTGTTGCTGATTTTCCGCTACAATGTTTTCTTACGGCGAGCTCGTAGGGCCTGACACCAACCCCCTACTTTCCGGAGGACCATAGTGCACAGTTGAGCTTAGAGTCCTTCCCTGGCACTCGGACGTAGATCAGCCGCCCCTAACATGGGGATCAGACGCTGTTGTGAGCCGCTCCTTCTGGAGAGCAGACGCTCAGGTTTGCCGAAGCAAACCCCCCCTTCCCTGTCAGCCTACGACCAAAGTTCCCACCGGGGTTGGTTACCCGATCTTCCCTAAGGTTGCTTATAGTTTCCGGCCTGTACCGCGTGGAGGTAGGGATAGGTGAGCTGGGCAGAGGCTAGTGGATCACAATGTGATCTGAATTGCGCAGCAAACCCAGTCTTTACCGTGCCCATTTCTTGGTATAAGCCCTAAAACAGTCACTAGCGAGACCTAGCAAGGCGTCGATAGAGGAATTCTCGAAAGAGGATTTCCTAGAGAAGTCCCTGGAGATGTTCTTGAAGATATACAGGGTGTTAGGTTCGTGAGTGCAAACTTTTTAAAGGGTGATAGAGGAGCATAAATGGTGAAAAAAATTGTTCTTCGCATACACGCAGAAAAATAACTTGTAAACACAATTAAATTCTTGTTCAAATCAACCGATTTTTCAGTTTGCTATAGCGACAAACTGATTTCTAGTTTAAACCAGAGCGTTCATGATTAACAAAAATTTCAATCATGATTAATCATTGGTGATTAAAATTCTAATTTTGGTGATTATTGATGATGATTAATGATTAATTTGATTTTTAGGATGATTAAAGATTATGATTAATGATTAAAATTGGTTTTATCTGTGATTAATGATTATGATTAATGATAAAAAACGGCTCATTGATTAAAAATCATGATTAATAATGATTAATCAATCACAAAAAACTGGAAATGATTAAAATATATTTATTGTTTAACATGTTTTTGAAGTTTCAAAAGTAAAAGGTAACTCTGTCCAGGAGATTTTTGTAAAAAGAAATAAATTATATTATTTGAAACATCATTTGAACCAATTTAAATTGGATTATATATTTTATATGATGAATCATTTTTGGTGATGAATGAATAATGATTTATTAATAATTTTTTCTTATGATTATGATTACTGATTAATGATTAGATTGCAAAAACAGTGTGATTAAGGTTAATGATTAATGATTAAATGAGATTTTTTTGTGATTATGATTAATGATTTTGATTAATCTTAATCATTAATCATTAATCATGATTAAATTTATGATTAATCATTAACGCTCTGGTTTAAACTGAACTGTTCCATTGTTTGATAATACAAATATTTTCGTTTGCCGGAATTTTTGACAGTTTGTTAGAACAAACAGAGATTTGGTAGTTTCAACATAAAATAACCGATTGTTTTAAACGACTGCACTTTTGCCACTAACAGAGCCGGAAAGTGATTGTGTTGGTGATGGCAGCTCCTGCGGGAGCTCGGAAATCCATTTTTAGACACTCGGCAAGCGGATGGAAGCGAGAACGAATAAAAAAAGGCAAAAAATCGAAGCCGATCAACTTTTTGTGGATGCTGTCTTGAGTACCTGCGCGTTATCCATCACGGCCAAAACTGCACTTGGAAGTCGGAGTGATGGATTTTCTACACTTTCTTCGTTGTAGTGATATTGGGGTAAGAATTTTAAAGATGTGTGAGTGCTTATGGACCATGTTTATGGTCTTCATTTTGTTCAAATAAATGAAGAAGCCCAAATCTGATCTGCGTGGCTTATGAACAGCTCCCTATGGGTTAATTCATTATGTATATAACGAATTCCAAAATGATGATTGTACGAATTGAACATTCATCTAACGAGGTTTGATGAGATTTACATTCATTTATGGCATAGCAAGTAAGTGGGATACCATGCGCCTCCATTATCACTTTTCAATCTGTAGCTTTCTCCCAAGCGCAATAAAGCTTAATTATGGAGTTCTTACAACATAATTCGTGCGGAACAATGCGATTGACTGGATAAAGAGATTCGCTGAAAGGTTTCAGTGGAAAACGTAAGTGCGGCTTAGTTATTAGCAAAAGGAAGAAAAAAACGAAAAGAAGCTTGCATTTTTTTTCTTTTTCTATACATTTCTTTATTTAAACAACATTTTACATTTAACAAAAATTACAATACTTATCAAAATGTTTCGTGAACACTTTTCTGTGATTCCATCTCATTTCCCGTATCTCTTTTTTAGACAGTAAATATCACCACCCTCATTTAAATTAAAACAACCTACCCTACTTACAATGAATAGGGCAGCTTTCTGCTTGCTATTTTTTTGATTAATTTTCCACAAAAGAATATTTTCTGGGTTTTGAACATTAATTTTTAAATGTTTTATTAAAACTTCGTTTGCCCAGCCCCAGGCTTGTTGTGCACTTGAACATAGCATAATACGATGTTTATTACTATCAGGTAATGTACAAATATCGCAATTTGCATTTTGAAGTCTTCCGATGCCGTAGCTCATTAGTTTTTCTTTATTTTAATTCCCAACGTTGTTTTATAAAACTAAGCGGGAATTCGTTGATTTTATATAGACCGTTTCTACAAACTGTGTTATGTAATATACGTGCATTCGTGCATCGGACGTATTCATCTGCACTGTTGATTCTGAAGCCCCGCAACTGATGAGAATATAAATTATTGCATTCCTTCGGGTAGCGACCGTGTTGTCAGCTCCTCAACATATTCACCATCTCTTCGTCGTTTCCAATCCTTCTCTCGCAATTCCTAACACACAGAGCTCATCCTCATAAAACTCATCATTCGTGTTGAGTCCCGAATTTATTACCGCGTGATTTGATTTGTGATTTCATCTATCTATTTCACTTATATGCTTTCCCACGGACACGGGCACTTGCCGCAAAAAAAATGGAACATCCTTCAACCCGGACTTGTGTGGCATCAACAACGGATCTGGTTGGTTGGAAACACCAGGGCAGCGAAAAGCTACAGACACAAATCAGCAGTCCACGTTTGACCACACGGAAGTTCTCCGCTCCGAAAACGCCGGACCGCCCGCGAAAGAGCCTCTTCGGAACGCCACAACGGGAACGCGACTCACCGAGGTATGTTCATGTGATTTCTCTTTTTTTTCGTTTCCTTGCTGTTGTTTGGAACAACATTTTGGCTGAATATTTTTCATGAATTTCGATCAATATGTATATTTGTTTTGTATTATTTTCTTTTCGCATGCCGCTGAATTTTTTTTCGCTTTCTACATTGCTATGAGTGTTATGAAGTTTGAATGTGAATGGATGTTTGTGCAGGTGTTTGTGGTCAAGTATATATTTTTTTCACGAAATGTACTGGAACTTGTAACATCCCTACCAATTCAGTCTCTGGGTACTGTGGGTAAGAAACGAGTAATAATCAAAATATACATCAATGTGCAAAAGAATTCACTCGTCTATCAATATAAATAGACGAGTGAATTCTTTTGCACATTGATGTATATTTATGAATTGTGAATTGAATGACAAACTAGTAAGAGGGATTTTCAACCAACAATGAACGTGGCGAAACAATAATGGATATCAAGATGTTTCTCAGCGGACCTTTATACACTGAGCAATATGATGATAACACTTTCTTGAATTTAACATTGCCAATCTTTAAACACGCACATTCCATTTACAACTTTATTGAACTGTGAAGCAATTTTCTTAAGATGCATCCTAAAGCATTAGTGAAAATATCGCCCATAAACATTCAAAGAAGCTTGTCCGAAATCCGTAGAAACTATGAAATTCTTATGATTTTCTTTAATTTATGGAATAATCTTTCAAGAAATCGTGAAGATGAATTTCAATCAATTTTGGAACTTAGTTATATATGTATTAAGATAAGTTATTTAGGATGTTTTGCATAAAGAAGGTCTCAGTGAAAATCTCTGGTGGAGATACCCTAGGAGTTCTTTTGTGATTCCTACAGAAGTTCCATTGGATTTGAAGATTTGTTTCTGGAATTCCTCCAAGAGCGCCTTTTTGAATTCTTCAAATTTTCCATATTTTCTTTGAACATACCTTATAGAGTTCCATTAGAAATTTCTCTTTTATTTCTTTGGAAATTCCTCTAGCAGATCTATCAATAATCGCTTCGGGAGTTCATTCGACATTCATTTCCAGGAGTTCTATCGGGGGTCTCCTAAGCATTTTCTTCAAGAGCTCATCCAGGAATTGAATGGGCAATTCCTCCGGGCGAGAGATCTATTAGGGATTCTTCAGTCGGGAATTTTATTTAGGGTTCCGTATGGAATTCCTCCTGGACTTCTATCGGGGATTCCTCCTCGGAGTCACCATGCAGAATTACATCGAGAACCCAACGCAGTCTACACGGATTGAATCGCCACTTGGTGCTCGTGTCCGTAAACGTATTGCTCATCGTAGTGTTGATCGCTAGGAGTTTCTTCTGGAGCTTCAATCGTCAAACTGTTTGCTAGCTCACGGCTTAACACGTTAATATGACAACCCAGTGCCTGACTAAGCAGCGCCCTACTTTTATGTAGTAGGAAACTTAGGAAGTTGTTCCATTTTCGGTAGAACTGGTGTAGCCTTGTAGATACGGTTCCATTGGCGGCGATTTTCTGCAGAACGTACTTCAACGTGTTGCCTTGGAATGTAGAATTTCTGGCGAATTTCATTCAAGATTGTTCGGTAATTCGTATGCCGAAATTTACGGAGATACGAATCCAGAAGCAGGTGAGTGATCTGGTGTTGCCTTGGCAAAATTATGTGATGTCTAGTGTTGTAGCTTACGAATTCCACCGCTGCGATAAGACTATCGAAACGTAATACGCCGGGTTCATGTAGCCGTGGTTGCAACTTCGTGATCGAGCTGTCTTTGCGCCTTCCGCTGATCTGCTTCCACTTCGGCATTCCTCATCTATGTTGCCACCTCATCTGGATATACTGATCTGTTTTGCCATACGCCACAAACTTCGTTAAGCTTTCTGGAGATCTTTGCTTGTCAGTACACCTGCAGAACTTTGATGATCACTTCTTGCTCGCTGTAATATCACAAAAATGGTGCACGTATGCGATGCTTGGTAGCAGTTGTTCGTACTTCGAAGAACGGTTGAAACTGACTTCTGGAACGGTCACGAAGGGACTGAATGTTAACGCTGGACGCAACTCTTCCTCAGGTTCGTTTACTGTATCCTTTAGCCAACTGTTCTCCTCTCCACATCATCGCCTCTTCAGTAACGTTTCTGTTTGTTATCAGCGTCTTCAACCGTCGACAGACTCAGGATCTCGTTGACGTAGAAAGCTACGTATTGTCGGTAACGATTAGTGTCCGATCTAATCCATGATATAACGTTGCTCGAATCGCTGCAGAAACACGTTTGCTTGACTTTAACCGATCGTGCTTCTATTATTGTTTTGTGATTGACCTACTGCACCCTCCAACTTTTTAAATGCTGCTTCACCTACTTGCACCGACTTCAGCTGTTCGGTTTGTAGACGCTATCGCTCTTGATATCAACGTAGCTGTTCCTCCCGTGCAGACTGTTCCTTCCAACGTATCATCTCCAGGGCTTGATACCGCAGTTGACTCACCTCCAGTTACATCTTGAACGCGCTTTCCATTTCCTTCAGCTGCCGCCACTCCTCGACACGCTGATATTTTAGACGATTCAAACGGTACACCAGGTCTACCTCGCGCCTATGCCTCAGTTCCGTTTCTTGCTGGTGATTCGGTTTCAGATCGCGTTGCCGATACAAACCACGTTGCTGTCGACGGTTACACGTTTCACGATGCCACAGCTCAAACGGAGAGGGATTGGTTAGCTTTGCGATGGTTTTATGATTTGTTGCTATTGTCGATTGCGAAGGTCCGGTGCTCGATGAGGTTGGCACGGATTCATCCAGAAGCCACACGTACGGTTTAATATCCATCAACGCCAGTTTCGGAAGTTCCACCTCTGGACTATTCTCAAGCGTGATGCTTCCGATCAACCGAAGTACAGTTTGGGAAACCATGCTTTAAGAAACTCTTGGAGGAGTTCCCTTAGGAACTTCTTAAGGGATTCCCGAAAAAACTCCTGGAGTAATTCCTGAAGGAACTCCTGGAGTAATTCCTGAACGTACTCCTGGAAATTCTCGAAGAAACTCCTGAAGAAAATGCCGAAGGTACTTCTGGAGAAACTCCTGAAGGAACTCCTGGGATTCTTCGAAGAATTCCCGAAGGGACTCCTAGAGGAGTTCTCGAAGGAACTTCTGGGACTCTCCGAATAGTTCCCGAAGGGACTCATAGAGGAGTTCCCGAAGGAATTCCTAGAGGTATTCCTGAATGAACTTCTGGAAGTATTCCCGAAGAAGCTCTTGGAGGTATTCCCGAACGAACTCCTGGAGGGATTCCCGAAGAAACTCCTGGAGGAATTCCCATAGGAACTCTTGGAGGTATTTCCGAAGAAACTCTGGAGAAATTCCCTAAGGGACTCCTGGTAGAATTCCCGATGGAACTTCATGAGGAATTCCCGAAGGAACTCCTGGAGGAATTGCCGAAAAAACTCCAGTAGGAAACCCCAAAGGATATTCTTTAGAAATCCTGGAAGGATCTTCTGGAGAAATTCCTGAAGTAACTCATGGAGGAATTTCCAAAAGAACTTCTGGAGGAATTCCCAAAGGATTTCCTGGATGAATTCCCAAAGGATTTCCTGGAAGAATTTCCAAAGAAAGTCCCGCAGGAATCCCCGAAGGAACTCCTGGAGGAAATTTCAAATAATCCCCAGGAGGAATTGCCGAAGAAACTCTTGCAAGAATTCCTGAAGAAGAAATTCCCAAAGGAATTCCCGGAGAATTCCCAAAGAAACTCTAGGAGGAATTCCAGAAAGAACTCCTGGAGGCATTCCCGAAGGATTTTTCGAAAGAACTCCTTGAAGAATTTCTAAAGGAACTCTTGAAGGAACTCCTGGAGGAGTTCCCGAAGGAACTCCTGGAGGAATTCCCATAGGAACTCTTGGAGGTATTTCCGAAGAAACTCTGGAGAAATTCCCTAAGGGACTCCTGGTAGAATTCCCGATGGAACTTCATGAGGAATTCCCGAAGGAACTCCTGGAGGAATTGCCGAAAAAACTCCAGTAGGAAACCCCAAAGGATATTCTTTAGAAATCCTGGAAGGATCTTCTGGAGAAATTCCTGAAGTAACTCATGGAGGAATTTCCAAAAGAACTTCTGGAGGAATTCCCAAAGGATTTCCTGGATGAATTCCCAAAGGATTTCCTGGAAGAATTTCCAAAGAAAGTCCCGCAGGAATCCCCGAAGGAACTCCTGGAGGAAATTTCAAATAATCCCCAGGAGGAATTGCCGAAGAAACTCCTGCAAGAATTCCTGAAGAAGAAATTCCCAAAGGAATTCCCGGAGAATTCCCAAAGAAACTCTAGGAGGAATTCCAGAAAGAACTCCTGGAGGCATTCCCGAAGGATTTTTCGAAAGAACTCCTTGAAGAATTTCTAAAGGAACTCTTGAAGGAACTCCTGGAGGAGTTCCCGAAGGAACTCCTGGAGGAATTCCCGGAGGAACTCCTGAAGGAAACCCCGATGAACCCCGAGAGGAATTACCGAAGGAACTCCTGGAAGAATTCCTGAAGGAGCAATTCCCAAAGGAATTCCTGGAAGAATTCCCTAAGAAACTTTAGGTAGGAGGAATTCCAGAAAAAAAACTCCTGGAGGTATTTCCAAAGGAACTCCTGGAAGAATTCCCAAAATAAGTCCTGGAGGAATTCCTGAAGGAACTTCTGAAGGAATCCCCTTCAGGAAATGCCAAATGAACCCCGAGAGGGATTGCCGAAGGAACTTCTGGAACAATTCCTGAAGGAACTCCTGGAAGAATCTCCGAAGGTACTTCTGAAGGAAATCCCAAATGAACCCAGGGAGGAGTTGCCGAAGGAACTCCTGGAGGAGTTCTCGAAGGAAGGTACTCTTCGATGAAATCCCGAAAGGTCTCCTAGAGGAATTCCAGAAGGACTTCCCAAAGTAATTCCTGTAGGAATTGCCGAAGGTACTCCTGGCACTATTCGAAGAACGGCTCGACTCCTGTAAGAGTTCCCGAAGGAATTCCTGAAAGTATTTCCCAAGGAACTCTTGGAGGTATTCCCGAAAGAACTCCTGGAGGAATTCCTGAAGAATGTGCTGGAGAAAGTCCCAAATAAACTCCTGGAGAAATTCCTGACGGAACTCTTGAAGGGATTCCCGAAGGAACTCCTGGTAAAATTCCCGACGGATCTACTGAAAGAACTCCTGCTTAGAAGAATGCCGAAAGGAACTCTTGGGGAATTTCCGAAGATACTCCTGGAGAAATTCTTGAAGAAACTCTTGAAAAATTCCCGAAGGAACTCCTGGAGGAACTCCTGGATAAATTCAAGAAAGAACTTCTAGAGGAATTCCTGAAAATTCACCTTGAGGAATTCCCGAAGCGCTCCAGGAGGAATTTCTGAAGAAACTTTTGGTGGAGATTTCGAAGAAACTTTTGGAGAAATTCCCAAAGGAACTCCTGGAGGAATTCCCGAAGAAACTCATGGAGGGATTCCAGAAGGAACTCTCTAGGAATTCTGGAAGTTTTGTCTCATTTTTCAACATTTCTTCCACTGTACGACAGCGAACACACAGTATTTCACTACTCCCAGTACAGGCAGCACGAGGCAGAGTCCCGTTGTTGGCCACGTTCGTTGACTGAGCCGTAAATGTACGAGTCATCCCGAAATCAAGCACAGCTGGACAATGGTCGTTAAAGCAGGAGTTTTCACATTTCGTACGGATTTGAGACATCGCCATTCCATCGCCGGCTCTGGCTAGTCATAAAATTATTGTTTTAAGTAATAAATCAACCACACCATACAGGCGATCAGGTCGTTGGAAGACCGACCGTTCGTATTGGTACTGGGCTGTGAAATTTCTCCGTCTGAAGCACGACGACGATGACGAAGACGACAACGACGACGCACTAAAGGCCTAATGGGGGACAACATTTGATTTCTGGTGTTGTCATCATTCCCCCCCTAACCCACGGATTTCGTTCGGCTTCTCACAACGTTTACGTACATATAGGTGGTAGATTGTGATTTATGGATATTATCCGGTTCCTTTTCGATTGTGTCCTGTTTGATTTCCCATGGCAGCAATAACGACGGTTCTATCACTCGAAGATATCGTACAGGAAGGTAATTTGAAGCTGCTGATGAAATATTGCCAGTTCATGTTGGGATTGAATTTAAGGAATTGTGATGAACTTTGGTGCCAACCTTGGGCGCGGATACATTGCAAGGATTCTGTATTAGATTTCTAAGTTAAGTAAACGTTATATAAGTACGTACAGGTTGGACAGAATGGTTTACCATTAGTGAAAGTTTTCGTGACTTTGATTAAACAATCCTTATTATTTTATCGGTGAATGTTGTGAATGATTCTTAAATATGCGCATATATTTTAACCGACAGCTTTTTAATATTTATTAAGTTTACTGTTGATTTAGTATTCATTTTTATAATAAGCTAGTACTCGAATATAATAACTTTTATCAAACCTTCAGAGTGTACTGTTTCGATGTTTTACTCAAACTTACTGTTCGTTACATTTTTGTACGTTGACCTCAATTTTCAACTTTCAGCTTCTAATCTTAAAATTACATCGCTATTTAGTGTTATTTACATAAAACTTCAATTTCCATGGCGTTATCCAGTTGATGTGTATAATAAATTCAGCCGTATCTCTCCAACGATGTTGTGGTTGTTGAGTTCCCTTCCTATTCTCATCCAGCACCACTAACCTAATTGAACTACTTCTTCTTTCACCCCTTCTCGATGGCCATCTTCCACTATGCAAAACCACAAAAAAAACGAAAAAAAAAATCAAATCAACCAGTACGCGTCGGTTCTCGGAAAGCGATGACGACATGGCCACCTCGATCTTCACGACGCCCCGCGGCTCGGTGGGTGGCGTCTCGCTCAACACCCTCTCGTCCCGAGCTTCCATGCAGCACGATCACGTTCCGCACTGTTCCAGCAAAGTAGGAGTCGTAATCACTTCCTATCGGCAATCGCAACGCAGGTAATGTACCGTATCCGTCCACTCTCTCTCTCGCTCTGTCTCTCTCACTCTATTTCACTTCCTCTTCCATACCAGAGCTGACGACCGGAACCGCATTGGTCCGGCAGATTTTTCTTACCCGTTCATTTTCAACCCGGTTACCTGGCGCTTCTTCAACTTGAGCTCGTTTCTTACATTATTCTTCCCAGTTTTGACTCTCGTGGTTTTATCATTAAACGACTCGTTTCCTTCCGTTGTTGAGAGCTTCGTTGCGAATACATTTTTCTTTTCGGAACTTCTTTCCGGTTTGTTTTAGTTGTTCGTTTCCAATTGCTGCGTTAATGTTTCCCGGTCGAGAAGTTTTTTTGCCTGCTTTTTTCCTTTTTACTGTTGAATTGTGTTGTGCTGAAAGTTTTTTAAATTATTATTACTACGTTTAACAGGCGTGCCGGGAAAGCTTTTCGCATTCAATAAATTTGTTCTAGTCTGTCTTGGGTTCGGCTTTTTCATGATTGTTTTGCTCGGAGTGACCCACTTTACGTGGAGGGACATATTGTGCTCGAGCTATGTTTTTTTCGTGTTTTGTTCCTTCGTTTTTTTTTATCTCTGCGTCAAGTGTTCTCTTGTTGTTTTTCTTTATGTTTCTGTTGTCCTTTGGGAGTGTTTGTTTGGTATGGTTATTTGTGATTTACGTTGTCTTTTCTTCGCAATGATTTTCATACGTGAAATTTCATCTACAACGCAACTGTGGACTATGCTGTTACTGGAAACTAAAACAATCGAATAGCACATACTGTACGACAATTTTCAACAAATATTTGGTGCTACACCTCTAAGTAAAATGAGATCACATCCAAAGTACCGTAAAAAGCACAAACAATAGAACATTTTTATGTTTTTGGATGGGTTTTGGTGAAGATTTCGTAACTTCTCGAAAAAACTTTTTTGATCAAGATATTCTAGTAGTCATAAGTACTTATCCTCATGACCCAGAGATATTCCGAATTGTCTGGTGCTATCAAACTATTCAAAGCTGGCCACATACTTTGCTCAACACTTACTTTTTGCACTCGACTAGCTAGGTGAACGGTGTTTTAGCAAACTTATTCAACACATTAGGACAATCAGGAACTCCAGATGATATTTTTAAAATCTGTATCAATTTTTCCAAAAATCTGCATCCCATACAAAATTTGTTTGAAAAATTTGTATACCATATAACAATGAAATAGCCCCTCATGCTGAAAATCTGTATTTCATAAAAAACGAAACCTGTACGGATGCTCAAAAAACTGTATAATACCGATAATTCTGTATATATGTATGGTATCCTTGGCGGCAAAAGTGTTAACAAAGTTCAAGTTGTTTCTTAAAAACCATAAAAGTTAAATTATTATAACATCGTAACACAATGATACAAACTTGATAAAAATTCAAGTCGAGATTCCCAGCCAGAAATATCTAGGAATCCATTTTGGTTCCACATATTTGAGCGTCATATTCAAATTCCGAAATTCATCTGCTAGATGGTCCTAGTGTCAAAACATAAAAAACTAACTCTGTTATTACGGTTTGCCATGGGCAAGCAGTTGCTGCCATCACTCCCCTCAACTTACACGCATAGACCTGCAACCTGACGTAACAGGCGCCATTCTCGCCTCATAATGAAGCCTGTGTCCGCAATAATCCGGACACAGAAGTACGGCTGTAGCTCTGTAATGAATCGGTAAAGTTGGCCAAATAGTTGATTGAGAACTCTTTATTGTATGTTTATTATTTGTGCAAAATTTCATAAAAATCAATGCATTACTTTGAACTGTGGGTGAAAAACAAACAGACGTGGTTTTAGGCATTTTGTACAATCATAGCCAATTTTCATTCGCATAATAGATGGTTATTTTGCGCTACAGTTCGAAGTTCTATGATAATAATTATGAAATTTCGTTAGCAGTTATGATACTTATAGAGCCACTTTTTTTTGTGAGATTTCATCAGGAGTACTTCCTGGAATTCATCCAGATATCTCTAGTTAAATTTCTTCTAGAGCTTATATAGGGAAACTATTTTGCGTTCTACCAGGAATGAGGAATTGATAAAGGAACTCATTCTGAGTTTTAATTAAGAGATCCTCTTGAAATTCCTCCATGAGTTGCTTTTGATAATAGTCCTGCCTAAATTCCCATAGGGAATCCTCGAAGGTTTTATAAGAATTTCGGGAAACTCTTCCTGAGATTCTTCCAATCGTTTTCTAGAATTTCATCAAGTTACTTCTGAAATTTTACTAGGAAATCCGTTTGGGGCATTTCCAATAATTTCTTCAGGAGTTCTTTTTTTTTGTTTTGATTTATGTGTATTTTAATTTAAGCTAATTCAGGTGTTATTTCTGGGTAGAGACGAACCAGCCAAGGGCTGAAAGTCTCTTTAATAAAGACAAATCAATCAATCAATTATTTCTGGCGTTCCTGTATGAGTTTATTTTGGTATTCACACAGCGTTTTTTTCTAGAACTTCTATCTTGAATACTCCCAAAAGCTTTCACTGGAATTTCTTAATAATCGTCTTTTGAATTTCTCTAGGATCTTTTTACGTTTGCTCCGGAAGATGCTTCTGGGAATCAACCAACATTTTTGCAACTCCTACAGTAGTTTATTCTTAAAAAGCTTTAGAAGTTCCTCTATTACCTGATGTTGCTTATGAAAGTCTTCTCGATGTTATATCTGAGAATTCTTGAGGAGCTCCTTTTGAATGATCTCCAACAGATCCTTGTGAAACCCCTCAAAAATTCGTTCTGGAAATCTTGCAGTACCCAAGTAACACAACATGTCCTATAGAAATTATTTCGACTCCAGTATGACCAGTTACAAAGTTTTGATTTGAAGCAATAAAACCGATTTTCAGACTGCTATACGACTGAAAAAGCGCAGAAGGTGGAGCCTGCGCAACATCTTTGTGATGTCATAGGGGTAGGCGGGGCATTATGGACACCCTAAGGTTTTTGCCAACTTTACCTGGCAAGATGTCAAAAAAAATTAGTTTTTTGATACATGTATCCTTTTAAAGTCTATTTAGCATCTATTGCATAAGAATGCTCACGAAGAAAAATGATTTATCCACTTCAAAAAATGTTTTTAAAAATGATAGTTTTTCATGACCGTCTTCAAGCATACGGGGCAGAATGGACACCCCCATGGGGCAATATGGACACCACGAGACTTTAACGAATTTCGTACATTATTTACACCTTTAAAGTCATTTCATTACAAAACAACTATTATGGATGAATAATACGCCGAAGTAGTTCATTTTTGTTCAGTTAATTTAAATTCAGGCTGTTTTGGATAAAGCTTCGTTTTTGTCGGCATGTACAGCTGTGCCTAGAAAAACTATTTTCCACTTCTGTCGTTTTTTGACCAATTTGTTTCGCCCTATGTCTACTATAGTGAACATTTAACCGAAAATATACTGAAATCGAAGAATTTGGTTGGTTTGTAATTTAGGTTATATTTTTCCCTTGCCGCTTCTTTCAAAAAGGTGAGTGTCCATTTTGCCCCGGCAGCAAAAGATATTTCCAAACTTGATTTTTGATATAATAAAAAAGAAAATATAAACATGTTAAGCATGTAGATACAGCAAAACTACTTGCATGTGTTCTAGAAATATCAGGTTTTATTCGAACTGCAATAAATTTATCACTAAATCTTATTTTGGATGGTGTGAAAATTATAATTTCCATGCACAAAAAACGGAGGACGCAACTTTTTCGTGTAAAATCAAGTATAATTTAAATTTCGAATGTTTCTTTCCTGAAACTACGTTCTAGACAAATGGACTATATTCTGTATTCATTAAAAGTTCAAAAAGGTTCGCATATTTCAAAATATTGAGGGTGTCCATTATGCCCCGGGTGTCCATAATGCCCCGCCTACCCCTATTCATGTTCTATATGAATCTGAGCATATTTAGTTATGTGTCTTAGTATGTTTATTATTATATATTTTCAACAAATTCTAGAAAACAGTGCCTTGGCAATCAAGATGTTTTATTGCTGTAAATAATGAAGTTTCAAAATGTCAATAATAAAAATCGACATCTGCGAAAATCGACATGTATCAATAATTCTACCAAGCCACTTCAACGCCTAATTGCCATACTGTGATCATACACTTTAATGCCAATCATTTTTACGGTGGAATAGACAATTGCACCCCGATAAAATTAATGCGCCTTATAAATCAGTATTTTTGAAGAATTTTGCATCAAAATAACTAAATAGTTTTAATCTTATTTTAACACAAAAACTCAATCGTGCTTTTTTTTTCTCAAGAATTTGTCAAGTTTATACATACATATCACAAATATTTAATAGTTTAGATATAAAATTAAATGGCACTCTGTGACATGACATGATGCATGTTTTGAGACATGATTCAAAATTGGCTTGATATTGTTTTTGTGGATAATTTTGTTGTGGTTGTTGTTGGTACGCATGTTTGGTTTGGTATTTGAACGGTTTGATATCTGTCACGATTTGGAAAGACAACAAATATCAAGTATCAAATAATTATCACAGTTTATACATTGAAGCGGCTCAAAGAGTCATTTTGTAATTTTTTTATATACGTATTCATAACTAAGATTCTGTTAGGAGCAATGATGCAAATGATCACCTCACTAGTGCTCATCACAACTCATCAACTGTATATTTATCGCGTGCGATTGAACTGTGCACTGATCAGCGATGACCAGCAGCAAAGAGGTGGCAAAACGAACATGATGTAAATCGCATCGAAAGCGATGAAAAGAGATGCTTGGCTAGAACGCAACGGCTCAACGACGAAAAGGAAGAGTCAACTATGCTGTTCAGTGTTGAGTCCGTTCGTGTGCTACTCGTATGGGAGGTTGATTGAATAAAGCGAGGATGGGTGAAAACGTATTCGTTGTCGAAAGCAAATCGCATCATTTCGCGAATGTTTTCATCAAATAGCAAGCTTGGTTAGGAGTATATTTTTTAACGTAGGTAATAAAAATCGATTCTACATTTCTATGATCGGTAGTGTAACATGTCCCTGTTCAAAAAAAGAAATGAATTTGGATTATGTTACACATGTTTTATAACATACTGCAGAAAACCAAAATTCGACTAATTATAAACATACGAAACATATTATGTTTTGTCTAAACATGATTTAAGACTTGTTAAGACTTGTTTTAAACAAGAAACTGCAAATGTTACTCTAATATGACATATAGAACATACTGAGCATGTATGGTAACAAACAAAGTATACTTAAATAGAACATACCCTACATAATCGAAAACAACATGCAAGGTTTGTTTAAAAAAAAACAATAAATAATCTTTAATAAGACTTCCAAATGAAAGATCACTGAGCATAAGTTTTAGGTATCATGAAAACGACATATCCATGACATAATATGTTTCGAGAAACTTCATAATAACTGCTGTAGGACAAAGTTAATATTTTGCTACATATTTCGGATTATGTTTTCGGTGTTACTTGGGTAGTTTCTTGTGGGAATCCTTCAGGAGTTCCTGTAGGAGTCCGTAAATTGAATTTTCCAGAAGAAACCCATGAAGGAATCTAGAAAAATCCTTAAAGACACTTTCAGAAGGAATACCGAGCAGAAATTCCTGAAAAAAATCTAGATGACATTTCTAAACTAATCGACAGTAAAAGAAAAATCGTGTTAAGTAGTGTTCCTTTGAATTCCACTAAGAATTTGCATCCTTTGACAGATACGTATTTAGACCTCAACTGTAAGGTCGTCTTCAGTGTCTTGTACTTGACTCGACTCAAGTACAAGATACTGAAGACGACCTTACAATTGAGGTCGAAATACGTATCTGTCAAAGGATGCAAATTCTTAATGGAATTCAAAGGAACAGTACTTACTTTTTACTTACAGATATTCCCCTAACAAGCCCATGGTTAATCATCATCACTAATCGACAGATTGAATTTCGAGATGGATGATATTTCTGTAACATTCTCAAGAAGGAAGTAAAAGAATCTCTGTAGGAATCTCCTGATAGTATTCCTGGAGTAATGCACAGTTCCTAGAGGAATCCCTACCAATAATTCTTGATGAAAAAATCTTACAGTAATCAACATGTGGAAGTCTTGGATAGAGTTCCCAGATAAAATTTCTGTACAAATTCCTAGAAGCAAGTTCCTTGTGTGTCAACTTGAGTTCGGGACACAGTCGTTGTTACCACGCGTCCGTTTAGCTCTCAGTTTCGAACCCCTTTTTTCTCGTGAAATCCATCGCGTTCGTTTATGAAAAGTTGCTAGTACAGCAATTCATCTACACTGATCGCGTTTATTTCACTAAAAATCCAAACCCGCGAAAAAAAACTGGTGAATTTGTGAATATTTCATCTCCACTGGTGCGCGGAACACAACAATAACAAGTGATACAACTATCGCCGTTCCATTGTTGTATTGTGCGATAAATCACAGTGAATTCCCGAGTAGTAGAAGAGACTCAACAGTGAACATTTAAGTGCTAGTGATCATCGTATTAGCTTCCCGGCCTAATGGCCGGGGTCAACCATGCCCCTGGTAGGGGCGACCCTGGGGATCCAGGTGGTTCCCTGCGGGAAAAACTTCAACCGGACTGGATGTTAAGTGATGACGAAATAGGGCAAACCATGGTTTTGCTTCTGCGTAGAAAATCGGACGAGAATGGGCAAAACACGCAAACACCACTACCGAACCCGTTCATCATCACCGCATCAATCGAAGTCGCAGTAGGTGCAAAAGAAGTCAAAAAAGTGGGAATGGTCAAGGAAGGTCGTGGAACTAGGTATTTGCTCCGCACCAATCTGAAGTCAATTTACCGCAAATTGACTGGCATCACCCGGCTTACTGATGGAACCGTCGTCGAAGTAATATCCCATCCCACCTTGAACAAGGTTCAAGGCACCGTGTTTGAGGCAGACTCTACGGACGTGGATGAAGAAACACTTCTTAATCATCTGAAGTCACAAGGGATACAAGCAGTGCGCCGAATCACCAAAAAAGTCAACGGTACGGTACGAAATACTCCACTAGTCGTGTTAACTTTTCACGGAACTATGCTGCCCGAAGCCGTATACTTTGGTAGACTTCGCGTTGCCATACGCTCCTACTACCCTGCTCCGATCATCTGCTTTCAGTGTGGTACATATGGACATCCTCGGAAGTTCTGCCAGCAGTCTGGAATCTGCCTGCAGTGCTCTCAAGCTCAACACGTAACTGAAGGAGAACAATGCAATAACGCTCCGTATTGTATGCATTGCCAAGGAGCCCATTCACCCATAGCACGCATATGCCCGAAGTACAAAGATGAAGTTAACGTTATTCGGATCAGAGTGGACAAGAAAATCTCACCCGCTGAAGCAAGGAGAATCTACGCCATTGAGTCACAAAAGGAAACCATCGCTAGTGAAGTGCAGAAGCGGCTCAGGCAAGAAGAATCCAGCAAAGATAAAATAATTGCTGAATTACGAGCGGAAATTGAGTCGTTGAAACGAAAGCTTGAAGCCATAGTAAATGATACCCGCCTAGTTTCTCCCAATGTTTCCAGACCAGAGAAAACTACCGTATCAGTAGAACCCAGCTCATCGAAGCCCAAGCAAAACTCTCAGCGACTCTCCCGCAAAGACAAAACGTTTGTATCTCCTCCACCCACACACAGTGATACTAGAAGGACCGCGAACCTCTCTGTGAATGAAGGGATAAGAACGCGTAGCAAAAGTAGAAAGCACCTAATGGAAATGTCACCAACCGATGCTAGCTCCAACTCTAACAAAAGGGCAACGTTGATCGCCGACACTGGGGGAACCTCTGATCAATAAACAAGATGCTCCCTCAAAAAAGCCATCAAAGGATAACGGACACTGCATTGTTAAATGAGATGAAATCGGATGACCTACGAAACCCACCCGACGCCTTTTGTAATCGACCCCGCAAAACAATGGACCAAGATTTGAAAACAAAAAAACAAACTCTGATAAAAGAAATTTGCACAGCACTTTCGGACAAAACAACCTCGCGGTTTGGAGGTGGGGAATGTGCAGTACCCCCTCCACTTCCGGGGAAGGGAGCGAGTCTGAGTGGAGAGGTGATCCAGGACGTCATCCATCTACCTGTTGACCACCGAACCCTCAGCTCGGCCGCCACTTCGAACAACCCAATACAGCCGATGATACTATCGGATTCAAGCGAATACGACCGACGGAACAACTACTACCCGCAACCATCAACCTCATCGACCGGCTTTATAGCCGGAACAAATGATTCGCCAAGCGCGAGGCACGCCACGTCGACCCCGACCAGGGATGTCCCGAGCATGCTCGATGAGCCTCTGGCGGCAGTCGGCGTGGCTCGCCCCTCATCTCGGGCAAGTATTTCTTCACTTTTCGAACCAAGACAAAGTTCTCTCCCAAGTATTCATCACCACGTTTCAGAAAAATCGAATCTTTGTGAAACACAACATCGCCAATGATGCCGTCGGACTCAAGCGAATACGATCGATTGAACAACTACCACCCGCAACCATCAACCTCATCGACCGGATTTTTTGCCGGAATAAATGATTCGCCAAGCGCGAGGCACGCCACGTCGACCCTGACCAGGGATGTCCCGAGCATGCTCGATGAGCCTCTGGCGGCAGTCGGCGTGGCTCGCCCCTCATCTCGAGCAAGTATTTCTTCACTTTTCGAACCAAGACATAGATCCCACCCAAGTTCTCCCCACAATGTTTCAGAAACACTGAACCTTCGCGAAAGCTCACCTGGATGTATAAGCTCTTCATCAACGGATGTCGACAGGAACAGAAATATTCTCATGCTACAATGGAACATCAGAGGGTTCTGGGGTAACCACCCCGAACTTTCGCGCATTGTGAACCAACATGCACCAATTGCTATCGGTCTTCAGGAAATGATGACCAGAAACCCGGGCACGGCCCTCAGTTCTCGTTACGAATGGGAATTATCTAACCGGCACTATCCCCAAGGCGGTGGTGCTGCTGGACTGGGAATTCTCAAAGAGTTCCCACATCAATTCTACCAAATCAACACATGCGTACCCGCCACTGCTGCTCGACTACAAGCTCCTCTCAATATTACAATTGTAAGTATATACGTGCCACCAAACACTAGTGACCAGGACATAATAGCAGCGCTAGACAACATTGTTAAAAATACCGACCCCCCTTTCGTCATCGGCGGAGATTTTAACGCAGCCCATGAGGTTTGGGGCAGCACGAAAACAACAAAACGGGGTTGCATCCTACTCGAATGGTTCGTCAGACACGAACTCCTAGTAATTAATACTGGTGAACCCACCTTCATCAGCTCTGTTCACGGGACCACTTCTGCAATAGATCTCACAGTCGTATCATACAATCTCGCAGCGAAATTTCACTGGGCCACCTACGATGACACCCTGGGAAGCGATCACTTTCCTATCACAGTCACCTCCGAACAATGTGTTTTAGTTCAACGTTCACGTAAACGTTGGATCTACAAAGATGCTGATTGGGCGGCTTTCGAAAGCAGTATTACGAACTCTCTCTCGCCATCAGAAGATTGTGTTGAACAGCTTAGTAATATCATCGTCAGTGCAGCAGAAATTTCCATCCCACAAACGTCTGGAATGTCTAAAGGACGATCAGAAATTTGGTGGACTAAAGAAGTCAAAGAAAGCGTTAAAGCACGGCGGAAAGCTCTTCGCATACTGAAGCGTATGGACCCCTCGGACCCCCGACACGAAGACGCTAAAACTGCCTTCAAACAGGCGCGGGCGATTTCTCGAAGGACGATCTCAAATGCCAAACATGACTCATGGAACCAGTTCTGCCAAACCTTCAATCCAAGCACTCCAGCTGATGTGCTTTGGGGAAACTTCAACCGTCTAATGGGGAAAAGAAGGAAGGGACAACGAGGTCTCCAAATCGATGGATCATATGTGCAAGATCCTTCCATAATCGCTGATCGCTTTGCCGACTTTTTTCACCAAACATCTTCAGGAAGTTCCAGTGTCAGAAACGACTTGGGTGATGCAGATTGGGATCAAAATATCGACGCCGCGGATAACCCTCGACTTGATACAGACTTTACCATCTATGAACTAATGCGGGCCATCGACTCCGCCAGCGGACATTCAACAGGAGAAGACAGAATTGGGTATCCGATGATCAAGCGTATGCCGTATGCAGGAAAGCTTACGTTGCTAAAAAGCTTCAATAAAGTCTGGTCGGAAGGAAAATTTCCAAGTAGCTGGAAAGAAGGAGTCGTCATACCAATACCCAAATCCAGTAATCAGCATCAACGTGTAGAAGGGTATCGGCCAATCTCGCTCCTGAGCTGTATTGGCAAAGTGTATGAGCGTATGGTGAACCATAGGTTGATGACATTTCTCGAAGAAAACAACATTCTCGACGAACACCAGCATGGTTTCAGAGCCGGGCGTGGAACATCATCCTACTTTGCTGACTTGTCTGAAATATTGGCCGAAATCGAACAAACCAATGCACATGCAGAGTTTGCCTTGCTTGATATTAATAAAGCATACGATCAAGTCTGGCGCTCACATATTATGCAACAAATCGATAACCTTAACGTTGGAAAACGTATTCGAAGTTGTATTAGCAACTTTCTCATGGATCGGCGTTTCAAAGTGTCCTATGGGGGATCTTTATCGACGGAGCGGGCACAAGAAAATGGCGTTCCACAAGGATCCGTGTTAGCTGTTACCCTATTCCTGCTTGCTATCAACCCGGTATTTGAAGTTATCCCCAAAAACATTAGGGTTTTAGTCTATGCTGATGACATAGTTCTGGTCGCTATTTCCAAACACCTTCCGAAAGTGCGAAGTAAACTAATAGAAGCAGTGGATGCAGTCAACAAGTGGGCTAAAAGTGTCAAATTTTGTCTATCTGCCACCAAATCCTGTATCCTTCATCTTTGCAAAAAATCCAGACACAGATGGCGAAATGCTCGGAATGCCGTTATGATCGATAATGTAGTGATTCCAGAAGTAAAAACTGCTCGGTTTCTGGGAGTGTGGATGAATCAGAAAGGCAGCTTTGCTGTACACGGAGCAAAAACCAAAGAATCAATCAGCAGTCGCATCAACTACTTGAAAGCATTGTCCTTCAGAGCTGACCGAAACACCCTATGGAAAATAGCCAATGCTGTATGTATCTCCAAGCTTACCTTCGGAATCGAGCTTTTCGGTCTTGAACTTACCAGTACCTTCCAAACAATCTATAATGAAATATTGAGAATATCATCTGGAGCCCTAATATCATCACCTACAGTTAGCTTAGCTGTCGAGGCCGGACAACTACCACTGGACCTAAAATTGGTCCAATCTTTCACCCGAAGTTATATTAGACTTGCAGAGAAACCCAATCGTGACCTTCAACACCTCCGCAATAGGGTAGCAGAACTATTCAACGATGAAACCGGTCTTCAAATCCCAGCTGTCGCCAAACTCCTCTGGACGGGTAAAGCTCCATGGGATTTACATCCAGTCAAAATTGATTGGTCTATCAAATCGGCCTTCAAAAAAGGTCACAACAAGAATATTGCCAGAGCCATTACAAAGGATCTCCAATGTCAAAAGTACAAAGAATACAGTCAAATATTCACCGACGGTTCAAAATCCGGCTACGCGGTAGGTCTAGCTGTGATCAGTCGAGATTTTCTGATAGAAGGGAGTATACCAGCTCAAAGCAGCGTTTATTCCGCAGAAGCATCAGCGCTTGTCAAAGCAGTCCAAAGCGCTGACGATAATCCCACCGTGATTTTCAGCGACTCAGCTAGCTGCATATCTGCTATAGAAAAAAGGGATACAAAGCACCCGTTTTTACAAGCTGTTCTAGTATCTGCAAGCCACAAGAACATTACCATCTGCTGGGTTCCAGGACACTCAGGGATACCCGGGAACGAAGCAGCAGATCAAGCCGCTGAAAGGGGCCGAGCTGCCCCATTACTACACGAATATGTACCTGCCGACGACGTTATCAAGTGGATCTCCAAACGAGTGTGCGAGAAATTCCAACAAATTTGGAATGACCATCGACCGACTTTGCTTCAAAAAATCAAGCCAGCAATTGGACAGTGGAAAGATCGTCGAGACCGTCAAGAGCAGAAAGTTCTAACACGTTGCAGGATTGGACATACCAAACTCACCAAGAAGCACCTATTCGATCGACATCAATCCAAAACGTGTGAAGTTTGTAAAGTTGAACTATCCGTTGAACACCTAATCACTAGTTGTAAGAAATACGATGACCTACGTAACAAGATTGGCATCAACAGCAACATCCAAATCGCACTTAGTAATTCTAAATCAGAAGAAACCAAACTGTTAAAATTTTTAAGGAAAAGTAGTTTATTTGAACTATTGTAATAGTTGTTAAAATTATTTACTAAGAGGCGAATGAACCCCTCTGGTTTAAAACCTCTATAATAAACGCAAAAAAAAAAAAAGTTCCTTGTATTCTTCACATATCATCTTAAGAAAACATTAGCGATTTTTTTTAAAGAATTTCTGTTTACTAAGCACTAAAATTAAACTACTATCTTCTATGTTTCTTGGCGTCATTCTCACCCAAGTAACATTTTTAATTTATGCAATTCTACAAGGCTGTTATAAAGCTGTGTTGATAAAACTCTTATCGAGGCAATAACATCTTCATAGCTTCTTTTTTTTAATAATGTGTATTTTAACATTAAGCTTTATCTACACTTATAGCTTCTATCAAAACCTCATGAAGTGTACAATCCGGCCAGCTGGCCCCCCTTGAGAAGGTTATGAAGGATAGCAAATGCTGCAGCCTCCAAAGTCGTTTGACATTTATTATAACCCTCTCTATATCCCTCATCTTGGAAGCTGCTATTTTCACAAAGGGAGGGCATTAATGATCACTAAATGGAATTTATAAATTATATTGAGCTTCAACAAATTCATCTTGGAAATAAATATAAACATTGAAAAATACATGAAGGTATTTATCTTGAGTGCATCATTTTCTATGGCCCTATAGATTGCTCTTGAGACATACAGCTGTGTTCATAAAAATAGCAGTGGAAGCCGTTTTCCATACAAAATGGTCAACTTTGACATACTGTTACTTTGTTCTTCTATGAGCTATTGAGCTGAAAATTTGACAGCGAACTGCAAATATGGTCAATTTTGTTCTAACAAAATTTGAGAATTTTCGAAGCACGTGAAAAAAAGGTTATTGTAGTATCCCTCGGTTAACTATAATAATGGTACCAACCATTATGTACCAAATCACTGTTTTATAGCTGTTGGCTTCTTTAGTCTACGCCAACGGAAGTCGGGCTCTTTCACCATCCGACGGTTAGATCGATCAGTCGACCCTAAATTGGCTCCTAATACTAGTGTAACTAATTATAATAAATAAAGTGAATAGTTTAACTAATTGTGTCCGCGTGCAATTATGGCTTCTCCGAAGCCATAGCAGCTATGTGAAATTATTCAAAATAATAGCAGTGTAAATAAATTAAAATGTAGCTTTATCTTGAAGAAGCTAGACATATTTTCGCATGCTATTTAAGTAGTTTCCACCTTGACTACAAGTTAAAGCATAAGGTCGAAAAATTGAAAATGTTGGCTGAATAAAAATAATCAAAACAAACACTGCTATTATTTTGATCAATTTTACATAGTGTTTAACTTTTTTCCACGTGCTTCAAAAATTCTCAGATTTTGCTAAAACAATATTCACCATATTTGTAGTTCGTAGTCAAATGTTTAGCTCAATCGCTCACAGCAGAA